>NC_000073.6:39835771-40198271 GCF_000001635.26 Mus musculus | reverse complement strand
GTGGGCGGGTAGGGGAGTGGGGGTGGGTGGCTATGGGGGACTTTTGGTATAGCATTGGAAATGTAAATGAGCTAAATACCTAATAAAAAATGGAAAAAAAACAACTAAAATAAATAAATAAATACTTACTAATCTAAAAAAAAAAAGAATTCAGAGGCCATTTCTTACAGCTATTGATTGCATCCCAGCTCTTTCATGGCAACTTCCTCTGAAGGGAGGGGCCGGCTCATGCCTCAGGAGGTCACCAAGAACTCACATATCTGGGCAGACAGAAAGATGGAAATTTCAGGATGTATATCCTCAACCCTGTACATAGGCAATATAAAAGAGAACAAACAGCTACTGGATCAGGAGATTTTGACCAACCAAAGTGCAGAAAGAAAAAAAGTTCTTTGACTGTTGATTTGCCTGCACGCTATTGCACAAAGTTCTAGGATTACGGTTTTCATAACATTATCCTTGTTGGGAGGGAATTTTTAATGAAGCAACTAGTTTTCAATATGTTACAACATCCAGATTCAGACTAAAATGATGTCAGCTGAATCAAAATCCAGTCAGGATGTAGCTATGTTCCAGTCATTGTGATTAAAAAAAAGTTTACATAATGACCCTCAAGAAACTACTAATAATACCATTGTAAGGCCATTATTGTACCTTCTTTCGCAGATTCAGCTAATATATGTCAGAACCCAGCTGTCTGAATGCTCATGAACTGAGTTTTAGTTTTGAGACAGAATCTCACTGTGTAACACTGGCTGATCTGAAACTTGCTATGTAGACCAAGTAGGCTTCCACCTCGTAGAGACCCACCTGCCTCTTCCTCTGCTTCTGCCTCCTGAGTGCTGGGATTAAAGGTGTGCAAAACCATGCCTGGTAAAACCTTGTTTTTTATACCATATTGATTTTCTCAGTATGGGTTAGCAAAAGACACACACACACACACACACACACACACACACACACACACACACACACACACACACACAAAGGGAATATCCAGGACTAAGTATTCGTAGCAAAACGGGCCTGAGAATCCCAGAGCAAAGAGAGCCAAGGAGATATGACTGAGTGCTCTATGATGTCATGGAATGTTCAACATATATCATAAAGGGAAAGAACTGGGAGAGAGAAACTCCTGGCAAGGGTGGGTTAGTATGACATCCAACATATGTGAAGAACAGAAGAGCAAAAGAGGAAGAAATGACAAGCCAGGTGAAGATAAGACTCTGGAAGGTCAAGTAAAAACCTTATGTCACAATGAAATAAACAAATACTAAAGAAAAGTTTTATGAACACCTAAGACATTTGCGCCCCATCTCCTGATCCCTCCTATGGGATGTTCTGACTTTCCCAGTCTACCTTGATCACTCAGAACCTTGCTAGCACCAACAGATGCAGAGATCTGAGGATTCCCTCATGCAGATGGATCAGTGACAAGTGCCTCTTCTGCCTACCATTCCTCTTTGTACATTACAAGTGTTCAATGGCTCGGGAGGGATGAATGAAGCCACTTTCTGATACACTACTAATCCAATATTTATCTGAAACTGACTCACTTGTTCTCCTGCTTCTGACAAGAAGGGAATGAACTGACATCTCCACAGTGAGATATGCTGAACATGAAGACTTTTATTCCAACAATAAGAGAAAATTATTCTCAAATTAATTTGTACATAAGAATGAGACTCAATATAAACAAAATACTAACGTGATTTGAATTTATGGCATCTGGAAGGAACACCTGCAGAATAAATTGTTCAATAACTGCAACAACTGTGGCACAAATCCTACATTTTAAGAGTAACATGTGTTCATTAATATGCATACTATAGACTGTAATTACCAGGTATATCATGTGTAATATGACCAGACAAATAGGGAACAATTGAGTCTCAGTCTCAGGCATGTTTATCCTCAAATCCTGGAGGTGCATTTTATTTTATAGCCAGAAGCCTTTGTGATTTCAGTGACAGCTTTGGTACACACACACATACACACACACACACACACACACACACACACACACACACACACACACACAGAGAGAGAGAGAGAGACAGAGAGACAGAGAGAGAGAGAGAGACAGAGAGAGAGAGACAGAGAGAGACAGACAGACAGACAGACAGACAGACAGACAGACAGACAGAGACACAGAGACAGAGAGAGAGACAGAGAAACCAGCTGCTCTCATCTCATGCATGGCATCAGGATGATAGGGATTATTTCCTAAGAAATGCATGTGTCATCAGGGAAGAAAACTTTTAACAGGTATTAGCGATGTGGGGGGTTTCAATGTGCTTAGCTGTAAAACAAGATGGATAGGAATTTTACCACCAATACCTTTCTTTCCTGACTATGCTATGTTCCTGATCATTATGAGTGACAAGGTGTCCACTGCACAGGAAAGATGGAACATAACATCTAAAGGTGAAAATGTATTATTCTTCTCCTCAAATCTTATGTGCTTCAAATCCCTTGCCTGTCTTCCAACAGAGTGATCATCCTTCCTGCCACACAGGTCCCAATCCTCTTCCTTTGACTCCTTTTCTAATCAGCCAGACTGTGCTGTCTATTCTCCCTCTCAAGCTTTCTGACTCATGTCCCCATTGGGTCAGTCTCTACCACTCCCGTAATATGAATGACCTCGATGAATGGCCATGTGCTGGTTGTGCTTAATGACAGCTAGCCCTGAGGACAGAGCAAGCTACATTGTGTCAGACTCAAGCATGTTTATTTCCAGTATATGCCAAAACTCCCTACCCTGGGGCAGTCAGGGTTGCTGCCTCTGTAGCAAGGAAGGACAAACAGCTATGTGTGTAGAAAACATTGCACCTCTGAAAAGAGCTAGAAATTAAACTATTTCAAACAGAGGATATTGTTGCTTGCCCGTGGTATGAATAAGCCTGCAGTGGCAAAGAGAAGCCAAGAGCTTATCTACAGAGCATGACTTGCTTTACTGGGAAATCTCGGTCAGAAATTCCAGTGTGACTCTCAGTAGGGCCTCCTTGATCCTCTCAATAGATGTTGCAAACTCCTGATATAATATTACCTTTGACTGTTTTCCCCAATGGGCTATTTCAGTCATTTCTTTTGGCTGTTGTAAGTTTTCGATGTTTATCTGCTATTTGGTATTTGCTTTAAAATTTTGCTTGAACTGTGCTTAATAAACTCTCATTTGAGAAATGAAAGAACAACTATTCTAGAGCATTCTCTATAGGGATGGCTACAATAATCTCCCAAGCTATTTCCTTTTTTGTGACCCTGGTCAGGTCTCCAAAATATCATCCCTGAAATACTCGGCTCCTCTACATGGCACATGGAGTGTGTGCAATGTTTCCAGATGCTTACAAGCATGTAGTCTTCAAATAGCAAATAACTTCAGCCAAACTATTGTGTTTATGGACCCCATTTGCACCTCAGATGCATATCTGTATCCTTGACTGTCCTAATCAATAGTGCTGTCAATATTAAAGTGTGAATTGCATTAAAGGATGAATAAAGCAAAGGTGGCCCATATACTCACAGCAAGATACTCTTGAGTTATATGAAAAATATCACTCTGTAGTGTGAGGCAGCATATGTGATCTTGGGAGATATGATGTTAACTAAAATCAGGCACAGGTTTTCTTCTCACGTGGAAGCATAAAGAGATAGATGTCATAAAAAAGGTATTAGGACAATATCCACCAAAATCTGGGGAAACAAGTGAGTGGAATAGGATTCATTGTGTGTCCAGGGATGTAGTTAGATGGGGGAGATCATTTTAACATGCTTAGCTAGTGATTATCAACAGCTAATTATATATTTCGAAATATCTCATATAGGTGAGATTGAAGATTTCCAATTGTCCTAGCTTCTGTTACTGCAATAAAATACTCTGGAAAAAAAGAACTCAGAAGAGAAAGGGTTTATTTTAACTCCCAATTCCAGGTTAAAGCCCATCACAGTGGGGAAATTGTGGCTGCAGGAGTTTAAGACAGCTAGTCACGTCACATCCACAGTCTAGACACAGCAGAGAGAAATATATGTGTGCAAGCTCAATACTCAGATCACTTCCTCTACTTGTGCAATTCAGGATGCAAGTCTAAGGAATGGAGTCATCTGTAATGTGTGAAATTTACATACACATACACCCATAGGACAACTCAATCTAGGCAAGTTTCTTATCCTGGTTGATTCTGGGTTATATCAAGTTGTCAAATAAAACTGCCACACCAATAACATGCAGTGCAGTTTTGGAGATGGTAGATAAACCAACAACACCGATTTGACAATGACATTGTCTACATGTATTGACTTGGCACACTGTTCTGTACACACAGATATTACATATCAGTCCAGTTTTAAATACATGATGGAGCAAGAAAGCAGCTGAATACTATCTCACAGTGGTCAGTGGCCATCCCTACCTTCATATACAGTGCTTTTAACACCTGTATACATACTACAAACCTTTACAAAAGCTAAAGAAAGAAACTCTGAAACCAGATCAGCTTCTTTTAGTAGCAAAGGAAGAACTTACCCATGTTTAACTTGTGTGAGACATTTCTGGGGGTGTGACACCAAAAGCACCCCAGATAGGGATCCAATGATAGATGAAAATATCAATGATTATCAACTATTCCAAAGTTCAACTTGGCAAGCCAATGACTTCATTGGGATTCCTTCCAGAAACAGGAATGACTCAAAGGAAGCCACTTCAATGTGGAATCTCTACTTCAGCGTTGTTGGAGAAACATTAAAACTGAAATCCTGCAACTCTCTGTGCAATGTACAGGTCTCTCCATGGATCAGAGAGTCTCTTCCACAGGAAGCTTAGCTGATCCAAGAGCATCCTCTAGGCATCTTTGTTTTCTATTATCTCCCTTGCAATTGTTTTCTGCTTCTGTAGTCTAGCAGAGGAACCAGGTGTGTCCCAGTGTCAAAAACCTCATGGGACTTGTGGGTTATTTACTTCATGAGGCTCATGACTCTCTGCTTGGAAGGAGTGTTTCAACTTAGAAGGCACTGCTACACAACACTCCACCCCTTCCTCCAGCTCTTATATTCATTCTTTTTATTCCTCTTCTGTGGAGTTACCTGAGCTTTGGAGATGGTGATTAGATATCCTCCATCTATAGGTAAGTATCGGGCCATTGTAATGCAGAAACAGCCACTTGTTTTCAAGTGTTCACCAGTGTCTATGAATCTCTTCCATAAACTACTTTCCATTGAAGGATGTGGCTGAGAGTAATGGGCAGTAATTGACAATATTAGACCATTTTGCAGATGGGATTAGCATTATTTCATCTGTATAATTAAACCTTTACAGTGAGTGGGCAGGATAACAAACCAAGATTCCAAAGGCTACCATTTCGTGACAAATAGTGGGAAAGCACAAGGGAATCTTGGCAGTCAGGAGCCAAGGAATACCACAAAGTCACACCATACAACAAACCTTACACATGAGATTTATTGGGGAGAACAAAATAGCAGCTGCCTCTGATCAGGAACAGTGACATCAGTGTGCTAGCTGGAGAGGAGAGTCTATAGGGTCTTTGAAGCATGTGCAAGAATCCTTCCTGGTAGGCCAATGGGCACTGTAAGTACCATTTAGTCCCCTAGGCCAGGAAGTTTCCTTTTGAACTAATATGCCAAACTTTTTTAGAGGATAAGGAGAGATAAGTTATTTCCTAGAACTACTTCCTGCTGAAATTAGGACACTGATAATAGGGCTGATAAAGGCTGTAATGCTAGTCAAAGGCCAGGCGTGGGGAGGGAAGGGGGTCAGGAAATGGGACATTCATCAGAAGCAACTAGTGTGCTGACCAAGCTAAAGAGACAGGAAACACTCACATGGGCTGGAGTGGTTTATGTTGTAATAAATATTTAATCTCAATCAGGGGTGTCTACACTACCTTTGATCATTCAGTTCCCAGGTAAAAGACATATAACTTTTATATTTATAGCCTTTAATGTGCTAGATATGAGCAGGTGTCTATTCTCTAAGCTACTAGAATCTACTTTCCCATCAATAACCCTGAGTTATAACTTGCCATGTTCCATCTGGACCAACTGGTTAGTCCTCATGGTCATGTTTTCAAGATTCTGACCCCATGGTGGCTTTTCCTCTCTCCTCCTCATGGCCTCTCCTCTAACCCCCAGCCTGGGAACTCAGTCTGCCTACACTTCTTCTGCCCAGCTATAGACTTTCAGCATCTTCATTCAACAAAAAGTTTTAGATTAAGGAGCAAGGTCACATAGCATTACTTTGTGTACATGCATACTCTCTCATCTCTGGGGGAAACCAGGCATTGGGGACAATATTTAGCATTACAATACATACCAAAAGACCAAACCTCAACAGGTTTATACCAGCTTTCAGTACGTCTAGAGCTCCCAGCCATTTGGAGCTGTTTGTAATCCATAGGCAATTGCTGGATAGTGTCTGTCAGCAAATGGAAATCTGCTGAAACAGATACAGACTAGGAGCAGACATTAAAGTTTAGAAACTTAAAGAAAAGCATGCATTTGGAACTTTCAGGCTCATAGTCCTGGTATTTTGGGGAAGGGAGAAATCCCAAAACCAGGGGCAAGAGAGATTACACCCTCAGGAACAGGTATGTGAAGAGGCCTAGGCTGTACTTATCTGAAGTCTGTTTGACCTGTGAGAGTTGGATCCATGGCTTATGACTCTCTTGATTTCCTCAAGTTTACGTATTTTTTTGTTTACAAGCAGAGATAAAATTTGCCTATGTTAGCATTACCATTGTTCATAATCTCTATTGGAATGCACATTGTGGAAAAAAAAACAGCTAATACTTGTCAAGTCATAGCAGAACTTTTGGATTTAAAAGTATGAATATTTTTTTCTCTGTCTAGAAAGCTGGATGTATAGGTTTGACAGAGATGTTTTAGCACTATAAGAAGCACTTTTTTTTTTTTTAGTCTTTCATGTGATTTTATTTTCTCCCTTCTACCATAATAATATGATATCCAAATTTTGTCTTAACTGGTGGGTCTGTAAACACAGGCTTATCCATCCCACTTACAGGCAAGGCAAACGCTGCTTCTTGAAATGGCCCCACCATGGATCCTCTGGTCATCCAACCCAAGTCACCCCCTTGTCTGGCTTTATCTTCACTATATTGTGTGGCCACTTCACTGAATCTCATCCCAGACTTTAACTTTTCCATGGCTTCCATGATTTTCCCATGTTTTTCACACAGAATGTGTCTGACCTTTACTGCATTGCCACCACCTTTAGGACCCTGAGACTTCTTGTCAGCACTGTCACTCCCAGAGGCTGCACCTCCTTTCCCTCCTTTTCCAGAACCACTTTTCCCCTTCGGCGGCATCTCTTAAGCTGGCGGATGAACTCTCCGGCAATTGTTCCGGTGCTAGCAAAAAAACCAGGAAGCACTTTTTAAGTCTATTATTAGAAAGCAAATTTAAAATCTTGGGCTTGTGACTGATAATAGTAATTAGTGCCTTATCAGCTTATCAGAACTTCATCGAACAATATTAAAACTCTGAACCTCCAAAATAGAGAGGGGAAGAAATCTGAAACAGTTTTCACTACCTTAGATTACTTTCTTATATCATAACAAATTACATTTATATAAAAAATGGGGCTCAGAGCTGAACAAAGAATTCTCACCTGAGGAATACCGAATGGCAGAGAAGCACCTGAAAAAAATGTTCAACATCCTTAATCATCAGGGAAATGCAAATCAAAACAACCCTGAGATTCCACCTCACACCAGTCAGAATGGCTAAGATCAAAAATTCAGGTGACAGCAGATGCTGGCAAGGATGTGGAGAAAGAGGAACACTCCTCCATTGTTGGTGGGATTGCAAGCTTGTACAACCACTCTGGAAATCAGTCTGGCAGTTCCTCAGAAAATTGGACATAGTACTACCGGAAGATCCAGCAATACCTCTCCTGGGCATATATCCAGAAGATGTCCCAACTGGTAAGAAGGACACATGCTCCACTATGTTCATAGCAGCCTTATTTATAATAGCCAGAAGCTGGAAAGAACCCAGATGCCCCTCAACAGAGGAATGGATACAGAAAATGTGGTACATTTACACAATGGAGTACTACTCAGCTATTAAAAAGAATGAATTTATGAAATTCCTAGCCAAATGGATGGACCTGGAGGGTATCATCCTGAGTGAGGTAACCCAATCACAGAGGAACTCGCACAATATGTACTCACTGATAAGTGGATATTAGCCCAGAAACTTAGGATACCCAAGATATAAGATACAATTTGCTAAACGCATGAAACTCAAGAAGAACGAAGACCAAAGTGTGGACATTTTGCCCCTTCCTAGAAATGGGAACAAAACACCCATGGAAGGAGTTACAGAGACAAAATTTGGAGCTGTGACGAAAGGATGGACCATCTAGTGATTGCCATATCCAGGGATCTATCCCATAATCAGCTTCCAAACACTGACACCATTGCATACACTAGCAAGATTTTGCTGAAAGGACCCAGATATAGCTGTCTCTTGTGAGACTAGGCCGGGGCTTAGCAAACACAGAAGTGGATGCTCACAGTCAGCTATTGGATGGGTCTCATGGCCCCCAATGGAGGACTAGAGAAAGTACCCAAGGAGCTAAAGGGAACTGCAACCCTATAGGTGGAACAACAATATGAACTAACCAGTACCTGGGAGCTCTTGTCTTTAGCTGCATATGTATCAAAAGATGGCCTAGTCGGCCATCACTGGAAAGAGAGGCCCTTTGGACTTGCAAACTTTATATGCCCCAGTACAGGGGAACACCAGGGCCAAAAAGGGGGAGTGGGTGCGTAGGGGTTTGGGGAGGGTGGGTATGGGGGACTTTTGGGATAGCATTGGAAATGTAAAGGAGGAAAATACCTAATTAAAAAACAAAAAACAAAAAAAAACCCAAATTACATTTATATACCTTACAGCACTAGCTTTCACATCTTCAGAAACTTTCTTGGACCCTCAGAACGTCAGCTTCCACATACTCAGACACTTGTAACACTTTCTTAGATGCTAAAACCTAAGCTTTCATGTTTTTCCATCGAACCATTTGCTAGAGACACAAGTGGTTATCACTGGGAACAGTCCTTTCAAAGCAAGTTCCTTTAAATCTTTTTGTCTTCTTTTGCTCGCCTTTCTCTGTCACAGTCAGGTGGCCTGCCTGAAAAGGATGGAGATTTTGAAGGAAATATTTAAACAAATATGTGTGGGTCTAGAGGAAGGAGGACTAAAATCCAACACCAGAGCAAACTTCCCAACAAAGTAGAACAACATAAAACAAATTTAATATTATTCACACTCAAAAGGCATTTGAATCCCTGACAAACTGAACCCAGTGACCAGAAAATTCAGAGATAAAATTCTGAGTCCTCGCCATCAAAGTAGCCAATGCAAGGGGCATTAGTGGTGGTAGTAAGTAGCTGGCAGTGGCAGTAAAATCAGAAATAAAAACAATAGACACAGGATACTGAGAGCTCACACACTCATGGAGGCAAGTCAAAAACAAAACATGCATTGCCACCAAAATTCATTCATTCACCTCAACCTGACCCATTTCTATCTCAGCCTCCATGTTTGCCACCAGATACAGAGCCATCCACACCCACAGAACTTTCTCAACGATGAGAACCAGCTGGGTGAATGATCTTTCGTATCCCCCGCACCCTGCATGCGAGTGAAAGGAAGTATAATTGGGTGACAAGAGGCTTATAGTAGGGTTTTGAGTGTCTCACACTCATGGAAGCACATGGGAGGCTGGAAAGGGAAAAGAGAGGTCAGGTTGTGCGATTTTGAAAAGGAGGAGAGGAATGGGTAAAAATCCTGGGGTCAAGAATATGGAGAAATGAAAGAAAAAAGGGTTACCACTTTAGCTAGGAAGTTCCTCCCACACAAGGGGGACAAGATAGGTTGATATCACTCGGAAGGAGTGGGTAAGGGGGACATCCCAAAGGACACAACTAAGGAGTAGGGTTTGGTGAAGTTGGTAATGCTGTGCTGCTATCAACAATGGGGAAAATAAGCCAGGCGTGGTGACTCACGCCTTTAATCCCAGCACTCAGGAGGCAGAGGCAGGTGGATTTCTGAGTTTGAGGCCAGCCTGGTCTACAAAGTGAGTTCCAGGACAGCCAGAGCTATACAGAGAAACCCTGTCTCGAAAAACAAAAACAAAAACAAAAACGAAACAAACAAACAAACAAAAAACCAATGGGGTAAGTGAGAAAAGGAGGTAGGTTTTCCAAACTCCATCAGGAACAAGTAGGTTACCCTGATATCCAGAAGGAAGAAGATTGTTTGCTTTGGTGCTATGATGATTCCCAGGGGTTCCTTGTCAGAGATGGCAAATGATGACAATTGGCTACAGGGTGATCTGAGCTGTGAGGGACATGGAGGCAGAAAACAGCCCAATGTTCCTTTTGATGGCACCTTACAAGGGCTGGGTGACCTTCCTTGGTGCATTTGAAGCAGCGTCCTAGAGGTTCTCAGGCTTTGGGAGCCGAGGAAGCCTGGGAGTTGCTATGGTCAGCTTGAAGGCCTTAGCCAATATGAGACCTTTTGTTTTCAGGGTTTTTCATCCTTCACCTTGCAGGCCACCACTAAGACTTCTGCCTGTGGGATCAGCAGTCCCTTCTCTAGGCATTTAAGTTTGGCCCTAATATCAGTGAAGCATGCCATAAGGAGTTGTTTCCTATTTGGGGTTTCAAGATCCAGACTGGTATATAGTAAGAGTGCCTTTGTAGGCAAGTCTGGGTATTGAGATGGGTTTTAATATTTGTCTCGGATGAGCACTTGGATTTTTTCATAATTTAACATTTTAAAGGCAGCCTTGCAGAGAACAGACAGGAGGCAAGTTGTAAATTGGTGCCAAGCTAGACTGTTATACCTGACTCTAGGTATTATAGTTTTATTAGGGATCCCTGTCAGGGATGCCCTTAGCCCAAACTGGGTGGGCAGCATTAGTTTGGTAATCTTTGTTTGCATGTACCCT
Source organism: Mus musculus (assembly GCF_000001635.26). Taxonomy (NCBI): domain Eukaryota; kingdom Metazoa; phylum Chordata; class Mammalia; order Rodentia; family Muridae; genus Mus; species Mus musculus. The sequence continues at coordinate 40,187,281 of NC_000073.6, read as the reverse complement.
AGTCTCTACCAGACTTGCCCGTACTCCTCAGGAATAGGGTTGCTGGTGAGAATCATGTAAATGTCGTGAAAGGTAAGGTTGGGAGAACCACAGCCACATTAGGCTGGGTTAGGTTGAGTAGGTAGAACAAGAAGTGGTCTCATGGTGAGCAGGACTGAGTAGTAGGAGGACTAAGGGCTGCCCATGGGCTAAAAGTAGCGCAGGAGAAGTTAATTCAAGCCACCCATGAGAGCTGTGAGTTGGAGCTAGTAGGGGAGGCTCCTTAGCTGGATTGGAAGTGATCTGGGCTTCATACTTAGAAGTAGTTAGATGGAGGAACAGAAAAAAACAGAGAGCAGTCTTGGAATGGAGGTAAGAGAAAGCTGGAGTGTATGGAATGCGGGATCGCTTCACATTTCCTTGATTGCTTGCAGTAGTAAGAGTCTCAAATAATATTGAGATCTAGGGTGCCATTAGGTGACCATTTGGATTGATTACCTAAGGCATAGTGAGGCCAAACTTAGTTGCATTAGCAAATGTAGGTCTGGAGTCCTTCAGGTTGCCATGTGGAGAGGCTGGAGATTTTCTTGAGAGTCATCTCAAGGGAGAATGAGAGAGTATGGATGACATGGAGGCAAATGGGATGGGGGAAATTGGCAGAAGTCTGAAGAGGGCATTCCCAGGATTCAAGGAGGACTGAATGAGACCAAGCCATTTAGTAAGTCATCACATCACTCAACAGGGCTAACCACCCAAGGAAACTTGATACCTAGTACTAAGGCTTCTAATGAAGTCTGAAGCTTTGCCAGAAGGTAATGAGAAACCAAGCTCAGGAATGAGGTCTCATTCACGAGAACGGGGCAGAGAATGAAGTTTCGTGGAGTTTTAAAAGGCAGGGGGCATAGAGAAGCTGTGGGATTACAGGTATGTCCAAGGAGAAGGTAGAAAAGAGACCAGGGAGGGAAGGTTGAAATATTCCAGTAGGGCTTAAGAAAGGTATAAAATTGTGGGAGGTGAAGTAGGGAGGAAGAGGGCCAGCCATATCCATAAAGACCCTGGTTGTAGGTTACTCTGCCTCCACGAGTAGCAGAGGGGTTCTGGGACACTAAATAGGTCACTTCCTTAGACTCATGGTACCATTTACATCAACCAAAAGGGAAACTTACCAAGTTACCACTGATGGATGAGATGCCAAGCATTCAGTGAACCAGAAGGTGAGTCTGTTGTCAATGGACTGGAGATGAGGGGTAGGGTCCTGGTGCAGCTTACATAACAAGAGGGAGCACAGGCAATGGGAAAGCCTACCCACATCACAGAACCAAGGTAAGACTTTTTCTGGTGTGAGGGCATCTTAGCAGACAGGAGCCAAAGAATACCATATGTCACACCATACAGCAAACTTCACATGAGAAATTTATTGGGGAGAAGAACAGAATGGCTATTGTCTTTGGGAACAGAGACAGCACTAGGCTGGGTGAAGCAGCAGACTTTTATGGGGTATTTGAAACATATACAGTGAGCTAATAGACTATGCATAGTAGAAAAGTACAATTCAGCTGGAAGTATTGCTTGTTTATTAACCCTGAGTCATGATGGTGGAAATTTCCAAGTCCCAGATTTAGTGATAGGCCAGGGGTAGGGCTGGTTTTCCACTAGCCTGTTAATAAGCTTGGGCATTTATTGTGAAGACACATCGTTGAGCATTTCAAGTAGATGTAAACTGATCTTGAGTTACAGGAACTAAGAGAATTTTTTAAAGTGTTTTAACAGGGTCTAAAGCCGGGCAGTGGTGGCACATGCCTTTAATCTCAGCCCTTGGGAGATAGAGGCCAGCCTGGTCTACAGAGTGAGTTTCAGGTCAGCCAGGACTATACAGAGAAGCCCTGTCTCCAAAAACCAAAACCAAAACCAAAAAATAAAAAGGGGGGGAGGTAGGGAGGAGATGGATGCAAAGATTCCATCTCTTGTATCAGTTTCCTCATTCATGGGCTTGGTGAGGTCCTAACAAGGTGCTTGAGTTAATTCATGGCCAAGAAGGAAAGACTATACCAGCCTGCCTTCATCCCACTTGGAGTCTGGTAGACTCTAGGTCTGAACTACACTTGTAGCCTCTCCCAATGTCTTCCCTCAGTTGTCTCCATCTGTAGTGGGAGCCGCATGCTAGGTGAACACTCTCCACCCTCTAGCATACTTTGGATTTCAGTATAGAAACTTTTATGGTTTACCTGGGAGAATTATTGTGCTCGTATAAAACAAAGTTGATAGGTTTTACATGTACTGTTTTATCTCCATACCCACCAATCACTGCTCATTGCCCCTGGTGCTTTTGAAGGTTGCCATGAATGAAGGTCGTCTTGGCTCCAGTATCCACTGAAGTTGCTCCTGCTTTATAAAGATCATGTCCCACCATGGCACTCAGAAATACCACTAAAGCCCCATATCAGTGTCCAAGTCTTTGCGGAATCAGTTTCTTTTTTAACTCTCCCATGAACAGTTTTATCTGCTTGGTGAACTAAGATCAAGCACAGCTTCCCTCATTCCCAGCTCCCTTAGAAGTGCCTTTCATTTCCTGATTATTCACGAGAACCCCAGATGGCAATAACTGGGTTTTTCCAGTACCACATTTGAGGCAGTTCATCAGGGGCTGATTTCCCTTATATTGCCTCAGGAAATCCAACCTTTCGATTAAGGAGAGATGGGTAAAGTTATATTCCTCAGTTTCACTGTCTTCGTGGCACTCAGACTGATTTCATCTACCCTTTTCATGCCCAGCTAGGTTGACGGGTTCTCTCTTGCTTATTAAACAAAACAAAACAAAACAAAACAAAACAAAACAAAACAAAACAAAACAAAACAAAACAAAACAACCAACCAACCAACCAACCAACCAACCAACCAACCAACCAACCAACCAAACCTTTTAGTGTTGTCTGATTGTCATAGTTTCTTTTGTTGGTTTATTATTAAGGCCCCTATATGAAGAAAAAAAAAGAAAAAAGAAAGAAAACAAGAAAAAGAAAAAGAAAAAAAACCCTTATAACCCCAGAGAGAAAATCCTAAGATATTTCATAGGACTGAGGAGGAAAAGGCATCCCAGAATATAGCATGCAGTGAAGTAATCTTTTAGAAATAGAGCACTGATAAGGAAATCCACAAACAGGGGCCAACAGATAGTATCTCCATCACAATTCTTCCAAAAGAAAGAAAAAGGCATTTGAGTACTAAAAACACATGTACAAGGTATAAAACTCCACAGAAAATATAGAACAATGTTCAATGGTCTAATATTTATTTTAAATGTAGTATATAAACTAAAAATGCCTGCAGTATATCAACAAAATCATGAAATTATTACAGTCCCTTAAAATGAGAGCAGATAGACGGTCTGGAAAGACATAAAATAAGATAGTAGAACACTCAGTGTGGGAAGAACGCTGGATAAATACATGCCTTTATTATATCTTCTATTTGTTTCTCTTATCTTTATAATTACTTAGTTGCTATTGTTCTTAAATTGTGTGTTATAGTCAAAAGGTGTATTTATAAGTCTTGTGGTTTCTAAAGAAACAAAAACCTAAATAAACAATCAGACAAAGACGAGAAATGAAAACACACCATTAAAGAAAACCCAGTAAATTAGCCATTAAAGCAGACAATAAAAAGAGCAAGGAAAAGAAAGAAATTACAAGATTGAAAGTATAATATAACGAAGAAGGATGTACAAACTGACTAAATGCATCCATATACAGGGTCTCAAATTATCTAAATAGCATAGAGCGAGTCAGGTGATGTAAGTCAAAATCGTACTATATGATGTCTACACAAACTGACCACCACATGTCTGAAGGTACACACAGAATGAGAGTTGAGAGACTGAGAAAGATATCTCACAGAAATGAAGACAGAAGGAGACACTCAGCAGGCACAGTCACATAAGAGGAAATAAACTAAATCAAGGGCACTGAGAGATAAGACAGGAGGATCATTGTGTAATGACAAAGGGTCAACTTGGCAGTAAGAATAACATTTCTACGTATGAGTGAAACAAATATAACAAGACTTACATATAAATCAAATGTTATCAGACCAAAGGGAAATATAGACATTAATGGTTGGGAGTTTTAAAATCCTATATCCAGAAACATACAGATCTTCCAGGCAGAAAGTCAATAAGGTACAGCAGACTTTATGCCTAGACCAAATGAACTTAACAATCACCTACAGAACACCCTATTTAATGGCTGAAGAACGCACAGTCTTCTCAGCAGCACATGGACATATTGAGGACATATTGTCTGACAGACCTCAACACCAGTCTCAACAAATCTTTAAAAACAACCCACATGTGCCGGGTAAGCCCTGGCAGATTTTCTTTCTGGTTCTCTCTTGAAGGTAGCTGAGGGGAAGAGCATAGTTAGCACAGGCAAGACTTAGTCTTGAGAGATACTTAGGGTTGCTGATTAATAAGAAAATGTTTACCTGTAAAATCTGAGTCACTTAGCTGAGGTAGCTGACCTACCTGTCAGAATTCCTAAGGCCAGAAAACTGCAGCTTCTGGCATTTAGCACCTCATAGAAAAACAGCAGGGATTCAGTAAAGTAGCCTTTGTTCTTCCTCTGAAGGAACTGCAAGCTCTAACTCTAAGCCTGCTAGGTGAAGTCACATGAGGAAAACTGGACACCTTGAAAGTGATTTAAGCCTTAATTTCAAAGTTCTCTCTAAAAAGTTTTCTCTGCTCTCTTCCTCTCTTAATCTTGCTCTCTTCTGCTCTGATGTTTGGAGCTGAGATGAAAGGATGGACCATCTAGAGACTGCCATATCCGGGGATCCATCCCATAATCAGCCTCCAAACGCAGACACCATTGCATACACTAGCAAGATTTTGCTGAAAGCACCCTGATAGTGCTGTCTCTTGTGAGACTATGCCAGGGCCTAGCAAACACAGAAGTGGATGCTCACAGTCAGCTATTGGATGGATTACAGGGCCCCCAATGGAGGAGCTAGAGAAAGTACCCAAGGAGCTAAAGGGATCTGCAACCCTATAGGTGGAACAACATTATGAACTAACCAGTACCCCTGGAGCTCGTGTCTCTAGCTGCATATGTAGCAGAAGATGGCCTAGTTGGCCATCAGTGGAAAGAGAGGCCCCTTGGTCTTGCAAACTTTATATGCCTCAGTACAGGGGAATGTCAGGGCCAAGAAGTGGGAGTGGGTGGGTAAGGGAGTGTGTGGGGGGGAGGGCATGGGGGACTTTTGGGATTGTATTGGAAATGTAAGAAAATACCTAATTAAAAAAAAATAATAATGCCCTTACTCCCAACGTCATGCAATGTAAATCTTTTCCAGTCTTTTGTACCTTTTCTAGGAGAATAGATCACTAGATCTTGTGGTTTATCCATACATCCCTTTTTTATTTAACAAAAGTTCACTAGAAGCTCAAACATAAAATCAAGTCAGACATTTAATAAGAAGTATACAACAGAAAATGTTTACATGCATATCCATTAAAAGTATTCATTATCTGTTACTAGTTCTACAGGTTCATGGAAACTTAAGTAATGTAACTAAGTTGTAATTGAAGTTTTGTATAGATAAACACAATCAATATTTTATCTTCTGTTCTTGTGCTTATAGTAAACCCTTAGTTCCCTTTTTATGACCTTTGGTTAATTTTTTCCAACCTCTTGGAATGTGCTCTAAGTTGTAGATGCCTGCTTTCTATCTCAGAAGCAATTAACTCATGATACTTGAGGACTGGCACAGTCCGAAATGCAGTTGTGACATCAGAAAGGACTTAATAATAGTCCTAGTGTAAAAGATCTTAATAATTACCAGATAATTTTAGGAATTCTTATAGAATCATCACTAAGAATTAAGAAATCATCTATATGCCTCTATAGCATCACTACAAGACAGTACATCTTTGTTGTTCTGCAGAAATCCTAACAATAAGCAAACAAGGTGGGCAAAAGGGTGGACTAATACCTAGTGGTTGTTATATATATTTAAAAATAAAAGGAAAAGCATATTAATAGCAGGAATCTTTCCTCAGATGTAATCTCCATAGCCTTGCCCTAAAGAAGCAAATCAGTCATAGATTTATAGTCTAAAATTAAATGATTGGGGCCACATTTAAATGTGTAAGAGATACCTAACACAAAGGGATCTCTTTGGTTAAGGAAATTGTTGTTATAAAGAACTCAAATCCAGCTTTCAGCATTTAAATTGGGTAGTGTAAAACTAACTATATGACTACAACTCCAGGGAACCCAATGTTATCTTCTGACTTCCATACATTGCACTCATGTGAATGGACATACATACACATACATATACACATACACATACACACATACACATGCACGCATACACACTCAAACTTTAAAAATATTGACAAAATAAATTTATGACTCTCAGTGAAGGGGAGGTGGAATTTAGATGGGGTGAAGGAATAGTGGGGATTAATGAAGCCAGAAAGATTGTGTGGGGTGGAAGATGGGAGGAGAAAGTAGAGGGAGGAATGTGGGGAGGCATAATTAACCGTAAAGAACTTTGAGAAAGTCATGCGGCAACATGCTGCATCTAAACATTATTTCTGTTTGCTCATTGCTATGTTTTCTCTAAGGGAGTATCAGATCATTTTACCCACTGTATTTTCATACACATCTCAGAATTTGTTCATACAAAACTTGCTATTTTGATGTGTTTTATAAGATAAATATAAATAATATAAATAAATATATGTTATATAATATAAATATAAATAAAGATAAAGAGAAATAATCATAACAAACTGGGAATGATGACTCATGTTCATAATCCCAGCACTTAGAAGGCTGAGGCAGGAGAATCAGTGTGAGTTCAAGGCCAGCCATGACTACAAAGTGAAATTCTTATTTAATAAAAAAAAAAGATAAAACAAACAAAATAACCAAAACACTGAGACTTATGATAGTGTAAGTCTTTTATAATCTACTTCACATGAACTTACCAAGATAAAACACACATAACCTACAATTGATCAGGCAAATGGGACAGATAAAACTTTATACTTCTATGGGACACCCCTTCTTCAGAGAAGGTTGGAAAATAAGGTTTGATCTGAAAAATCAAAATAAGCTGCCACATATAATCTTATTGCTATGACATCAATATCCACCTGCTGTAATATACATATTAGGTAGCTATTGCCACAACAACAACAACAACAAAATCTATGTGAGACATTAAGCAAATTCTGTTGCTTAAAATAGCATTCATTGATTATATAGATTAGAGGCTCTTAGACTGTTGATCACAACCCCTTTGGAGTCACTTATAAGATATCCTGCATATTAGATATGTAATTCATGCCAGGAGCAAAATTATAGTTATGAGTAGCAATGAAATAATTTTATAGTTAGGAGTCATCACACATGATGGATTGAATTAAAGGGTCACAGCATTTAGAAGGTAAAGAACCATTGATATAGATGCAAGGATGTGTGGATGTAGTTAAGGAATGAAATCATGGAATAGTTTAGAACAAAAGGAAGCCCAGACTTGAATTCTCTACTTGTTCTTCTTTCCTTCTGTTCTCCATCTAACTGTAATTTCTACTCCATAGCATCATGTCTGTTGTCTTCTGGTGTGTGTATGTGTGTGTGTGTGTGTGTGTGTGTGTGTGTGTGTGTGTGTGTGTGTGTGTGTGTGTGTGAAAGCGAGAGAGAGAGAGAGAGAGAGAGAGAGAGAGGGTCTCTATACTGTTGTCTGCCTGTGTTGCCTGCTGTTAACAAAATGCTTTGTCTATATTTATTGAACAGCACAAACAATAAAGTATGAGAATGGAATGAAAGATGCTTTTCTACAAAAATCCTTAACAGAGTTTTACAGGAAAATAAGTTATTTTATTGACCCAGAATAGCACTCAACAAAACCACACACAGATGTTATCAACTTATATCCACAAGTGGCTTCCAACATTTATGAAATATTAGTTGTGTAAGGTTTATTTCAACTGTTGACTATTTTCACCATATGATTTTCACAACACACACATGTACACATACATTCTTATGGGTCAATGGCATATAGGAATACATAGCTCAGGATTAAAGCTATACATTTACCTTAGGTTGTAAAAGCTTACTAAATGTAAAACCCAAGGCAGAGTATGGTTGGATACATTGTTTTTAAAGGTGGATTAACTTAAACAGGCTGAGTCCAGAGTAGGACAGAAAATTGAAATTTAGTTTTAAATGATCTCAAGGTGTATTATTAACTTGCTTGCAAAGTCTAGCAAAGGCTCAGTCTCTTCAAAGTCAAGAGGTATGTTCAGAACAAAATGGTTTGCTGAGTTCTTTGGAGATGCCTCTGCTCTTTGTTTCATAGTCTTCAGAAACAAGTAGATTATCCATATTCCTTCTTCACAGCAGTTGACAGAGAGCCAAGGAAGAAGAGCCATTTACACAAGTGCTGTTGAAGCCCTTTTTGGATCGTATCCATCAGCATCCTGATGGTTTAAGCAAATCATGCAGCTAAACAGAATCAAGAGGTAGAAAAGTATCCCTGGGTCCTAGTCAAAGGACACTGCGAAGGTCCAGACAAAGCATAGAATCCTGGGATTCTATAAATCCCAGGAATAAAGACGCTCCTTTTGTAGTGTCAAAATCCTCCAGTTCTAGAGACTTCTCTTTTATATACTTTGTCACAAACATATATGGCTGTGTTTGAGGTTTTTTTTTCTCCTCAGAAAGGCCTTAAGACCTGCAACCTGGGCTTCAGCTGTATTGCAACATCCTGCATGAGGAGTAGAGACATTTTGGACAATTGGAAGATAAAATGGGGCCCACCTCTTCTTTTTCTGATAATCAGCGATGTTTATTATGAATGTTATATGTATCGCTAATTTATATATATACATATATGCATATATATATACATACATACATATATCATATATATACACATATAATATATGACATATACTCCCAGAACATTAAGGAGCAACAGAGAGTCTAATCCTTGTCAACCAAGCAGCTATATCTAACATCACCTCTAACTCTTACTCTCTGGTACTTATCTCTTGGACAGTCATGTTTATTGCTTTTCATTAATTTGAAACTGCCCCTCACCATCTTCCTTCATGCTTTGAAACAGTGTTTATTTAATGAATCGACAGCATTACCTGAGGTTAGATATAAACTTTTAATGGTCCCTTTCCTCCCATGAAGAGTTAGAGAGGATTTAAACAATGCCTAACAAATGTGCTTTGGAAATCTACTATATAAAAGCAAATGGCTTGAGTTTTCTTTTATTTTAATTACATGACTTGGTAAGTAAAGTAGTGATTCAAGGCCAGAGTTTCCAGGCTGACCTTACACGCTTCTCCTGCAATTTGCAGCTAATAGTCCCTTTGTGCTATTAAAGGGAACATGTCATCTAGAGATTTTTCTATAAATGATATACACTGCATGTTAGAGACTTGTCTTCTACTGGGTAAATTTCATCATTATAGGGCTGCCTTCCAACTCCTCAACACTTGGGATCAAGGTCCAGTTTCAGATGATAAGCACAGATACACCCAAGTGGTCCTTGGCAAACAGCGCTTCACATCTGCCTACAGAAAGAGCTGTTAAAAGCAAAGGCTGTTTTCAGGTGCAGCCAGTTGTTGTAGTGAATAAGAATGCCCCCCCCCCCCAGGCTCATGTATTTGAATGCTTAGGGAATGGCACTAATTGAAAGAATTAGGCTGTCTGCCTTTGTTGGAGTAGGCTTTGTTGGGGGTGGGCCTGGCCTATTTGGAATAAGTGTGTCACTGGGGTTGGCATTTGGTATTTCAGAATCCCAAGTCAAGCCCAGTGGCTTTCTCTTCCTGCTGCAGCCTGCTGATCTAGATGTAGAACTCTCAGCTAATTCTCTAGTATCATGTTTGCCTGTGTGCTGCCATGCTTCCCAGGGGGTTGAGAATGGGTAAAACGTCTGAAACTGTGACCAAGGCCCAATTAAATGCTTTCATTTATAAAAGCTGCTCTGGTCATGGCGTCTCCTCACAGCAATAGAACGCTAACTAAGGCACACCATTTCTTGGGTGTATTGGGGAGTTGTACAGAGTAGGCTGAGGAGCAAGCTCAGCTGTTTTTCATTAAGGATGAGCTGGAGTCTCAGTCTGGGTTTGATCTACTTACTGCAGCTGTCAGGAGGACTAAGTAAGATGTGGTGTTTAAAAGGCTTGGCATATGGAAGTAAGTGCTGAAAAAATTAGTTGTCCTAATTATGAGTTACGTCGTGCCCAGCTTCTAAACGGAACCAAAGTCAAGCTTATGTTTTCTTCTCTTCACTCCCAACTGTCCTCTGAAACTCAACACTTTCTTTCACCCCACATTAAAGGTATCATGAAACCTAATCCTCCAGTGTATACTCTAAGTGTATACTGCATTTACAAGTCTGAATTAAGCATTTTTCCAGGAACACGCTGCAGGGAACTCCGCCTAGAAACAGCAAATGTGTTGAGTATCCTCGGACTCTCTTTCACCCTGAGGTTGGTGACCAGCATGAATGCTCTGAACTCATTTACCCATCTTTGAAACACTGTTACTATTTTCCTGGGCCACTCAGAAAGGCGTGGCTATTCAGCACAGAATGAAATGAAAGAGAGTGGTTCTGGGTGAGGTCCATCCATGCTATCTTTGCCTTGCCTACCATTTTCTCCAGAATTGTTTCCTGCTCCCCAGGTCACGGCATAAATCCAGTCAGTAGGACCTGAGGCTTCCCAAGGTGCCCTATTTCTCTCACATTACATTAAGTATGCCACTTACTTTCAAAAGATCCCTACCTGGGTGTGCCTTATGTAGAAGACAAGAGTAAGCCAGAAAGGGTTTTGCCAAAAAGTAAGTGACTGCAAGAATCATGGCAAAATTTTGCAGAAATAAATAAACAAAAGTAAGTGATGCCTCGTGATCTTCTTTATTTATGATGAAGAATAATAAAAGTGTAACTATGAACCCAATGATATTGTCAACCTCTTGTGTTGAAGGACTGTATTCATACTCTGGCCCTCCTATTACTGACTTATGTGGTTTTGGTAAGGTAACTTTTCTAAGTGTAGATTTCATCCATTACAAAACCGATCCATTAAAAGCCAGTCCCATTCATGTAGTTATTAAGACTATAAAACCAACAGATTTTAAAGTCATAGCACCAGGGCTGTTGTAGCACTTTATTCAGATGGGCTTTCCCCCCACACCCCCAAAGCTCTAAGTGAGTGGAATCTGAGGCAGGGTCAGTGTTCAGGGGTCTTCTGGTTCATGCTGTTGGACAGGGAAAGGCTAATAATGTATGCTGGGCATTGCCATCTCTTCCCAAGACTTCCTACTCCCAAGAAAGACTAAGAACGTGTTCTTTATTTAAGAAAATGCACTGTAAGATCTAGCTGTGTAAACCTACTCCAAATAGCTCTTCTTTCTTGGACACATAGATAGGCATATTCACTGGGATATGCTCTCATGTTTCTATGCTTACTGATCCCTTGTGAGGTGCCACCACCCAGCTCTCAAAAGGCTTGGATAGAACTCAAGTTATTTGTTTTAAATGCACAGACCTTTCAATTTGATCTTACAGAATTATTCTTTCAAATTTCAGCCAGACACATTTTAGTAAGTGTAGTGACTAGCTTTGTGTCAACTTGACACAGGTATGAGTTACCACAGAGAAAGGAGCTTCAGTTGGGGAAATGTCTCCACAAGATCCAGCTGTCAGGTATTTTCTCAACATGTGATCAAGGGGGGAGGTCCCCTTGTGGGTGGTGCCATCTCTGGGCTGATAGTCTTGGTTCTATAAGAGAGCATGCTGAGCAAGCCAGGGGAAGCAAGTCAGTAAAGAACATCCCTCCATGGCCTCTGCATCGGCTCCTGCTTCCTGACCTGCTTGAGTTCCAGTCCTGACTTCCTTGGTGATGAACAGCAGTGTAGAAGTGTAAGCCGAATAAACCCTTTCCTCCCCAACTTGCTTCTTGGTCATGATGTTTGTGCAGGAATAGAAACCCTGACTAAGACAGTAAGATATATTGATGTTATAGAAGGAACAATGATGTAAGCATTTCTCAATGTTGGACTAAAATAGAATGCATCCTGAAGAATTTGGGTGTGATGACTTGTTCAGCATACTGATTGGCAATGTGTCTGGTAATGTAACCCTGCTGAGTGATGGTTTCTTTACTCATAAAATAAGAACAGAAAAAGTCTCATCCATTCATATCTTTAAGGAAACAACCTACCAAAAATGTTGGTAAGGATAGGGTGGAACATCATATCTTGTTGGTGGAAATATAAATCATTCAAGACTCCAGTATGGGTACCCAAACACATCTAAGTCAACATACAATAGTGATACCAGTATGTCCGTATTTATAGAAATACTAGTCACATGGTCCAACTCATGAGATCAGCCTAAATACCCAGCAACAGATTAATAGATAAAGAAAATAAGGTGTAGATGAACAATAAAGTTTGCTTCAACCATAGAGAACAAAATTTTGTCATTTGCAGGGAAATTAATGAAAGTTGAGATCATGATATTAAACAAAATAAGCCAGACTCAGAAAGATACATAGAATGTTTTCTCTCATATGTGGATCCTGGATTATGTATTATAAATATGTAATATTGAAGGAAAAGTCAGACTAGGAAAAGGAAAAGGACTGGCAGAAGGGGGAAAGAAAAGAGTAATAAGAATGAAGACACTACATACCTGAGTCAGAACAAGGAGAATTCAAGCTGATACTCACCCAGATTAATAGATAAAGTTTGTTCCTGTGGGCTAACTTGATAGTGTTGGAGGGTGCTGGGCAATCTACCAGAGAAAAAAAGGTAATCATCAACTTTACAACGCTGTGAACCCAGCAAACTATTATAAATGACCTACCTGGCAAGATTGCCCACTGATGAAATAGTAGAATGAATATCATACGAGCAAACAATAGACTTCCTGATTGGCTTTAAGTCTCTCTCTACAAGATGAAACCTATACCTGGCACCACTATCAGACCAAGAATCTATGGCTAGATAGGTCATAGACCTGAGGGGAAAGCCTTATTATTATTCAACTAGATGAATAATGGACATAGTACTAAACCAACTTTTAAAAATTTATCATTATATCCATAGATTAATGTACCTCTCAACTCTCATAAAAAAAAGCTTCCATTGGTAGTAGACTAGTGGTTAACATAGAGACCCACAATTGCTCCAAGTGCAGAGAATACAAGTGTGGAATTTTCCACCCTAAATGGGTGTCTACATCATACACAACCTCTTCTGAGGCAGAGGAACCCTTATGGAAGAGAAGGCAGAAAAACTAGAAGAGCCAGAGATGGTGGAGGACAAAGAAATTAGCATCTTCCAAAACCAGCAGGGAAGCTGTATGTATGAACTCACAGTGGTTGTGGCAGCACACAAGTTCTCCAGAAACTCAAGAAAGAACAAATAGCATCGTGGAGAAGGAAGGAGGTCACATAGTTCGTCTTTTAGCCAGGGAGCTATTGGCAATTGATAGCTGCTGAGAGAAGACTGTTTTCATTAAGAGTATAGCCCCTGGTAAGCTGACAATACCCCAGTGAAAGACCGCATACTCATGAAGATGTAAGCAGTACAAATTAGACTTGAGAGATGTAAAACAAATGAAAAAGGAGAACACAAAGTTAGATGAGAAAGGAAGGAGGGTCCGATCTGGGAAGAATTTGGGGCAGGTGAAGATTGAAGCACATTGTATAAAAATTTTAAAGAGCTAATAGAAAAGTTTTAAAAATAGAATGACTATGATCAAAGTATATGGCCTACTTGAGTGGAAAGGTGTTTATGTGTAATGAATGTACACTAATAAAAACATAAGATATGTATGGAATTATGGTGCATAATTCTTTAGCATCCCTGCTACAGAAGAAATATGTAAATGACATCGAAGCCATTGTGCAGGAAGAGAGATAGGCACACATCACATGGCAGCCCCACCTCAGGGCTCATAAGGGAAAGTGTGGTAAGTCAGGAACTTCTTTTCCCTAGTTTCTCAGATCCTCCATGTTTGTAATGTGAATCATATCCAGGAGATATTTGTCTTCTGAATCTCAGCTATAAGGATATCTGCATTTCTATGCATATCTTGCTATTATTACTAGGAGTAGTGCCCTTTCTCAATGGACCCTTAGCAGAGGCCAATACATCAAAGAAGATAGATTATAGCTGAATGTAATTATTATTCATGGAATAAATGTTTATGAAATATCAGTTATAAAGGATGGGCAAAGCCCAAACATCCCAGAGCCTATAAACCAAGAATGAGAGATAAATTCTATCTTGTAACCAGGTTATGGTAGAAAGCTGAAATGTTCCACACCTTGGAAATCTGGAGTTTCAGTATGTCTCCCTAGGGTGCTATAACCACGTAAGAATACAGGTCAGAGGTGCAAGGCGATTCCAGCAAGACTCACCTACTTTTGGATATCAACAAGAAGTAGTAGTTGAAGTTGTTCAGGAAGTTAGATGAAGGGGAAATGAGTTTGAACACAAACAGACATACACACACATACACACAAACACAGTACATAAATTCGTGGCAGAGCAAAGATATAACTCAAAGTAACTCAGCCATAGATATTTAAATGTTGGAACAGGCTGTGTCATCATCCCTTAGCCTCAGTCCCATCTTGATCATCATCATAAAGATTGTTATAGCTTGCAAAGGCCCCTAAGCAGTATGGTGATTGAAACATGACCCCTGGAGTGGGCACCTTCTGGACTCAAACCTCTGTCCCAGTGATTCCCTGCTGTGTGATAGTGGCCATGTGATTTTTCCATATTTAAGTTTTCGCTTCTTTATAAAACAGAGACACAACCAGTTATTCTATATAAATGGCTCTGAGGGCTAAATAAGATAATGCATATCAAAAAGGCTGCGCGAATTTGGCATCAGTAATATGAAATCACCCAGTATTCTGTAATGAAATCACAAAGTTTGCAATGTACCATTCAATCTGCTATTTTGGACCTTCTCACTTGAGTAAGAACTCAGAAAGCTTTCATATGGAATTCAGTACTTTGGATACATTATCACTGTCCACAGGTATTCCTGAAGGTCCAAGTGTTGGAGGCTTGCTATTACAGATAGAAAGATTAGGGGATGGTTGGAAACTCTAATGACAGGCACTCCTTTAGGTCATGAAGGAGTGCCCTTTAAATTGGTTTAAGATTTACGTGTTCTTCATATTGCCTTTCTGGATCAACTTACGATAACCTTGCTGGGAAATCCCCCTCAGCACTCTGCTTTGAGATATGACCCTTGATCCACAACTCTCCTCTGATGCATCTCCCTATGAAGTGCTTCAGTGATGGCATCACCAAGGCCCATAGCATTTGTTTGAATTTTAAACCTCCACAAGTGAGATACGCAAATCTCTTTCCCTTATAAATTTAGCCCGTGTCAGCTTTTTCATGAGAGCCATGAAAGGCTGGTTAATATACTAAATTATATGTCATAGACAACTTTAAGTGTTAACAAGGAACTTTTTTTAAGGTGCCAAAGCCTTATCTGAAGGGTAGAGTTCCTTTGGGAGAATTTGAGATTGCTTAGTAGGGGATTGACTTAGAAGAATGATGCCCAGTGATTAATTCTTCCAGGACAATTCACATAGCATCTGAGTGACTATCGTGAAAAACGAACATTTCATCTGGGAGACCCTGGGAACTCCTTGATTTGTGTTGCCGTGTGACTGTTACCTTTTTAAATCTAGAAGACAGAACTTAGATCATGAAATAACGATGTCATCAGTTCTGGTTCTCTATGTAGCTTTCTCTGTCTCCTTACTAGAACTGAGTTTTAAACAAATATAAACAAATAATCAAGAGAAATGATGATTGTCTCGTGTGGCGCCATCAGAATAGTTCATAGTGTCTTAAATGAGAGCTTTATGAATTTGAGAATAAGTGGACACTTGCTAGAGCTGGTTGGGGAGTGTCCTCAGTAAACTTCAAATCTGTCTCTAGTACTTGGTAGTGGCTTTCTAGTATGAAGGATGAGGGTGGAGGTTACCATGGAAACAACCTTGCTCCTAAGTGTTGCTTCTGATTGTTATGCTGAATAACTCTCTGAACATAAGACTCTTGAGTTGATCCCAAGGGGTTTGCATTGATTTAATATATCCATATAACCACTCCGCTATCTTGCCTTCTATCCAGAGTGATAAAATCTGACTTCTCCAGTAAGATATTCTCATTTATTAAATAAACAACTATTTAATAATGTCTTATTTTAATACAGCACTAATGTTTTATAAAAGTCTTATACTGTTTCTTGTGTACATGGGCCCTCTGAACATTCCTGTGATATCAACACAGAAAAGAACATAATATCTGATGGTTCAACAAACAAGATAAGACTCAGAAAAATCAGGTGTCTTACCCAAGATGGTCAATGGAGGGACACATGTGTGACAAATGAAAGGGCTGTACTCATAGAGTTAATCCTTGGTTTCACTTTTACATCATAATCTAACATTAAGCAAAATGTCCCTCATGCTCTGACTTCAGTTTCTCACTTTATAAAATAAAAGGGATGTGAAGGGTTGACATGGAAGGGACTATCTTATGAGTTAGATTCCTGTGTTGGTTTGTATATGCTTGGCCCAGAGAGTGGCACTATTAGTAGATGTGGCCTGAGACATCACAGATTAAAAACAATAATGTGATCCAAGACACAAGAAAACTAAGCAAATCAAACAGTGATGGTGTGTGATCAGGCCAACATCCAAGAAGTCAGTTCATAGGAATGGGGACATTATAGAATCAGTGAACCACTCACAGCAGGAAGCCACTGTACTATGGTCTAAGTCCACTTTCATTTTCTTCTTCTATAAACCTAGTATTCAATTCCACATGAATTGGCATATTCACTATGTGATGATAACATTATGAGTTATATTTATGATTCTCAATGATCCATTTTTATTATTATTCTGAACTGCTTTTAAATAATAAATTGGTTTTAAATACTAAAAGTATTCAGGCTGGGAGCTTTGAAATGTGCCTTATATGGGGAGGTAAAAGTTCATCTTTCGATCTGACCAAAATTGTTTGGTATTTTTCTGGCTTGACAATGAGTTAAGGCACACATAATGGTGTCATAAAGTACCACAAACTGAAAGGAGGAAAAGCAAATCTAGCAGCTTGTTGGGATGGCTCCTGTCCTCATGTTGAGTAGGAAGAGAGAACTGGCTCATGTTTTAACTACCATGCTATAATAGAGAACTGGCTCATGTTTTAACTACCATGCTATAATGTGTTAATTAGATTTCATCAACTTCACAAAAGCTCGATTTATCTGGGAAGAGAGAACCTCAATTGAAAAAAATTCCTTTATCCGATTGGCCTGTAGACAAATCTGTGTGGGACATTTTCTTGATTAATAATTGATATACAAGGTCATAGCCCACTGTGGGTGGTGATAACCATAGACAGATTGTCCTGGAAGAGTGAAAGAGAGAAAGCCAGTAAACAGCCTTACTTGATGATTTCTGCTTTAGTTCCCACCTTCAGGTTCCTACCTTGAGTTTCTGCCCTGATTCCCTTTATGGTGGATTGTAAGCTGTAAGACAAAATAACCTTTTACTATTTCAAGTTATTTTGCTCATCATGTTTATAACAGCAACAGAAATAAACTAAGGCAAGCCCATTTAAGGAAATTAAAAATCTGGCTTTTCAATCTACAAATCTAGCCCCATATGCAGTTATAGATTCCCTGTCCTCTATGTTCTAAGGTACGTCCTCAATGCCAAGGGATGTGTAGCCCTGACCTGTATGCAGCACAGCTCAGGTCAGCAAGCTCACCAGAAATGGCAAGGTGCTTGTACAGCCTGTCTTAAGGGCTGCAGTTGAACTTCATGGTAGCAAAAAATAGAGAAAAATCTATTCTCCACATTTATAATATCATCGGTTTTTATACAAGGTAGTATGCTTCCCTTTCTCATTACCTAACTGAATTTTCTTGCCAGCTCTGAGGGGTTGAAACACAGAATAGTACCTCAGCCCAATCACAACACAGGAGAGAGATGCTAACAGTAGAGATGATAGTAGTTACAACGCCTGTGCCCGACCTTGCTAATTATCAGGCACTTACTCTGCAGCAAGTTTTAGGTTAAATGTTGATCCTCTAAAGGGAATTTCCAACAACCCCCAAAGAGGTGGGAGTGCAGAAGTCCTTTTGAATATTGATCCGAAGGCTGGTTTCAGGCAGGGAGACAATTATGACTGAAAGGACTTCCAGGATGTGGAGACCATGGGAACAGAAAAATGTATCAACATCAGCCAACATCTTCACTGATGGTGATGAATGAATATCAGATATTCATTGTCTCTTCAAGCTGGCAGAAAATCTTCAGCCTTCAGACATATGATTTCAGCATATTCCAGTCAACAAGAATAGGAGAAATACAGAAACTGGTGATTGGATTTCCCTTTAAGCAAACAAGGGAAAACTTACATAGATATTATCTCTCTTCAGTCTGTAAGTTAGGATGTAGTTAATGGTCTTGACCACCTACTTGCAACGTGATAGCAACAAGTAGTGATATCCCTGATACATCTATTGCTATGAATGGTACAAAGATGAAATTTGAGGATCAGATGCAAATAAGGAAATGAGAAGAACCTGAGAAACATTATAAGCAGAATGAGTTCTTTCCATCATCTGGCTATTATAAATAAGGCTGCTATGAACATAGTGGAACATGTGTCCTCATTACCAGTAAGAACATCTTCTGGGTATATGCCCAGGAGAGGTATTTCAAAGTCCTCGGGTACTACTATGTCCAATTTTCTGAGGAACTGCCAGACTGACTTCCAGAGTGGTTGTACAAGCCTGCAATTCCACCAACAATGGAGGAGTGTTCCTCTTTCTCCACATCCTCTCCAGCATCTGCAGTCACCTGAATTTTTGATTTTAGCCATTCTGACTGGTGTGAGGTAGAATCTCAGGGTTGTTTTGATTTGTATTTCCCTGATGATTAAGGATGTTGAACATTTTTTTCAGGTGCTTCTCAGCCATTTGGTGTTCCTCAGTTGAGAATTCTTTGTTTAGCTCTGTGCCCCATTTTTTAATGGGGTTATTTGATTTTCTGGAGTCCACCTCCTTGAGTTCTTTATATATATTGGATATTAGTCCCCTATCTGATTTAGGATAGGTAAAGATCCTTTTCCAATCTGTTGGTGGCCTTTTCCCTCAACAGAGTAATGGATACATGAAATGTGGTACATTTACACAATGGAGTACTACTCAGCTATTAAAGACAATGAATTTATGAAATTCCTAGGTAAATGGATGGATCTGGAGGGTATCATCCTGAGTGAGGTAACCCAATCACACAAAAAAAAAAAACTCACTTGATATGTACTCACTGAGAAGTGGATATTAGTCCAGAAACTTAGAATACCCAAGATACAATTTGCAAAACACATGAAACTCAAGAAGAACAAAGACCAAAATGTGGACACCTTGCCCCTTCTTAGAATTAGGAACAAAACACCCATGGAAGGAGTTACAAAAACAAAGTTTGGAGCAGAGACAAAAGGATGGACCATCCAAAGACTGTTGCACCCAGGGATCCATTCCATAATCAGCCACCAAATGTAGACACTATTGCATACACCAGCAAGATTTTGCTGAAAGGACCCTGATATAGCTGTCTCTTGTGAGGCTATGCCAGTGCCTGGCAAACACAGAAGTGGTTGCTCACAGCCAGCGATTGGATGGAACACAGGGCCCCCAATGGAGGAGCTAGAGAAAGTAACCAAGGAGCTAAAGGGATCTGCAACCCTATAGGTGGAACAACAATATGAACTACCCAGTACCTCCCGGAGCTAGTGTCTCTAGCCGCATATGTAGCAGAAGATGGCCTAGTTAGCCATCATTGGGAAGAGAGGCCCCTGGTCTTGCAAACTTTATATGCCCCAGTAGAGGGGAACACCAGGGACAAGAAGTGGGAATGGGTAGTTACGGGAGTCGGGGGGTAGGGGAGGGTATGGGGGACTTTTGGGATAGCATTTGAAATGTAAATAAAGAAAATACCTAATAAAAATTTTGAAAGAAAAAAAAAGCAGAATGAGTAGGCAGAATGTTGGAAACCAGTCCCCAACTCCCTGCTTAGTAGAAGTCACCACATCCAACAGGAGAGGTTTCTTGGTACTAGCTTGGTCAATATGCCTCACTTCTATCCTCCTGTGATATTCTAAAGCTAGCTCCTATGCCACTTCACAATCTGGATTCTGGATTTACTAAGCACATCATGAAGCAGGCTGATCTCACAAAGATGGACCTGAGTCTCGGGAGTGAGAAAGATCTATGTGCACTATTCTCTGCAGGGAATTTGAACAGACATTTGTAACTCAGAACAGTATCTCATCTATCCCCTGTATCTGCATTACTTCCTGTCTTACAAGTCACCAAAGGCCGACATTTTCTTGGAAAGGTCATTTTAGATACAATTTTCAAGCAAAGATAATGAAACAAGATGGAATTTTGATGTCAAGGTAGGTCAGGGGACAGGGATGTAGGGAGGTTGCGTTACATAATGAAACATAGCCAGAGCTCCTTGGCCTCAGAAGACAACCTATTAGCAGAAGCTGTCACAGTATAGCATGAGTGAGTACACAGCATCTTTATAACTTAAATACGCAATAGATAGTTTGCTGGTTTTGAAGATGGAAGAAGGAACCATGAACCGAGGAACGCAAGATACTTCTAGAAACTGGAAAGTGCAAGGGCTCGAATTCCTTGCTCTTGGGTACTCCAGAAAGAATTCAGCCCTGGTAACACTTTACTTTTAACCTTGATCCATTTTTTTAAATTTTTTATTAGGTATTTTCCTCGTTTACATTTCCAATGCTATTTCAAAAGTCCACCATACCCACCCACCCCCCACTCCCCTACCCACCCACTCCCCCTTTTTGGCCCTGGCGTTCACCTGTACTGGGGCATATAAAGTTTGCAAGTCCAATGGGCCTCTCTTTCCAGTGATGGCTGACTAGGCCATCTTCTGCTACATATGCAGCTAGAGACAAGAGCTCCGGGGTACTGGTTAGTTCATAATGTTTTTCCACCTATAGGGTTGCAGATCCCTTTAGCTCCTTGGGTACTTTCTCTAGCTCCTCCATTGGGGGCCCTGTGATCCATCCAATAGCTGACTGTGATCATCCACTTCTGTGTTTGCTAGGCCCCGGCATAGTCTCACAAGAGATAGCTGTATCTGGTTCCTTTCAGCAAAATCTTGCTAGTGTATACAATGGTGTCAGTGTTTGGAAGCTGATTATGGGATGGATTCCTATTTTTGACATCTTACCTTCAGCACTGTGAGATAATAAAGACTGTGTGCTTTTAAGCCATTACATTTATGGTAACTAACTGCAATAATAAACAAGAGACCCTCTGACAATTACATTTTTTGAAGGCACCTGGGAGTCTCTTTCATTTTCTCCTGATTTCTTTTCACAAAAAATTATCTATTAGATAGACAGTGTAGTTTGTTGACATTTTGCTTCCTTTAAACATCAACTTTAATATGTATAGAAAAAAACTAGAGTTATGAAGCATGTCATGCCATATTCAGATCCTATGACATGTGGATGGACAGTGTGGTGCTCAGACACTATTAAGACTGTCCTCAATCCAGATAGTGACCAGACAAACCACTGAGGATGAGATCCTAGCTTCACCCTTGGAGTGACACATCCTCCAAAAACAAGCATCGAAATGTTCTTTACAGACACAGCAGGAGCCAGGTAAGGCAAGGTCGCCACTCCAATTCTCTCAACCTAACAATGGGTGGAACTTTATCAGTTGTTCACCCAGCAGTATGTGTTCCATGAGCATGATTGTGCACAGTCTGGCTAAATAAGTATTATTGACTGTGTCCTCCTACCTCAGACTTTCCTTAGACACACATTATGTGGGGGAAAATGGCAAGGGCCTGTATGGCATGGAACACCATTAATAGTTCCGGCACTGAAGAGGCAGAGGCATGCAGGTCTCTGTGAGTTTGAGGCCAGCCTAGTCTGTATAACACTTTTCAGCTAGGTCAGAGGTATATACTGAGGTCCTATAAATCTACAAAACCCAAAATGGGACAAAGTCAATGCTGCTGGGAATGGGTAAGGATGCAGGTGGCAGATAACAAGGGAATTTCTCTAACTCATACCCTCCATAGCTTGCTGCCCTTTCCAATGAACAAGTACTGAGCAGATGCTTGTGTGCATTGAACCATTGTGGGCATGTAAAACTCTGGAACCCAAGAATATTTGCTTGGATCTTTTTCAACACCCTTCCAGAGCAACAAACTTGAGGCCACGCAAACTCAATGACTCCTTTTCTTTTTCTCCAAACAGGCACACATTATGAGACCCCCTAAATTCACTTCTTCTCCAACTTCTGTTTTGGTAAAGGGGTAAAGGCAGACACTCTGGTCATGTCTCTATGATACCCGATGAGTAACTGATGGGCTGGACTCGTGTTAACCAGATCAGGTAGCTTTATTAGCTTAAGAGTGGTTGATTGATTAGCGTCCCCTTGCTTTTGTGCTGTGTGTACATCTTGGCAGGATGTACACTCATTATGGTCTCCCACGCCAATTTAATCTACCATTTAGAAACAGAATATAACGAGTCAAAAGAGCGAGAATGAGATTACAAATGGCTTGTTCTTCATTTATTGATACAGTCTGTTTCCTAAAGAGGAAGGTAGATATAACTTTCTGGTCACCCAAAAGTCACCCCAATAAGCTTATTTGTCAACTAATAAGCCAAACAACTGATACTCATTTGTGGTTTATTTTGTTGGTTTTTTTTTTCCTTTTTGGCTTTCACAGCCTTCATTTTGTTTGACTCTCAGAGACAGTACCTCACCATGTGCTAAATACTACAAACTAATGTCCTACTGATCAAAATTGGCATTTTGGACATATTTTGCTTTTTTAAGTTTAAAAGTCTTACAAAACATTAAAATACACACATGCACATACACATTTTAGACATCATACACTTCAGTCAGGCTGGCCTGTCAGCAGACCCCTTGAGATGGGCAGCTTCTATATGGGGAGCAGTTTCTTCCTGTCCAAGGCTCCCATTTTCTGCCCTTCAGAACAACATAGACTCCTCAAACACCTCCTCTATTTAATGATCCCGACAGCAGGATTATACAGCTCGCTGGTCTCCTCTTTGTCTCCTGACATCCAAGGTAAATGAAACACTCAAGTATAACATGTCATGAGGACAATTACAGTGCACAGTATTACAGTAAGAAGTCATCTTGAACTATTCAAATTAATAAACCCCTGAAAAGAGCAGAGGAGCCAGGTGGCCTTCGGAACCATGAAGCTTGCTCTGAACAACATAGGACGAGCTATTCTCTCTCTGCCACGTGTTCATGGCCTAAGAAATACATCTCTAAGAGGGTCTCAGGGATGTGAACTTCTCACCCACACATCAGTCACATAGATGTACACCCAGACCCAACCGAAAGGTTTCAGATTTTTTTTCTTATTTTATCAGACAGGAGTGACTCTTAAGTACCCAATAATTGACAGCAACTGTACACCAAAATCTAAACAGAATGTGGTAGGTAGTGACTTTTTGTTTAGTGGAAATCTGTATTTTATTAATCAAATTGGGAAAAATTATTTCCTAACAACTACCCTAGCTGCATAATATAAAACATTAAGAAAAGGACTAAAAAAAGAAAAAAAAAGAAAAGAAGAAAGAAAGAAAGAAAGAAAGAGAGAAAGAAAGAAAAAAGAAAAGGACTATTTAATATTTAAAACGTGATGAAACAATATTGGTGGACAAACATATCCCAGAATATCATATATGAATGGATTAATTTCTATTTGGATAATTCCATCATGATAACAACACAAATAATCATTTAATGCTACCAAGCTTCTATAACTTGCATGTAAATTGAATGCCAGTGGGTAGGGCTCTCAGAACCCAGATGAACACACACTGATAAACATGAAGGCTGCGTCCTGGGAAACAGCTTGAGAACCCTGCCCTGATAACTTGTACACATTCAAACATGACCTCACCTTGAAATTCCATCTTGTAATAGTGGCTGAATATCAGCCATAAGGGAGTCCACATCTCTGCTCAGGCCCACGTGCTGCTTCAACACACTTGCCTGATGTGCAGAGGTAGCTTTTTAATTCAAAATTTTAACAGGAGACATAAAAAAGGAAAAAAAAATCAAAGTCTTTATAGAGAATATTTAGACACAAAAGAGCACCTGGGTAGTGTATGAATAAGACTTTGGATATCCACCAAAGAATTGCAAAACATTAACAATAGATACCTACATAGCCATGATCACTGGGACAGTATTCAAGACAGCTTAGCTATGGAATCTGCCCAGGTGCCAATCAGTGGATGAATGGATAAAGATAATGTTGGATACTTATAAAATTTTCTTTTTCATCTAAAAGGAAGTATGAAATTATATCATTTGTAGGAAAATGTATCAAACTGGAGATCATCAAAGTAAGCAAAATAAATTGACATTACAAAACAGGCATCATATAGTTCTCTCTCATGTGGTCTCCATGGGAGGAGTGGACATACAGTAGAAGAAAGACTATTTAGGATGTGGAAAAGGAAAACTGGGAGGGGAGGTTCTTAAATGGTAATATAGGGAAAATGATTGAAGCACACTCTATGCATAAAATGTAAGAACAAACCTTTACTTTGTACAACTGATGCATGCAAAGCAAGAATGAAAGAGCAGCTTGAATACTAGGATCATACCCAAGCTCATCTCTGCCTCTACCTGGCAGCTCTGGGCAGGTTAATAAACCTCCCGCTGCCTTGTTTCCTTAACACGTTGGTAATGACTGGTTGTGTCTACTTAGCAGTGCCATCATGAACGTAGGTGTAATGTCTGAAAAACAAGCTGCAGCCACGTGAACTAGGTTCCCCTGAAAGGGGGGCTGGGGCTGAAAAAGATCAGATGGCAAGAAAAGAATGAGGCCAAGACAAACCTTTCTGTTCAAAGCCTCTGAAGTTTACTGAGAATCCGTGCTTATAAATAGGGTAGGTCCATCCCCCAAACCCCACCCCCTACCCTGCCAACCCATTCTTGGTGTCTGGAGCCAGCCCATAGGCTATCTACAGGGTGTGTCTCCAGAAGTCTCAAGGACCTTTCATCAGGATGCAGAGTCTTGGAGAAGAGCAAATAGAGCTGTCAAGGTCAGAAGGCTCTACCCTAGGTCATCTCCTTCTTAGTGGCAGCAAGGTCAAAGTCTGGATCAGCTTGCTTCAAGGCTGAGGGAGGCTACAGCGAGCTCTCAGTTTGGTCACAGTGATAAAGCCATGGGGGATAATCATCCTTGTCACCTTCATTACATCCTCATTACCCCTGTCTCTGTGCAACCGTTCATTCTTTATCTTCAGCTCCACCCAAGCAAGGGAAGCAACCACACACCTCTTCCTTCGTGGAGTAGAGTTATCATATGATCGCCTGTTGGGTAGTGAGTGACATCAAGCACCAGGCTCAAGCGTCACACACTCCAGGAAGACTTGTAACACAGAAACTCGACTCCCAGGCCTGAAGGTGTTGGTATTTGCCACTACCAGATGTTGAAACTATTCTCCATAGATTCTGTCTCTGCTCAGAAGTCTATTTCCCACACCATGGCTGTCAACCAAATGATTTTTTCTGTATAGATGAAAGGTTTGGTGGAAAAGCAAGGTTTTATACTCCCAATTGGAAGTTCTCCATGTTTCATTGTGAATATATAATGTGATCCCTCGATATTATAGCTACTTTGTTGCTGGCTTTCTGAGGAAGAGATGAGTATGACAAGAGATGGGAAGTCTCTGAGGATGAGTAACTCTTCTTGTCCCAAGCGTTTCAGGAGAGGAGATTTGTGTTGGTGACAGTATTGGGTGTAGGAAGGAGACATGTGCATTTCACCAGTTTGTGTGGCCCTTGGCAAGTTACTTCTCAACTTTAATGGGCAAGCTTTGTTGACATTATTCCAAAATTTCTTTCAGCTGTAATGCATTTGAAACATTGGGGCTTTTGTATGGTCGCTCAAGCTAGTGAAGTTAAAAATAGCCAGTGAATTCATGAATCAATAACTGAACTAAGGAAGGTGATGTGGTATCTGAAAGAGTGATTTGTTAAAATTCTGAGAATAGCCAAATAGAAATTTTGTAAATAGAAATTACTGTGAGTCAAACAAAATCTCTCTAGACTGTCTTTACAATGAATGACATCAAGCAAAAGAATAGTGTACCTTCAAGACAAGCTGATGATGTATCACCTCTGATAATAAAAAGTAAGAATTTATAGAATATACAAACCCAAAGGGCATGAAATGCCAACTTAATATAAAACAGAAACACATGAAAGAGCCAAAGTCCTGGCTAAAGGGATGGAAATTTATTCAGCAAATACTATCAGAATACTGTCTCAAATTTTGGAAATTAAAACATAGGAAATACTTAGAACTACAAATAGAACAACTAGAAAACAAAAACTGTGTGTTATCACACAGTTAAACATTAGCCAAATGTCCTAATGAAGAAAGAATGTCAGAAACTTTGAGGGAGTAGTGGTCACATGGAAAAGGGAAGTGAAACAAGCCAGAGGAACATAAGAAATGATAGATCATGGTGAAGATTAGAATATATTCATATAGTGCTTCCAGTAAACCATTAAACTCCTCAGATGAATAAGAAAAAAGAAAAACATACCTTATTCAGAACAATAAATGAACACCGCTAAGTGGCAAGAATTAGTGTGCATCTCAATTCTGAATCATAATTCTGAATGTAAATAATCTTGGTTCCCTATAAAAAAGATGCAGGTGGTATGACTGTATTTAAAAAGCAAGAAAAGATCATTTCTGCCTGCAAGAAACACACCTCACTATAGGGCAAAGAACCTATTGAGTGAAAATGCCAGGATGGACTGTCCTAAAAGTCAGTGGAATCTGGAAGAAAGCAAGAGTGGATGTCATCAGCAAAGCATATGACAGCAAAACTCAGTCAGGAGAGATAAAGGCACTCATTACACAGGGATAAAGGGAATAATCAATCAAAATGTAATATATTATATATATGCATGGAATTTTGTAAGACAAATACTACTGAAAATAGAGAAGTTAGATCAGATACATACATTAAAAGTAGATTCTAATATACCACAATGATCAATACAAATCTCTCTGTTTTTCTCTCTCTCTTCCTCCCACTATCTCCCTCTCTCTCTCCCTCTCTCTCTCCCTCTCTCTGCCCCCTCCCTCACACACACACACACACACACACACACACACACACACACACACACACACACCAGCAAAGAAATTACAAGAGTAAATTGTACCATGAATTAAATAGACTTAATATTTTAATGAATATTACATCTAACAGCCAGGAAAAAAAAGATAAAATAGGTCACATTGTAGCCATAAGACTTAAACAGGTACAAAATTTAAATAATACCTGCTTTTATCAGATCACAATGAAGTAAAACTAGAAATGGAAAATAAACTATAGAAAATACACAAACAAATGAGATTTAGTAATAAAACACTTGAATTCTCTATGAACCATGGAAGGAATCTCAGAATTAGTGGATTAGAATTTACCAGAATCAAATAAAAATGAAATACTTCTTACCAGAGTCTGTGAGGCACAGCAAGGGTAATGCTAGCATGTAACTTGTCAGTTGGGTTAATGGAAACTCAAACACCTCCATCCTTGGCTTGAGAAACAAGAAGAAAGCTCATCCTTTGCTTCAGGCCCGGGGTGAGGAAGGGTCCACTATGAGAAGATGCAAACTCAGCTCTTCTGGTGGATACAAGAGGAGACTTGACATCACACAGTAAGGGCACTAGAAAGGTATGTTGACATTAAAGCTGAGAGGGGGTCACTGTTAGGAGAAGCAGGGAGACTGAAGAGGTTAAGAGAGGGATGAATGTAGTCCTGATACACACATGAAAATTATTTGTATGTAGTAAATCCATATTCACAGGAAGAGAAGGGGAAAGTAAAAATTCCAGTGAGAAACCAAATCTCCTGTCTGGTGAGCAGTATTCTCTTTGTGTTCCCTTCCTGAAATCCTCAGTGCCAGAGCCACAGAGCCCACAGAGCCAATGGTGTAAGGAAAATCACATGTCTGGTTTTCTAATTTTACTCTCCTGTGATGCTGCTTCCGTAAATATGTACAAAATCTGAATGCACAGCTCTCTGTAGCCTGGCAAACCAGCCCCTCCTCTGCTCACTTCTGATCATCCACTCTTGTCTTACCCCACACTGGAACACACATACTACCCTCTACTGGCTTTCTGCCCCATCATGTACAGGCTGAGACACAGATCAGGGCTCCTGATGCATTTCTATGTACAACACCCTTTCACTCAAGAAATACATCATTTGGGACATAAAGGCATGCAAAACATGTATATATTTCAAACATTTACTGGTAATAAGTGATGAAGTTAATTGAAAAACAACCCTTTTGGACCCTGGTATAGCTGTCTCATATGAGGCTATGCCAGTGCCTGGCAAATACAGAAGTGGATGCTCACAGTCATCTATAAGATGGAACACAGGGCCCCCGATGGAGAAGCTAGAGAAAGCATACAAGGAGCTGAAGGGGTTTGCAACCCTATAGGTGGAACAACAATATGAACTAACCAGTACCCCCAGAGCGCGGGTCTATAGCTGCATAAGTAGCAGAAGATGGCCTAGTCGGCCATCACTGGGAAGAGAGGCCCCTAGTATTGCAAACTCTATATGCCCCAGTACAGGGGAACGCCAGGGCCAAGAAGTGAGAGTGGGTGGGTAGGGAAGCAGAGAAGGGGGAGGGTATAGGGAACTTTCAGGATAGCATTTGAAATGTATATAAAGAAAATATTCAATAAAAATTTTTTTAAAAGCGACCCTTTGAAATGCATGTTTACTATCCACTAAAGATTAAAGAAAATTTGCTTACTAGTGAGAAGGATGTACTTTTTATTTTTAATGAAACTGGATTTCGGCTCAATATTTTATACTTCAGGACATAGGGCATCTTCAGTGTTTTTCAAAGTTTTATAACTATGACACTGCAGACAGTGCTGCTTAGCTTAAGCACATACTACAAAATGTAGGTTCAGAGCCATTTCAGAAATTATTGCATATTTTGTCCACACCAAAATTTACTTAATGATTTTTTTAAATAAAACTGAAGTTTTAAACCCAGCTCACTTGAAAAGTTGGAAAATTCTTCTTTAAAAAAAAAGTTTATTTATATGTTTCATGTGCACGTGCTTGTTTGCATGGATGGCTGTGCCCCGTGTCTGTGCAGCGGTGCCCAGCGGTCAGAAGGGGCATCCAGTCCTCAGGAACTGGAGTAACAGCTAAATGTGAGCCACCATGTGCATGACGGGAATGAAGCTCAGCTCTTCTCCAAGAGTAACAAATGCTCGCAACCACAGTTGAGCCATTTTCCCATTTCTTCTTCTTCTTGAACTTTTCAGGTAGAGGACTGACTTCATTTTTCAATCAGTGTAGTGTAAACATCCAACACTGTGTTTTCATAATCAAGATTATAAAGGAAAATGTTTTTAAAACTGTCCAGATGTTTCTGATGATTGTTTCTAACTCTTACCTTCAAACCTTTGGGAAGATGATTTTCCTTTGTAAAAGTATCCGTAACGGTGGACATTTCTGAGAAACGATCTGCAACCCTATCCTTCCGAATGTTAACTTCTTATCATAAGCCTTTCCCGGGAACAGGACTGAGACTGGGGAGGGTATGGCGAGAGGCGACGAAGTCAAGTGAAGTATCCCAGAAAATCTGACTTTGGATTCCAGCATCAGGTTGCAGATCTGGATTTATTGTCTAGTCCATAAGCATACAGTGTTTGAGTCAATTCCAAGTCCCTAAATGCTTGGCCAATTGTTATCTTGCCCCGCCTACTCCAGTGAAAGCCAGGCATGGGGGATGGGGTATCCTCACCTGTGAGGACTTCCGTGAAAATGGAGGAAGTGGTCACTGCACTGGCCTCCCTTCCTTCTTGCTGTCTCACTGGTGTGTTGGGAGCCAATTTAAATCTAATCTAACATAGATCGGGACTCTTCAAGGAGTCTCAGGAGCCTGTGGCACCTAGCTCTCTGTCCTACATTTTTCCTTCACAAAGTTGACTTCCATATCCCCCGCAGCCCTTCATATTTCTACATAAATAAGCTATGGATTAATTTTTGAAATGACATACTTAAGAGATTTTGTTTTTCAAATCTAACAAACAGCACAGTTTCAAAAGCCATTAGTCATTACAAAAAAAAATCCAATTTCTACTCAATGAAGATTATAACTTCATCTTTTATTTCAAAAATCAGTTTAATCCAGAGACCGACCTTAATTCTGCATATATATAGTATAAGCCTCAGAAATTAGACCACAGAGCTTTGCAGAGGTTTGAAAACAGGTGACTATTAGAGGCATAATTTCTGAAGAAGTTATGACTTTGTATAGAATCACAAAGCCAACATCTCTCCGATGATAAGTTTTTGACTGTCAGAGCTTTTGAACTGATCATGACATGCACACAAGTAATATGAGCATTGTCACCATCTTTAACTTTCATGTCCCAGTATCATCTGTAGAGATACCAACACAATGTTTCGACCGTACACCTGCATGAACAACTCACTTTAAGGGAAATATCTCCTCTTCTCCTGTACCTTTCCAGGAGGCACTGGGCCCCTCTCCCCTCTAGCTGGCAATAGGCTCCTGCTTGTTTAAGAACTCAGAGTTATAGGTGATCTGCTACATGATTGACCCCATGATCAGAAAAGACAGCAGCTTCAAGCATCCAATCACTTTTTAGAAAAGGCTTTAGAGCCTAATAAGGTGGGGAATTTGGGAAGAGGCAAGACCCAGCCTGTAGGAAGAGGCAGGGATTTCTTCAGATGTGGGGACGTCCAAAACAGTCTTTTGCCAAACCTGCATGCCAGCCTCTGTCCAGTTGATGCTTTCTGTAGAATGGCATATTATAAATGAACTCTTTTTTCACTAGTTGTTCGCCTTTGTTATTGCTTTGTTTCCCACACTCCCTCTAAATGGCAGATTTTTGACAATACACACAATGAGCATTGGGTTGTTCCTTCAATTACAAAAAAATAAAAATGAACAGTGCTGGGAAAACTGGCTGCTTTGATGCAGAAGGGTGGATTTAGACTAATGTTTCTCACCAGCTGTAAAAATCAATAGAAAATGTATTACAGATACACATGTAAGACCAGAAACTGAAACTACCGGAAGAAAACAGAAATGCTTCCGGGCACTGGTCTGTGGTGGGGTTTATTGGTTATGACCCAGATATACAGGGCCAAAGCCAGAAACAGACAAATCAGACTTTAAAAGCCCCACACAGCAAAGTATATGAGCAACTGAGACAAATAAAAGCCAATAGAAGAGGAGAAAATATTTGTGAGCTATAGCTCCATTAAGAGGTTAATATCATGAACATAAGAGGAACTTAATTCCACAGCAAAAATGAAGAGATTGAAAAAATAAATCTGATTTTAAAATAGGCTAAAGATCTGCACAGATATTTCCCAAAACAGAATGTGAGCGTGGCCAACAGACATGTGGGGAAAATGTTCAATTTCACTGATTATTTAGGGGAATCTAAAACAAACCATAATCATACACACACACACACACACACACACACACACACACACACACACACACACACACACACACATCTACTTTTATTTTATGGATATGGATGTTTTGTCTGTATGTACATATGTGTACCATAAGTGTGCAGTGTCCAATGTGGCCTAAAGAGCACATTGGATCCCCCAGAACTAGAGTTATACATACTTAGTTGTGAACCACCAGGTAGGTGCTAGGTCCTCTACAAGATTAGTACATGCTCATAACCACTGAGCCGTCTCGCCAGACTCATGGAACTATGGATTCTGAAACGCCTTCCCTTGTTATGTGGAAAGAGTTCTCATAGCTTTTGAAAACAGAAAAGCAGTTTTTTTTTTCCCTGTGTGTTGAGGCTGAACACTCGTGCTCCATCAATTGAAATAATTGCAGGTAAGTGTCCCCATGTGGGAACATTGCCCCACTGTCTCCTGGTCCTCAAGCTACTGACACTCAACAGTTTGTTTGGAATAAGGAGTGTGTGTGTGTTTGTGTGTGTGTGTGTGTGTGTGTGTGTGTGTGTGTGTGTGTGTGTTAGCAACTATATTTAAATTCTGTCACTTATTTATTGACATTCTTATGAATTAAGTTTATTTTCCATTTGGCAAGAACAATCTTTTCTTATAAATTAAAACTTAACAGGGTAGATTAAATGAATTTGTACCTTCCAAAAACATTTGATCCTCCAAATACCGCTTCCTCACCCCAACCCCCAAAATGTTCACATTCACCCAAGAACAAACACCAAAGAAAGTTCGGCCACAGTAGGGTGATCCTCCCTGTCTTCTTTGTATATTTCTGTGCTGGCTGAGTAAGACTGCATTTGCTCATTACCTTCTGCTGTTAAGTATGGTGTGAGTCAAATGGCAAGTTTGGGGAAATGTGATATTTTATCTTCACTTTGTATGTGGAAAATGAGTAACAGGTTTCTAAATCAGTGTCATCTGAAAATAGGAGTCAAACCCAACAGTAATAGCCTAAGAGTGAGTTCTCCAACTGAACATGTATTCTCCATCCTTCTTGGACCTCTAGGTTAACATTGTGTCTTGTTGGACCATGGTCCACCAGGTACTGACTCTTCTGCCCTGCTAAAAAGGAACAGTAGTAGTGCCCTTCTGGACATGTGTGAATGAACAGCACTGGACTCATGATGATTAGGAAAATAATTGCACCCATGTTGGAATTATTCTAATTATTTACATTTCATTGTCCCACTTGATGTATTCTTGTATTAAGGAAGAGCTCAGGGTCCTTGGATTCCTTTGTGATTCAAGTAGATTCATTTCACCTCAAACTTAGTTGGATAAACTTCATATCAAGCCTTGCAGCAATAGTTCTAGATAAGTGACAGTAAAGAGAATTCTCGAGAAGATATGGAAAATCTCCACTTTTTTTCTTGTTTTCTTTGAAAACAAAAAGTGAACTGTTTTTCCCCTAAAGCACAGGTAGGGAGTGTATTGGCTGTTTTGTTTTGTTTTGTTTTGTTTTGTTTTGTTTTGTTTTGTTTTGTTTTGTTTTGTTTTGTTCAATGTCAACAAATGTTCCCTGGGTATCTACGATGCAGCAGTCATGGCTGGGTCATGATAAGATACAAAGTGTGGTTCTTGCTTCATGGGATGGCAGAGGTCTAAGGAAAGGAGACACACTTTCAGCATTCCAGCATCCTATCTCTGAGCAATTTTCTAAACTTTGGAAGATATTGGATACTGAAAACTGGGACTCTGAAATCCTCCTCCATTGGCCAAAAAATAACAAATTGATTGTTGTGCGCTCTATTAACTAGGAATTCTATTTGCCAAATGTTGGGAGTGGGCAAGCCATTTAATACAAGATGAAAAGATGGAATGTATGGCATGGAATCCCATAGTTCTCTTCAGAGGTATGCTCCTTGGGACCTCAAAGTCTCCCACTAGGCCTCACCTCTATAAAGCCTCACCTCTGCCCAATAGCACCACTCTACAGACCATGCCTTTACTATGTGGGTCTTTCAGAGACATGAATCCCTACAAGGTAGAGTGGGACTGGATAGATGGCAGAGAGTAGACATGGGGCTGATGAGACGATAGTGGCTCATAACAACATTTGAAAACTACAAGTTCACTTAGGAATTAGAAACTACATTTAGGAACAACAACCCTGAAAAATGAATGTGGCATTTGGAGATGTACACACTTTGGGAAATACATGAACCTATTTAATAGTTCTGTTTCTC
Source organism: Mus musculus (assembly GCF_000001635.26). Lineage (NCBI taxonomy): Eukaryota > Metazoa > Chordata > Mammalia > Rodentia > Muridae > Mus > Mus musculus. The sequence goes on along the minus strand of NC_000073.6, from coordinate 40,153,371 downwards.
AACACTTTCCTAGTGAGTTCTTATACCATTCCTATCCACATCCACAGGTCCAAAGATGCTACCCAAAGCAGATAATACCTATGCAACTTGAAAGCAAAGTAAAATGAGAAACCATATAAAAACCATATAAATAAAATAACAAACATATATAGAGATACTAGTCAAAACATTATAGAGCAAGTGGTAATGTAAGCTGGACATAAGCATGTGTTGACATAAATGCAGTCTAAATGTCTCCCAGAGAATAAATGAATAAAGGTGACATGTTTACATAGTAGAGTACTACTCAGTCACCTGCCATTCAAGACAACGTGGAATGTAACTGAAGGACATTATGTTAAGTGAAATAAACCAGAAACAGAAAGACAAATGTTATGTGATGTCGACTGAATGTGGATTCGAAACAACAACAAAAAGGATCTCATCGAAAAAGATGGTAGAGGTTCCCCTACCAGTCAGGGATGGAGAGCTGACTCAGCCCCTTCAGGAGGAGCTGTGTTAATTCCCAGCATCCACATGGACTCATAACTACCTGCAACTTCAGTTTCGGGCTATCTGATGCTCTCCTCTGGCAGCTACACCAATGTCTTATAGACATACACACAGGACAAATGTTCTTACACCTAGAATAAATTAGCACACAGATAAATAAATAAAACAAAAGGTGGGTGGATTTGTGCAGATGAAGAGTAATGGAAAATGGCAGATAATCATGGGATATCAGTTAAATTTAAGGAGTAAAAATGTTAGTGATTTATTGCAGAACATAATGATTACACTGATAGTGTATAATTGAAATTACTGAAAGAATGGATACTTTTAATGTTCTCACCACATAAAATGTAAGTTATCGAGATGATGGAAACATTAAAAAGACTGGTTAAATCTTTCTACAACTTTTACATAGACCAAAGCAATACCTTATACAGCCACAAATGAACAAATTATGTGACAATTAAAAAGAAATCATTTAAAATCTGTTAAGGGAAAATGAAATGATGTTTCTGGAGAGATGGCTCAGTGGTTGAGAGCATACGCTGCTCCTTCCGGGAACCATAGTTTGGGTCCCAATACTCGCTTCTGGTGGCTGACAACCACCTGTAACTTTACCTACATACGAATCTGAAATATTTACCTTGGGCCCCTGGGGTCACCTGCATGCTCACAAATAATAAAATTAAATAGTTTGTTTTAAAGAATGCAAAGAAGTTATAAACCATGGTTCGAATCAGCCATTCCCATTGTGTAGTATGGCTGAGGCATCCATTCTTCAGGCTCTCAAAGGCAGGGCTACCTAAGGAGAGCAAAACTCCTGTCTGCTCCTCAGGCTTTCATAAAGCAGGTGGGACAGAGCAGAGGACAGCAACATTTTGGAATGTTCCTCTTGTTGTTTTGTTTTTCTGATGCTTGAAATGCAGCCCAGGTCCTTACACATGCCAGATGACTGCTCTGCCACTGAGCTATGCCGCTCATACCTAACCTAGGGATTATATGACAGTAAAGAGTGTTTGAAGCAGTGGGCTATGCAGACAGGACACAATGAAAAAGAACTGTTGAGAGTATCCATTAAGAGTGGATAAATATTTGGCCACTCCAAGAACAAGGAGAAGAACCTGATTTGAATAACATGAATGTGTTCAAAAAGGAAAAGACCTACCAGTGTTGAAGGAGGGGGTGGTGCCTCAAGATGTTATGTGTTATAAAGAGAGAGGGAAAAGAGGGAAAGCCTGTTATTACCAATTCAAATGCCATGAGAAATTCTTGTATCTTTCTAAGAAATACCCTTTTTCCTGCGTAAACTATGCTGATTTTCTGTTCACTGCAGTCAAAGAATTTCTAAGCAAGATAATACTGTCATATTGCTAGGCAAAATCAAATAAATGCTAAGACAGACCATTTCAGGAATGCTCTAGAGGCTATTCTGAATTATCAACTGAGCTGAGACTCCAAGAGAAGGAAAAAGAGGACGGGGACAATAAGGGGTAAGGAGGAGGACGGGGGAGGAGAGAAAGAGGAGAAGGGGAAGGAGAGGAAAAGGAAGAGGAGGAGGAAGAGGAGGAGAAAGAGGAAGAGAGGAGTATTCTTGCCTACATCAGCATTGCATGCCAGAAATCAGCATAAACACTAGATTCTATTTAGTCCTTATCCTAAGCCCCATGGTAACTTTCTAAAGAAGCTAGAGTTGATTGTCTCCATTTTCCTAGGAAAGTGATACCCAAAGTACCCTATGCATATAACAGGTACTCAGTACTTAACAAATAAAAAGATGAACGGGAACACACGAGTGCCTTGTCCTTGTTTAGGACTTTGGTGCAGAAATGAGACCAGAGATTCAGTCTGACACACCCTGTGACCTAATCTCGCGTCACATCTCTCATATTTCAAAGTAAATATTTGAATTTCAATATGCCCTTCACACTCATTAGAAATTTCTTCTTCCCTAAACTAACTAGGTTGAGAGCTTTAGGGAAACACTTTATGAAGTAATAACAAGTTAGAGTACCCCCTCTATCACTGAACACTTTAATTAAAAAGTTAATTATATTTTACTTTTATTTCCTTCAGAGCAACTGGGGCTAGTAAAGGAGATTCTAAGTAAAGTAAAGAACCTCAGAAATAAACTCCCAACCCCCGAGAAAAGACGTGAGCTTTTCTCACACTGGTTACTTCAGTAAGTCAAAACTGAACGGGGAAACCTACTACATACTAAATGGAAGCACTGTCTTTGCCAGCAGAAGAGGCAACTGCTAAACTCCTACCTACCAATGACAATAATGACAAAAGCTTTGGGAGACCCTGCCACACCTCCTCCAGCAGTTTCCTTCAGCGCACCTGTTCTGAGAATCTCCCAGAATGCAAATCCAATGCTTAAGTCATCTTCACAGCATTGCTCTGAGCTCATCATCCTGTCTTTATACTCTTATCTTCCAAATGTATCGAAGTACAATACAAGCAAGAGGATTGGTTCTGGTTATATATCACATTAATAAGAGCTTCATACTTGCTGATCTGGCCTAAGAAAGACCCACTGTACTTTCTAGGCAGGTTCCAACTTTTCAAACTTCCCCAGCATAGAACCAGTGTATGTTAATCTTGTTGGCACTGATCTGCAAGATCACCAACCCTCATGCTCCAACCCCACACACTCAAATTTTGACTCATGTCTCTCACTACCTTAGCCGAATGGCTGGGTTGATTCTGAACTCCAGTGATAAACCCACAATGATCTAGCTCCTCGTCTTTGCTGACACGCAGTGTCATTGTTTTCCACCACCACTGGCTCTACAAATGCCCTCCTCATGCTGAATGCTTTTCTAAAGATATTCTACTTTGCTCTTCTCCGAGTTTCAAATCAGCAGGACGGTGCCTCAGTGGGGATGGTGTGTCAAACAAGAAGCTACAAGAGTGGGACAGTCTGGGCTAACTGTGGGTTTTACGTGACTTCAGAAGGGTTTCATAGGAAGTTGAACCTCAAAAATGACAGGAGATTCTACTATCCTCAGTCAGAATTGCTAGGATCAAGAAATTTAAAAAAAAAAGTGAGAGAGATGGCTTAGTGGGTGATTATTTATTACATGAGGACCTGAATTCAGAAACCAGAAGCTATATGTATAAGCAGAACATGACCACGTATACACTTATTAATGTTTTTTTTGACTGGATAATAAGCTTCTCCATTAATGTAATGAGCCAAATCAAGCCAAATTGAAAAAGTGTAAGAGCAAAATTATTGGGAAGAACTCCTATGCAGGCTCACTAGTCCTAGAGAAGTGACGTACCCAGGCCAAGGCAAGGGAGTTTTATAGATCCTAGACAAGGGGTGATGAAATATTAGGCAAGAGCCAGGATTTTGCCCATATATAGTCAAAAGTAGACCTGGGCAGGCATTCTTGGGTAGGCAGATGACTTGCATCAGTTGGTTGGAAGCTCTGAACTGAGCTTCAGATATCATTCCTTTGTTCGGAATTTTTCAGTGCAGGGGGATCTGGGGAAAGAGAGGAGGGTTGGGGCTTTCTAGACAATGCAGGCATGAGCCAGAGGCTCCACCCAAATATGTATAAGCTCAACTTTGATGAAAGTGGAATCAAGGGCATGTCTAAGGCTTAGTGATTGACAATGGGTAACCCTGTCTCAAGGAGTATATATACCAGGTGTAGTGTAGCAGTCTTTTCTGAGGAGATAAAAACTTTCTATCCTGGAGGGAAACTCTGTAAGACATAAGATGCAAAATGGAGGTGAGACAACTGAATATTTTAGAACAGGATGCTTACAAGGAGGTGAGACAACAGATGTCCTAAAGAGAGATAAAGCACTCTATTTTGCAGGGAAACTTTTAAAGACAGGAAATAAAAAAACTCAAAATAGCTCAGGAAGTCCCTGAACTGACCAGATTCACCGAGTTCCTCCCTCACCAAGGCTACATAAAAAGTAAAAGCCACTTAGAGTTGCTCTCAGACGAGCCAAATAGCCCAGGAGACACAGGAAGCTGGAGAACTGACGAGAAGAAACAAAGACCACAGAGAACCACAGAGAAAAGAGTCTCTTCCACCTGTGCAGTATGCTCCAGGTTTCCTGCTTTAGTGAGCTGCTAGCCATGTTTGAGTGGACTCTGGTAAAGTAGCCAACTTTGAGTTATTTCTACTCCTGTAAGTAACCCCAGACCCATGTTCATGTTAGTTGCCCCTTACTCCCCAAAAGAATCCTCAGTGGTTCACAAAGTTGGCTTTTTGTGGTATCAGTACTTTGGTCTGTCATCAATTCCCTATCTAGTGAACAGATCTTTATACACATCTATGCAGGAATAGTGTCTCACAATAGCAGGGAGCTGATATTTCTCCCTTACCTCAGAATGCATAGGTACAAATCACACCCACCACTGCCACCAGCACCACCACCACCACAAAAGGACACAGCACAAACGTACAGCACACATACACATAGTCATAAACATTCACACACACAAACACACATCACAGACATACACATAGAAACACTTACATGCATATACACACACACAAATATACTCAGATAAAACAGAAAGCAAAGAGGTGCTGATGAAGACACACAGAGAAAGGAATCCTCAGGTCCTTCAGTGGGAGTGAAGATAACCACCGTGGAAATCTGAATGGAAGTTCCTTATAAACGTGAAACTAGTGATCCAGTTGTACCACTTGTGAGTATGCAGGAAATCTAAGTCAGCGGACAGTAGAGACACTTGCACAGCTGTGTTTCTTCTGGCACCACTCACAATACCCAAAGCATAGAATCAGACTAGGTGTCCATCAACAAGTCAGTGGATAAGAAAATATGCGATCTATCCATTATGGAACTTCCTTAAACCATAAAGACAAACAAAAGGGCATCATCTGCAGAGAGTGGGTGGAACTAGAGATTATCATGTGAAAGAGTAAGCCAGACTCAGAACAACAAGCAGCTCATGTGTCTCTTGTTAGGAGAAACTTTATTTAAAAGATGGTGTCTTAGCTACTCTTCTGCTGTGGCAAAGCACAAAGACCAAGGCAACTTATAAAAGAAAGCATTTAATGGTGGCTTATAGTTTCAGAGGTTAGAGTCCATGATCAGCATGGCAGGCAGTGTGGCAGCAGGCAGGCTGGGCACTGGAGTTATATTTCATCCGCAGAAAGAGCTAACTAGAAATGGTGTGGGATTTTGAAATCTCAAAGCATCCAACGATGCATCTCTTCCAATAAGGCCCACTTACTAATCTTTCCCAAGCAGTCCCATCAGCTAGGGATGAAGAATTCAAATATATGAGATGTGAGGTGGGGGGAGGGGGAAGCATTGTCATTCAACCCCCCCTCAGATGGCTACCCGGAAACAGGAAGGAGAACATAGAAGGTGGGAGTTGAGTGTCAACAGGAAATGATGGTAAATTATTCAAAACGATGAAAGAATATGTGCATATATCTGGCAACTTCACAGTAAAATCCATTATTTTGCACAATGAATCTACTCTTTAAAAGAATCCAGACACAAGAGTGAAGTTAATTAGAAAATATGAAAACATAGTCCTGACTTTTCTTCATTCCTACAGCTTCAACATTCAGAAAGGATTCAACACATGCATACATGTACACACACACAAACACACACACACACGTATGGACATCATACATACAGAGTGTACCAGTGTAACTGTGGACTACAGATATCTATAATATTGTGACCATACTGAGGCAGTTACTTTCTTATTTCCCCTTTATCCTCTCTTGTCCCACATTCATGTGTTCCCTCTCTACCTCCAAATACTCTCCCTTCTGCTTTCATGTCACACACACAGAGAAACACATACACACACACACACACTCACAAGCACACACACGCACTCACAAACACACACACGACATGCACAACAGCACACAAACACAAAAAACATACACATATTCAAACACACACATACACATATACATAGCATAGGTTGACTTTCATTTGTTTCCTTCCATTCTCTTCTCTTGCTCGCCCCAGCCCCCAATATTGTAGTGATTTCTGCTGGAAGACCAGTTCTTGAAAATCAGACTCAGTTAGCAATTAGTCTGAATGGTGTATCACATGAGTGGTTGGCTGATAGGTAATTACAAGTCTAGAAAGGAGAGTTTAATCAGAATATTTGAAGTGAATAATTGAAGAGCTCTTTCCAAGAGATAAATGTAGAATGTCCTAAGCACCCACAAAATAGCCTGCATCAGGTTTTTGGTCCAGCCCTAAAAGCCATGGTGGGGAAGCAAGATAGCCATCTGACTGGCATGGCTTAAGAAGGATTCACCTTCTCCTTAAGACAGTTTGTCCTGTTTCTGCTACTAGCTAAGTCATGAGATAAACTATAAGGATTAGTAGATAAACTGGGAATAAACTTCCCTGTGAAGCCTGGATTCCAGTAGGAAATATGAATGTTGAAAAAAATAACACTTTTATAAAATTTACTTTTTATACAGTTCTTTCAGACTTATATAGTTTTATGTGTGTGCATGTCTTGCCTTCAGGAATGTATTATGTACCTCCTGAGTGTCTGCTGCTTGTAGCACATCAAATACACTGGACCTGGAGCTATGAACCATATAAACCGCCATGTAGGACTGAGAATGGAACCCCCATCCTCAGTAAAAGCAGAAAGTGCACTTAAGTGGTGAACTATCTTTTCTGCACCCATTTTCACCTTTTTGTCTGTATGATTTCTTTATTTGAAATAGTATCTCATATAGCCCAAAGCACTACTGAATTTTCAAATCATCAACCTTAGCCTCCACCGGGTCAAGATTACAGTCATGCCCCACTAAATGTGTGTGTGTGTGTGTGTGTGTGTGTGTGTGTGTGTGTGTGTGTGTGTGTGTATGTGTGTGTGTGTGTGTGTGTACGAACATGAGCACTTATACATGTCAAGGTCAGAGGACAACTTGAGGGTCAATTCTTTTATCATGTGGTTTCCAGGAATCAAAAACTAGTCACTACATTTGATAACAAGCTTCTTTATTATGGAGCCATCCTCCTTGCCCTAGTAGTTTTATTTTTAATTTCTTGTGAGTGAGATTAGTAAAAGGAACAGAACTGGGACTGACGGTCTTCCAAAGAAGACTCACTGATTAGTCTGTTAGGTAAGACTCACTGATTGCCACATAGACTGATCAATATGTTGGTACTTTGAGAAGAGGACCCCTGGTACTAGAGAAATGGCTAGAAGGTTAAGAGCAATGGCTGCTTTTGCAGAGAATCCCAGGTAGGCTTTACATAACCACTTATAACCTCTGTTGTAGGCCATCTGAAACCCTCTTGTGGTCTCCAAGGGCATCAACCACCTTTGAATACTTGTAATCAAAACACTCCATCATATAAAATAAAAGTAAGTAAAGCTTTCAATAAAGTGACATCTTGAAAGGAAATATGTATGGTGAAAATTACCAAGTGAAAATTGCAATCTGAAAATCCCTCAGTACAGTATGATCGCTACTGTGTCATATCTTGGAAAGGCAAGGCCATGGGAACCATAAAATGATTAGTGAAAGCCACGACTTAGGGCTTAGGGTAGAAGAAGTGGTAGAGCACAGAGATGTTTTTAGAGTAGTGAAAATTTTCTGAATGATGCTATAATAGAGGTTAGAAGTCACCATACATTTGTCAAAATCCATAGAAAACACAATTCCCAAATGGACCCTAATGCAAACTGTGGACTTTGGGTGATAATGATGTGTCATGGTTGGTTTATCAGCTACTGCAAGTACATTGCCAGGTGTGGGGTGCAGATAATGGAACTTGTATGTTGGTAAAACTATGCTTTCTTTCCAATTTTCCTGTGAATCTAAACCTGTTCTTAAAAGTAGAGCTTATTAATTTTAAAGGTGGGCCACAGAATTACTTTAACCCAAATCCGATGATGAGGGTTGGGTTAGATTAGTGGGTGTGATGTCTCTACTAATCTCTCTTTCTCTAAAGCTTGGGATCCTACACACAAAAAAAATGATGTTGAAATGAGAGACTTTGTACAGAGGCGAAGGGGCTAAATAGCATCTTTGCCTTGCCTTGAGTTGGGTTCAGAGTGGCTTTTCTTTCTCTCTTGGAGTGTTGTAATGTTCCCATGTCTATTTATGCTACCAGAGACTCTTGCATCAGTTTCAGCTTCTGTCCAGTAGAGAGCATGTGGTTTGACTATTAAATAAATGTCTTTGTAAAGGGTTTATGGGTCAGCAGCTTCATCTCCAGATGGTATATAGAAATGATTGACACTTGAAGTCATTAACTTCATTAGCAGGCTAGTTCATGAATGTGTCGAACTGAAGGGTTATTAAAAAAATGGGAGCAGATTAGTGAAAATAAGCCACCCAATGTGTCTGTAAGGAACATAAGAAACAGTGAATACCAGTCTTTCTCTCAAATACTATACAACTTTGGTTTATGACAATGAATTCAAAGATTTTTAACCCCAGCACAGCACCTTGTGAGACAATTATAAAAATCTCTTTATGCACCCCGTCTTGAAAAAGCTTTATGCGAATCTTTTAGTACACTTAAGTAGTGTGACTTTTGTTTACACAAAAGCATCCCTGCCTTCTTGCTACTTAAGTGACTTAAGCTGCCAACACTTTCTTGTTTGCCTTCATTTCTTTCGCACCAATTCTTTTAATCCTAGCCAATCATGAAGAACTGTGGAGTTGGACCCAGCCAATGGGGAAAACACACAGAAGCCACCTGCATTAGAATGAAAAACAAAACAAAACAAAACAAAACAAAAACAAAACAAAACAACAACAACAAAAGAAAAAAAAAAAAACAAGTGGACTTCCTGTGTCTATGCTTGCTGGCCAGGTTTGGTTTTCTGCAAAAAGCACTGCCTCTCTGAGCTGCTCACCCTTTGCTAGCCTTGTGGGGCGCCCTGATGATGCTTTCTTTCTAACTTGTCTCTGTAGGGTAGCAGTTGCTCAGGTCTCTCCCCGTGTCACCCTCTCCTAGTCTACCAGGCGACGAGTGGTTTAGCTCCAGCACATGCTTCCCACCATGAAGATCTGCCTCCGACCCAGAATAACAAACCAGCTGATCATAGTTTAAAGTTAGAAACCCAAATAAGCCTACTTCCCCGAAGTTGTTTTCTTGAGTATTTTGTTCTGGGAAAAAAAATAATAAATCAACCACCCTAACACAGATGGACCCCTAGGGGAATGCTTTAAATCTCAACCATTAGCTTGAGTCTAGGGATAACTTTTAACCACAGAACAGTCTGCAATCCACAGGCATCCTGGGCTCTGCAGGGTCCAGAGTTTTGCCCATTCAGAGCTCTCAGCAAGCCCACAGCACCAGCCTATAAGGGACCCAACCCTCCACAGTACCACCACACACACTAAGGCACATTTTCTGGGTAAAAGCTTTCTCAGCCAACTACAGCTTTCTTTTGATTACCTTTATCTGTATGCTGTTTATGCTCCGTTACTTTAAGCTTTCTTCTTTTCACTCTGGATCTCCAACTTATCTTTAGGGTATGGAGCCTGATACTTTGAAATCAAACAGATGTGTTTTTTTCTTATGGTGGGTGGAAATGTAGTTTTTTTTAATGCTAAAGATAAATTCTAACAGCTTTAATTGCTTGAGGGAGATGAAGTGTGAAATTTTATATGTGGCAAAGCAAGGAAGAGATCTAAGAGGCGGCTAGTGTCTTACACTCCTCACTCTGAGGCTGACATGGACAAACCACTTTTCTCTTATCGACTGCCCAAGATGAATCAGGATTCCCTGTTCCTCCTAAACACTGCCATCTTGGCTGCTTGCCCAGGATTTCCTGGCAATCTTCACTTTCTCATTGTTTAATTGTTTCTAGAACTTTCATGGTAAAAATAATTTAGTTAATGTATGGGAACAACGGTGATGGTTTATATTGTTGACAAAGCATAGCCATTACTCAGTTTTAGTGAGGTATTTAATGTTAAATGTGTTCAGATGAGAGCGTCTGGCTCCTCTGCTCCCTCTGGGCCAATGTCAGTCTTCCACAGGTAGAGGAAAGCTTGCAAAGAATACTAGGTAGGTTTCTTTGTGAATGTGTTACCTCACTCAGGATGATGCCCTCCAGGTCCATCCATTTGGCTAGGAATTTCATAAATTCATTCTTTTTAATAGCTGAGTAGTACTCCATTGTGTAGATGTACCACATTTTCTGTATCCATTCCTCTGTTGAGGGGCATCTAGGTTCTTTCCAGCTTCTGGCTATTATAAATAAGGCTGCTATGAACATAGTGGAGCATGTGTCCTTCTTACCAGTTGGGGCATCTTCTGGATATATGCCCAGGAGAGGTATTGCTGGATCCTCCGGTAGTACTATGTCCAGTTTTCTGAGGAACCGCCAGACTGATTTCCAGAGTGGTTGTACAAGCCTGCACTCCCACCAACAATGGAGGAGTGTTCCTCTTTCTCCACATCCTCGCCAGCATCTGCTGTCACCTGAATTTTTGATCTTAGCCATTCTGACTGGTGTGAGGTGGAATCTCAGGGTTGTTTTGATTTGCATTTCCCTGATGATTAAGGATGTTGAACATTTTTTCAAGTGCTTCTCTGCCATTCGGTATTCCTCAGGTGAGAATTCTTTGTTCAGTTCTGAGCCCAATATGTATTCACTGATAAGTGGATATTAGCCCCAAACCTAGGATACCCAAGATATAAGATATAATTTGCTAAACACATGAAACTCAAGAAGAATGAAGACTGAAGTGTGGACACTATGCCCCTCCTTAGATTTGGGAACAAAACACCCATGGAAGGAGTTACAGAGACGGAGTTTGGAGCTGAGATGAAAGGATGGACCATGTAGAGACTGCCATATCCAGGGATCCACCCCATAATCAGCATCCAAACGCTGACACCATTGCATACACTAGCAAGATTTTATTGAAAGGACGCAGATGTAGCTGTCTCTTGTGAGACTATGCCGGGGCCCAGCAAACACAGAAGTGGATGCTCACAGTCAGCTAATGGATGGATCATAGGGCTCCCAATGGAGGAGCTAGAGAAAGTAGCCAAGGAGCTAAAGGGATCTGCAACCCTATAGGTGGAACAACATTATGAGCTAACCAGTACCCCGGAGCTCTTGACTCTAGCTGCATATATATCAAAAGATGGCCTAGTCGGCCATCACTGGAAAGAGAGGCCCATTGGACTTGCAAACTTTATATGTCCCAGTACAGGGGAACACCAGGGCCAAAAAGGGGGAGTGGGTGGGCAGGGGAGTGGGGGTGGGTGGATATGGGGGACTTTTGGTATAGCATTGGAAATGTAAATGAGTTAAATACCTAATAAAAAATGGAAAAAAAAAAAGAATACTAGGTAGGGTCAGAGAGGTCTGGTTTCTTTGCAGGTATGAGGGAAGAGGTCACAACAGGAGGAAAAGGTTGCACAACACAAGGTTTGTCTTCAAGTCACATGATTGTGTGATGAGTTTCCTATTACTGAAAGCAACATATGCATCATTTAGTATCAAAGAGCAACACCCTGCATCTGAGGTAGGAAGTCCAGAGGACCCAATTACTCCTTCGTGAGCTGCCAAACTCACCCAGTATCTTGTTGGGCAAACTCCAATGATAAATACCCCATCTCAAGGTCAAAATCCAGCAGCTCTGTTCTGAAATGTGCTCCAATCCTCTTTTTCTCAAGTCTAGAAAGCTGAGCTCTAGATCTCAGTATCAGGCCCATCACATCTGACACTGCAGAGACTTGCAGGAGCTAAGACTCCTGTTTGCAAGAAGCTTTTACTTTTAGTATGAACTTACTCATTATGGCCGAGAGAATTGCAGCCTCTTTGGAAACAGTTTGACATTTTTTTTTTACATACAAACTGAAATGTGTAGTTGGATGTGGTGATGTATACCTGTAATCCTAACCCTGAGAGATAGAGGCAAGAGGATCAATAGTTTGAGAACAGCCTTCACTGCATAGAACATTCAAAGCCAGCTCAAGCCTCAAAAACAAAAATAAATTTAACGTGCAGTTACTATATTAATGCGTAAAGTTATACCCACTTGTTTATCTAAGAGGAATGAAAATGGAGGTTTATATTAAAATCTATATGTAAAGGGGCTTTAAAGATGGCTCTGAGGTTAAGAAACTTGTTCTTCTTATAGAAGACCCAAATTTAGTTCCCCCATATATGATGTTTTACAATCACCTGAAATAGAGATTTCAGGTTTCTTTGGAGACTCAGTTCTGTCACGTGATATTTTCTGAAAACTGTTTTATGAGAGGATGTTTTTGCAGATACATGGGAGGATGTTTTGTTAAGAGCAGACGTGGGGATTTTCTGGAAGCAGCCTGGAAAAGAGGCATGTGATATTTTGCTAAAGTGGATGTTTGAGAGAACAGGTGATATTTGGGAAGGGTATTAATATAGCCCAACAGACAATGTGGGATGCTGAATGGTATTGGTTTGCCTTACCATTCTTTACTGGATATCATTGAGCTTTGCTGATGCTGCTCTTCACTGATGAAGCTGGGTGGTATTGGTATGCCTTACCATCTTTGTTGGTTATCTTCGTGAGTTCATAGGGAGAAACACACCAAAAAATAAGTTCTGGTGATGTTCTATCAGTTTCTTGACACTTCTGAGGATTCAGGCTGATTTGCAGAGGCTTGTGGTTTCTTCTGGATCAGCCTTCCATTGCTGATTCTGCTTTATCTGTGAACGTTGTTGTTTTTAAGTCCTGCTGATTTGTTAACAGTGTGGTGTTTGCAAGTGGATTGAGCTGCCACTGCTGACTTATGCAATCTGAGCTGCTGATATCCTGACAATACAGATTGGATTTACCCCAAAGAACTATTTCTAAACAGCTCCACATCCTCCTTTGCTCTATTAAACTTTCCTTTCCACTACCTCTGGTGAGTGGTGGGCTAGAAGGGATATTATAGCACTTAGAAACCCTTATTAAAAGTAGGTTTTGAAAGATCTAAACCTGCAATCACCAGTAACTCTAGTTCCAGGGGATTATCAAAGGGAGATGCTCTCTTCTGACTTTTATGGGTACTGATGCACATGGTACACACAAACACAAACACAGGCAAACACTCAAACTGATAAAATAAAAATAAGTCATTCTAGAGAGATGACTTACAGTTAAGAACACTGGTTATTCTTCCAGAGGAGCAAAGTTTGCATTGCAGCATACTTTACAATGTTTGCAACTCCAGTTTTAGGGCATCTGATATTTTGTTACAGATTCTAAGGGCATTGCATGCACATGGTACACAGCTACATATGCAGACAAAACACTTTATACGAATAAAATAAAGGGGAAAATAACTTTTAAATGAATCTATGTATGAATGTTGGAAAGCTAGAATCAACTGGAATACTCTGTAGCTGAAAAATGATAAGCAACTAAGAAAACACACACATGGTGGAATGCAATTTAAGACATAAAAAGGAGTGACATCTTACACATATAGTCACAAAACTGAAGTTGAGATAGATTTTACTCTCTAGTGGAGCCAGTCTCCAAAGTTACATAAGGCAGAATTCCATTCACATAATGATCAGCAAAGAAAAATAAAGGATGACAAATAGAGCACATATAGATAGTAAACTATAGGTTCATTGAGGTGCCATCTCACATCCTCTGAGCAAGGATGGCTGTCATACTTTGGGTATGGTATGAGTGGGTGCCTAACATGCATACTCTAGAGGCTCATCCTTAGGGTGGCAATGTGAAGACAGAGGAGAGCTTTAAAGAGATGGGACTTAGTGAAAGCTAATTAGGTACTGGGATATTAATCTCAATGGAAGTAATGTCTGGGCCTGGGATGTGATACTCACCTTTAACCCTAGCACTCAAGAGGCAAAGACAAGAGGATCTTTGATGCCAAGCTAGTCTACATAGTAAATTCCAGGTCAGCCAGGTTACATAGTGAGACTCTATCTCTAAAATAAAAAAAAAAAGTAATATGACTTCTTTTATTTAAAGCTTGAAATACAATTTATTTAAATTGGCCCAATTGGTTCAATAGTTGGAATAGGACAAAGAGACAATTATATAACAATCATTGTCACAAAGTGACATTATATCTTCAAAAAATAAAAAACAACAATAAAATTCTTGCACTAATAGTATCACTGGTTGGTGGACACATCATGTATAATTCATTATATATAATTTACCAATCATCTATCCACATCATCTGCCATCCATTGTCATCTGTTACCTATCATCTACCAACCATCTAACATGAATCCAAATTTTTAATTTATTTTTACAGATAAATGGTTTATTTCAGTTTCATAATTCTAGATTCAGGATGAGGAAGCCAAGGCAGCAGGAGCTTGAAGCCACTGATCTCATTGCTCCCACATCAGAAAGCAGAGGGCAATGAATTAATGTGTGCTCAGCTCATTTTCCCTTGTGATTCTGTTCAGGACACCAAGTCTCTCACAGGAGGCTGGACTTCAGTCAACATAATCAAGATAGTCCCTCACAGATATTCTCAGAGTCCTGTTTTCAAGGTCACTCTAGATTGTGTTGACAATTAACTCTTAAAATCACAGTCCTACTTTATTAAAACTATATATTCTAACTGTGTGTTAGTGGTGCCAGGAATTGATCTGGGGCCTTGTGTATGTTAGGCGCACTATGCTATCCCTCAACCCTTCAAGAATGTGTCCACCTGGTTAAACCGTAGAAAGGAAACATACTGTTGTGTTAAGACTTGTTAGTACTGGTAATATCATGGATTTTCTAAATTGTTTTTTGCTTATCTGTATTTCCTAATTCTGTATAATTAACATGAGCTATTTTGTAATTTAAGTTTTTTTTTCTTAATACAAAAACTAAATGTTTATCTTTCTCTCACTCTCTGGACTGAGGCCATCCTTAGCACAGCTGGAGCATTTGTGGGCTAGAGTCACATTCTGGACCCTGGGAACAACTTCTTAGACCTGACTATGACGCACCTGCGTGTAAGGATCCACAGTCCACACTTACTTCAGTAACACTCTGACTTACCATGTCCCTGAATGTCCCTGTATCCACCTGATCCTGTGACAAATTATCCTGGATCACCATTTAGACAATAACCACTTTGATCCCACAGCCACTAAAAGAGTCCAGGCTTTACCCAATCATCCTGAGTGATGCCTCCTATTGGCTGGCTGGGCTTTCTGCACAGATACTTTCATTTCAGTACCACCTTTCAAAATATACCCCATTACCTTCCTTTCTTTTAACTCATCCGCTCACATCCCGCTCACTGCCCCCCTCCCTGTCACCCTCTCCCATAATCCTAACTCCCACTCCCTCCTCTTCTCTTCTGAGCAGGTAGTGGCCCTTTAGATCTCTCCCATTCTGGCACATCAAGTCAGGATGGGCTAGGCTAGGACCTTCCTCTCCCACTGAGGCCAGACAAGGCAGCCCAGCTAGAAGAACATAACCCAAGGACAAGCAACAGCTTTTGTCATAGCCCCCACTCCAGTTGTTCAGATCCATATGATGACAAAGCTGCACATCTACTACATATGTGCAGGGTAGTCTAGGTACAACCTGGGTATAGTCTTTGGTTGGTGGTTTAGTCACTGAGAGCCCCAAGGGTCCAGGTTTGTTGACTCTGTTGGTCTTTCTGTGGAGTTTCTATTCCCTTCAGGGCCTGCAATCCTTCCCCCTATTCTTCCATATGAATCCCAAGCTCCATTCACTCTTTAGCTGTGGGTATCTGCATCTGTCTGAGTCAGCTGCTGAGTGGAACCTCTCAGAGGACAGCAATGCTAGACTCCTGTTTGTACAGAGTATCATTAATATAATCAGGGATCATTTATACAGTGCTTGCTCATGAAAGGGTGTCAAGTTTCAGCAGTTATTGGTTGGCCATTCCCTCAGTCTCTGCTCCATCCACTGTCTTTGCATTTCTTGTAAACAGGATAAATTTGGGGTGGAAAGTTTTATGGGTAGAATGGTGTTCCTATTGCTCTATGGGGAGGGAGGGGTTTTCATGCCTGGTTACAAGATTTGGCCATTATCTCCAATCTCCTTATTTCCAATGCTGTGAGTCGCAGCTAAGGTTACCCCCATTGATTCTTGGGCTCCTCCCTTACCCCAGGTCTCTGTCACATCCTGGAGATGTCTCCCAACCTCTGCATCCCTACCAGTTGCAGATTTCCATTCATTCTCATAGCCATCGGCCAATCTTTCCACACATCTGATCCTGACCCCCCTCCATTCCACTCCTCATCCCTTCTCCCACCCAGTTCCCCACCTGCATCTTATGACAATTATATTCCTCCTTCTAAATGAACTTCAAGCATCCTTGCTTGTGCCTTCCTTCTTGATTAGCCTCTTTGGTCTGTGGAGTGCAGCATGGGTGTCCTGTATTTTATGACAAATATCTACTTATAAGTGAGCACATACCATGCATGTCCTTTTGGGCCTGGGTTACCTTACTCAGGTAAGATCCACCCATTTACCTGCAAAATTCATGATGTCTTTGTTTTTAATAGCCAAATAGTACTCCATTGAATAGATGTACCACATTTATTCTATTCATTCTTTTAGCTGAGGGACATCTAGGTTACTTACAGTTTCTGGCTATTATGGATAAAGCTGGTATGAAAATAGTTGAGGAAGTGTCTTTGTGGGATGTTGGAGCATCTTTTGGGTATATGGCCCAGAGTAGTCTAGCTAGGTCTTGAGGTAAAAGGATTTTCAGTTTTCTGAGAAACCACTAAATTGATTTCCAAAGTGGCTGTACAAGTTTGCACTTCCACCAGCAATGGAGGAGTGTTCCCTTTGCTTCACATCCTTGCCAGAATGCACTGTCTCTAGAGTTTTTTATCTTAGCTATTCTGATGGATGTAAGGTGGAGTTGTTTGGATTTGTAGTTCTCTGGTAACTAAGGACTTTGAAGATTTCTGTAAGTGCTTCTTGGCCATTTGAGATTCCTCTGTTGAAAATTCTCTGTTTAGCTCTGTATCTCATTTTTAAATTAGGTTATTTGAGTTGTGAGTGTCTAACTTCTTGGGTTCTTTATAAATTTTGGATATTAACCCCTGATAGATGTAGAGTTGGTTAAAATCACCTCCCAATATGTAGGCTGCCATTTAGTCCTATTGGCAGTGTCCTTTGCCTTACAGAGCTTTTCAGTTTCATGAGGTCCCATTTATCAATTGTTGATCTTTGAGCTTGAGTCATTGGTGTTCTGTTCAAGAAATCGTCTCCTGTACATTTGAACTGTTTCCCACTTTCTCTTTTATTAGATTTATGTATCTGGTTTTAGGTTGAAGTCCTTGATGCACTTGGACTTTTGTGCAAAGTGATAATTATGGATCCATCTTCCTTATTCTACTTGTAGACATCCAGTTAGACCACCACCATTTGTTGAAGATGCTTTCTTTTTTCCAGTGTACAGTTTTGGCTTCTTTGTCAAAAAACAAATGTCCATAGGTACATGGGTTTATTTCTGGGTCTCTGACTCTATTCCATTGATCAACATGTCTGTTTCTGTACAAATACCATGCAGTTTTTATCACTATTGCTCTGTAGCACAGCTTAAAGTCAAGGATGGTAATTCCCCCTGAAGTTCTTTTACTGCTTGGGATTGTTTTGGCTATCTCAGGCTTTTGTTGTTTCATATAAAGTAGAGCATTGTTCTTTGAAGGTCTATAAAAGCTGTGTTGAAATTTTGATGGAGATTGCATTAAATATATTGATAGCTTTTGGTAAGATGGACATTTTCACTATGTTAACCCTGCTTTTCCATGAGCATGGGAGAACTTTCCATCTTCTGATATCTTCTTCAATTTCTTTCTTCGGGAATTCAAATTCTTCCTGTTGTGCAGATCTTGCACTTGCTTGAGTAGAGTTACACCAGGATATTTTATATTATTCATGACTATTATAAAGGATATTGCTTCCCTAATTTCTTTATTGGCCCTTTTATCATTTTTATAAAGGACAGTGACTGATTTCTTTTTTTAGTTAATTTTGTGTCCAGTCACTTTGCTGAAGGCGACTATCAGCTGTAGTTCTCTAGTAGAATTTTGGGGGGTGCTTATATATATTATCATACCATCCACAAATAGTGAGACTTTGATTTCTTCCTTCCCAATTTTTATACTCTTGATCTCCTTTAGTCATCTTATTGCTCTGGCTAGAAATTCAGTTACTATATGAAATAGATAGCAAGAGAGTGGGCAGCCCTATCTTATCTCTGATTTCAGTGAAATTTCTTTAAGTTTCTCTCCTTCTAATTTGATGTTAGCTATTGGCTTGCTGCATATTGCTTTGATTATATTTAGGTATGTGCTTTGTATCCCTGATCTATCTAATACTTTTAATATGAAAGGGTGTCGAATTTTGTCAAAGGTTTTTTTCAGCATCTAATGAGATAACCATGTGATTTTTTTCTTTCAGTCTGTATATATGGTTGATTACATTGATGGATTTTCTTTTTTTTTAAAATATTTTTATTAGGTATTTTCCTCATTTTCATTTCCAATGCTATCCCAAAAGTCCACCATACCTTCTCCCCCACTCCCCTACCCACCCACTCCCCCTTTTTGGCCCTGGCGTTCCCCTGTACTGGGGCATATAAAATTTCAAGGGCAATGGGCCTCTCTTTCCAGTGATGGCTGACTAGGCCATCTTTTGATACATACTCAGCTAGAGTCAAGAGCTCCGGGGTACTGGTTAGTTCATAATGTTGTTCCACTCTTACACGCGTTCTCGCGACCGGCCAGGAAGAACGCAACAAACCGGAATCTTCTGCGGCAAAAGCTTTATTGCTTACATCTTCAGGAGCCAGAGAGCCAGAGGAAGAGAGAGCAAGAAAGCAAGAAAAAGAACAAGAACAAGAACAAGAAAGCAAGAGAGAGAAAAAGCAAGAACAAGAGAGAGAACAAGAACAAGAAAGCAAGAGAGAGAGAGAGAATGGCAAAACCCCGTCCCTTTTAAGGAGAATTATCCTCCGCCTAGGACGTATTACTCCCTGATTGGCTGCAGCCCATCGGCCCAGTTGTCATCACGAGAAAGGCAGAACACATGGCGGGAAAACTGCCCCTGCACGTGTGCAGATTATGTTTACCACTTAGAACACAGCTGTCAGCGCCATCTTATAATGGCAAATGTGAGGGCGGCTCCCAACATCTCCCCCTTTTCTTTTAATAAGAGCAATAGGCCACCCATATTAATGAGAGTGGAGATAGAGGTCAAATCCCCAGTGTGCAGGTAAAGGAGCCATGTACAGGATTAGCTCTTAGGCTCACAGGCTTTTACCCAGAGCAACCCTGACCTGCTCCCGTGTCGTTTTTCCTGGGGGAAGGGAACTAGGACACTGAACCTTCATGAAAGATGACATGCCTCCCTAGAATAGGCTCATATATGCCGCAGAGCCCTTCTACTGCAGTGCTTAGCCATGCAACTCTCTTGGGCTGCTGAAGCACATTCACTCTATCCCGTGCAATGAGACTAGCCTCGTGGGGTGCAAGAGCTGAATGGCCAGCGACCTATTGCTTAAGCATAGATAACCATATATCAGGGGAAGCACCATGTTCTAGAGCTGCAAGTGCCTGGGCAATAACCACCTTGTCTCTCCTAGTTTGGGCCTTAAGCTTACAGACCAACCAAAGAAGCAACACTAATCCACAGCAAAGTATATCTCCAAATAATCCCACCCATACCCATTCTTTAAAGAAGGAAAATGCTGAGGAGATCCAATTGGGTAATCCTTTGATCAGGGACAGGTCCAAGCGCGTGGAGTTGACCTGAATAATGGCAAGTCTCAATTCCCGAAGGGTCTGTTCAAATTCAGCCGTCCAATTTTGTAACATATACTGAGAAAGACTTTTTGACAAATTAGCTGCCCTAGTAAATTTTTCATACTGAATGGAAGTAACGCATAATGAGAGGTCCCCCAAGCTCCCGACAAACCCTAAGCCAGTTTTGTAAACCTTTGTTCTTTCTTGGGGCTATGGCCGCTCTGCATTCCTGCGTGGCTTGCTCATAAATAAGCTATTCTACCAGAGGTGTGGCTTGCTCTGAATCTCCAAAAATATGCTCTGCTGCCTCTGTCATTCTGGCCACAAAATCTGAGAATGACTCCTGAGGTCTCTGGACGATCTTTGTTAGTTGTCTAGTGGCTTCACCTGCTTGGGAGAGCGCCTTCCAGGCCCTAATAGCCTTTTCATCTGATTCAGAACTATTAAGAACTGGCTCCTTGAGCTCATCTAGTGATGAGTATAGGCTCCTTCTCCTAGAGACCTCCGCTAATTGATCTTTTTTCTTTTCTTTTTTCTTTTCCTTCCTTCTAATCTCTCCCCAGGTATTCTTACCTGACCTAAACTTTTCCTCGGGTTCAAGACCCGTGGAAAGGCCTGTATACTTATTTTGTGCGCCATATTTCCTCTTTGCTCCTACTCTCTCTCCCCGCTTTACTTCTGATAGATTGCCCTGAATTTCATCCAGAATTTTCAGCCCTGCCTTAACCACTTGATAACATGTGAAAAGGAACAAAAAGGCTCCTAACACTAGAGAAAGTTCAAGGCCAAACATACCTTGTAAAGCTATTTCCCACTTTACTTCTGATAGACTGTCTTGAATTTCGTTAGAAAGTTCAAGGCCAGACTTACCTTGTAAAGCTATTTCCCACTTTACTTCTGATAGACTGTCTTGAATTTCGTTAGAAAGTTCAAGACCAGACTTACCTTGTAAAGCTATACTTACGAGTACCCTGTTCCCCAGCTGAAGAGTTCTGAATTCACGCAGTTGAATCCTTCTCAACAGTCTGTTTTACGGGAACACATCATTACCACCGTTCCCCAGCTGAAGAGTTCTGAATCCACGCAGTTGAATCCTTCTCAACAGTCTGTGTTGCGGGAACACTTTATTACCACCGTTCCCCAGCTGAAGAGTTCTGAATCCAGGCTGGATCCTTCTCAACAGTCTGTTTTACTGGAACACTTCATTACCATGACCCGCAGTTCTGGTTCCGGAATGAGGGATCTTCCTTGCGCCTGTGATGGTAACCGTCCCAGGTTTTCTCGTCCCGGGATTTCTCGTCCCAGGTCTTCTCGTCCCAGGTTTTCTCGTCCCGGGTCTTCTTGTCCCAGGTCTTCTTGTCCCGGGTCTTCTCGTCCCGGGTTTTCTCGTCTCGGGTCTCAGCACCAACTCTTACACGCGTTCTCGCGACCGGCCAGGAAGAACGCAACAAACCGGAATCTTCTGCGGCAAAAGCTTTATTGCTTACATCTTCAGGAGCCAGAGAGCCAGAGGAAGAGAGAGCAAGAAAGCAAGAAAAAGAACAAGAACAAGAACAAGAAAGCAAGAGAGAGAAAAAGCAAGAACAAGAGAGAGAACAAGAACAAGAAAGCAAGAGAGAGAGAGAGAATGGCAAAACCCCGTCCCTTTTAAGGAGAATTATCCTCCGCCTAGGACGTATTACTCCCTGATTGGCTGCAGCCCATCGGCCCAGTTGTCATCACGAGAAAGGCAGAGCACATGGCGGGAAAACTGCCCCTGCACGTGTGCAGATTATGTTTACCACTTAGAACACAGCTGTCAGCGCCATCTTATAATGGCAAATGTGAGGGCGGCTCCCAACATTCCACCTATAGGGTTGCAGATCCCTTTAGCTCCTTGGGTACTTTCTCTAGCTCCTCCATTGGGGGTCCTGTGATCCATCCAATAGCTGACTGTGAGCATCCACTTCTGTGTTTGCTAGGTCCCGGCATAGTCTCACAAGAGACAGCACTATCTGGGTCCTTTCAGCAAAATCTTGCTAGTGTATGCAATGGTGTCAGCATTTGGAAGCTGATTATGGGATGGATCCCCGGATATGGCAGGCTCTAGATTGTCCATCCTTTCGTCACAGCTTCAAACTTTGTCCCCGTAACTCCTTCCATGGGTGTTTTGTTCCCAATTCTAAGAAGGGGCAAAGTGTCTACACTTTGGGCTTCGTTCTTCGTGAGTTTCATGTGTTTAGCAAATTGTATCTTATATCTAGGGTATCCTAAGTTTCTGGGCTAATATCCACTTAGTGAGTACATATTGTGTGAGTTCCTTTGTGATTGGGTTACCTCACTCAGGATGATGCCCTCCAGGTCCATCCATTTGCCTAGGAATTTAATAAATTCATCCTTTTTAATAGCTGAGTATTACTCCATTGTGTGAATGTACCACATTTTTATGTACCACATTTTTTGTATCCATTCCTCTGTTGAGGGGCATCTGGGTTCTTTCCAGCTTCTGGCTATTATAAATAAGGCTGCTATGAACATAGTGGAGCATGTGTCCTTCTTACCGGTTGGGACATCCTCTGGATATATGCCCAGGAGAGGTATTGCGGATCCTCCGGTAGTACTATGTCCAATTTTCTGAGGAACCGCCAGACTGATTTCCAGAGTGGTTGTACAAGCTTGCAATCCCACCAACAATGGAGGAGTGTTCCTCTTTCTCCACATTCTCGCCAGCATCTGCTGTCACCTGAATTTTTTATCTTAGCCATTCTGACTGGTGTGAGGTGGAATCTCAGGGTTGTTTTGATTTGCATTTCTTTGATGATTAAGGATGTTGAACATTTTTTCAGGTGCTTCTCTGCCATTCGGTATTCCTCAGGTGAGAATTCTTTGTTCAGCTCTGAGCCCCATTTTTTAATGGGGTTATTTGATTTTCTGGAGTCCACCTTCTTGAGTTCTTTATATATATTGGATATTAGTCCCCTATCTGATTTGGGATAGGTAAAGATCCTTTCCCAGTCTGTTGGTTGTCTTTTGTCTTATTGACGATGTCTTTTGCCTTGCAGAAGCTTTGCAGTTTCATGTGGTCCCATTTATTGATTCTCGATCTTACAGCACAAGCCATTGCTGTTCTATTCAGGAATTTTTCCCCTGTACCCATATCTTCGAAACTTTTCCCTACTTTCTCCTCTATAAGTTTCAGTGTCTCTGGTTTTATGTGGAGTTCCTTAATCCACTTAGATTTGACCTTAGTACAAGGAGGTAGGAATGGATCAATTCGCATTCTTCTACATGATAACCTCCAGTTGTGCCAGCACCATTTGTTGAAAATGCTGTCTTTTTTCCACTGGATGGTTTTAGCTCCCTTGTCAAAGATCAAGTGACCCTGTATGCCTGGGATGAAACTTATTTGATAATGGTGGATGTTTTTGCTGTGTTCCTGGATTCAGTTAGCAAATGTTTTATTGCATACTTTTGAATCAACGTTCATTAGATAAATCTGTCTGTAGTTCTCTTTCTTTGTTGAATCTTTGTGTGCTGTAGGTATCAGGACGACTGTGACATTATAGAATGAGCCTGGCAGTATTCTGTCTGTTTCTAATTTGTGGAATAGTTTGAAGAGTAAAGCTCTTCCTAGGAAGTCTGGCAAAATTCTGCTTTAAAACCATCTGACCCTGGGCTTCTTTTGGTTGGGAGTCTTTTAATGACTGCTCATATTTCTTTAGGGGTTATTGGACTGTTTAAATAATTTACCTGATCTTGATTTAACTTTCATAATGATAATCTGCCTAGAAAATTGTCCATTTCATTAAGATTTTCCAATTTTGTGGAATATAGGCTTTTGAAGTAACACCAAATGATTCTTGGAATTCCCTCAGTGTCTGTTGTTATGTCTCCCTTTTCACTTTTGATTTTGTTTATTTGAATACTGTTTATCTTTTGGTTGGTTTAGCTAAAGGTTTGTCTATCTTGATAATTTTCTTAAAGAACCAGCTCTTACTTTCATTGATTCTTTGTATTGTTTTATTTATTTCTGATTGATTTCAGCCCTCATTTTGATTATTTTCTCCCTTCTGCTCCTCTTAGGTGTGCTTGCTTCATTTTTTTCTGAAGCTTTCAGAAAAAAATTTACTTTTAATTGCAGGCATAAGAACTTTCTAATTTTTTTATGGACCCACTTAGTGCTATGAATTTTCCTCTTAGCACTGCTTTCATTGTGTTCAATAAATTTGGGTATGTTGTGCCTTCATTTTCATTGAATTCTAGAAAGTCTTTAATTTCTTTATTTCTTCCCTGACCTAGAAATCATTGAATAGAGAGTTGTTCAACTTCCATGAGTGTGCAGGCTTTCTATTCTTTGTATTGTTGAAATTCATCTTTAATCCATGGTGGTCTGAAAAGATACAAGGAGTCATTTCAATTTTCTTGTACTTGTTGAGGCTTGCTTTGTGACTGACTATATGATAAGTTTTGGAGAAATATCCATGAGGTGCTGAGATATATGAAGTATATCTTTTTGTGTTTGGATGAAATTGTCCATAGATGTCTATTAGGCCCATTTGATTCATAATGTCTGTTAGTTTCATTATTTCTTTGTTAGGTTTTTGTCTGGATGACCTGTCAATTAGTCAAATTTGGGTGCTGAAGTCTCCCATTATTAATGTGTGAAGTTTGATGTGTGATTTAAGCTTTAGCAATGTTTCTTTTCAAATGTGGATGCCCTTGTGTTTGGGGCATAGATGTTCAGAGTTGAGATATCATCTTGGTAGATTTTTCCTTTGATGAGTATGAAGTGTCCTTCCCCACCTCTTTTGATTAATTTTGGTTGAAAGTCTATTTTATTAGATATTAGAATAGCTACTCCTTCTTCCTTCTTGATCTGTTTGCTTGGAAAACTTTTTTCTAGCCCTTTACTCTGAGGTAATATCTAGCTTTATTGCAGAGCTGTTTTTCTTCTGTGCAATAGAATGGTGGATCCTGTTTTCATATCTATTCTGTTACCGTGTGTCTTTTTATTGAGGGAATTGAGTTTTGAGTTCATTGATGTTAGGAGATATTAATGACCAGTGATTGTTAACTCCTGTTATTTTGATGGTGGCAGCAGTGGTGGTGGTGGTGGTAGTGGTGGTGTGTGCCTCCCTTGTGTTGCTCGTATTTATTGTGTTTTCTTGGATGTAGTTATCCTCCTTAGGTTGGAGTTTTCCTTCTAGCATTTTTCTGTAGGGCTAGACTTGTGGATAGATAATGTTTGAATTTGGATTTTTCTTAAATATCATGTTTTTTCCATCTCTGGTGATTAAGAGTTTTGCTGGGTATATTAGTCTAGGTTGGCACCTGTGGGTTTTTGTTTTGGTTTGGTTTGGTTTGGTTGTGGTTTTTTTTAGATTGAAATATATCTGTTTAGGCGCTTTTAGCTTGTAGAGTCTCTGTTGAGAAGACGGGTATAGTCCTAATAGATCTGCCTTTGTATGTTACCTGGCATTTTTCCCTTGCTGATTTTAATATTCTTTCTTTGTTCTGTAGACTTTGTGTCTTGATTATTATGTGCTTGGAGGATTTTCTTTTCTGCTCCAGTATAACTGGTGTGCTAGAAGCTTCTTGTAAATTTATAGGCATCTCTTTCTTTAGGGTGGGAATTTTTTTTTCTCTGATTTTTTTGATAGTAGTTTCTAGGCCTTGGAACTGTGACTCTTTACCTTCTTCTGTTCCTATTATTCTTAGGTTAGGTTTTTCCATGGTATCCCAGATTTCCTAGATGTTTTGGGACAGGAACATTTTAGCTTTGACATTTTCTTTGACTGATAAATCAGTTTCTTCTCTTGTATCGTCTATACCTAAGATCATCTTTCTCATCTACTGCATTCACTTGGTGATGTTTGCATCTGTTGGTCCTATTCTCTTCCCTGATTTTCCATCTCCAGGATTCCCTTGATTGTGTTTTCTTTATTGCTTCTAGTTTTACTTTCAGGTCTTGTGCAGTTTTATGTATTTCCTTCACTTGTTTAATTGTATTCTTCACTATATCTTTAAGGGATTTATTTGTATCCTCTTTAAAGATCTCTGCCTGCTTGATTGTTTTTTCCTGTATTTTTTAAGGGATTTATTCGTTTCCTCTTTAAAGGCCACTATCATCATTATAAGACTGATGTAAGGTTATTTTCTTGTGCTTCAGTTGTCTTAGGATACCCAGGGCCTGCTGTAGTGGGATAGTTATGCTCTGAAAGTGTTGTATTTCCCTGGCATTGGTTGATTATGTTCTTTCTAGGTCCTTTAGCCATCAAGAGCTTTGGTCCCTTGATGTTCCTGTTGTAGTAGATATTGGGAGGGGGATTTACCTCAATGATCCTGGTGTAGCAGTTTTCTGATGGTGATCCTTGGGCTGTATGATTAAGGAGCTGTAGGTCCAATGAAGGTGAGCAGAGAGGTGTTGGGAGAGTGGAGGTCTGCCTGTACTAGCAGGCTGCTCTGGACAGCTTCGAATGCCCCAGAAGACTCATCAAGTGAGGAGATGGGTGGGGGAAGGGAAGCTAATATATATTGATGAGGATAATGTAGGTCTGATGAAGGTGGGTGGAGAGATGCTGGGAGAAAGGAGGTCCCTGTTGGGTGGCAGACTGCTCAGGGCAGCTTGATGTACCTCAGAGGACTTAGTGAGCAGGGAACATGGGTGGGGGAAGGGAAGCTAACTTGTACAGTTCAGGGTCATCAGATCTAAAGTATGTGGACAGAGAGGTTGGGGTGGGGGTGGGGGAATGGACATCAAGAGCAGATAGCAGGCTGTTTAGGGCATCTTGGCAAGGCCCCAGAAGACTCAGTGAACAGGGAGGGTGGGTGGGGGAAGGGAAGCTTACCTGTATGGTTCATACTGTGCAGGTCTGATTAAGGTAGGCAGAGATGTGGGGGAATTATGCAGTGTAAAATTACTTCTAAGAGAGCCCTATCATTGCTCATGAAAGTGGATTGTTACTCAAACAACAACAACAACATTGAGAATAAAAAGTTGAGGGGAAAAAGTTGAACAATATTGATATAAGTTACTGTAGTCATGGTGGAAACAAAGTTTGAATATTCCTTGACATGTTTTTATCTAAAAATAAGTGTAACTTAAAATGCAGCTGTACCACCTCTGGGTATATAACTAAAGAAGTCAGTGTACCATAGAGATGCCCTATATCCATGTAACCAGGACATGGAATTAGCCTTGACATTCACCAACAGACTTTTAAATGTCTCCTTTTTATGCCCAGTGAAGCCTCTCTCAGTCATAAATAATAAGGAAAAAATTACAGCATGTCATTTGCAAGAGAATGGTTGGAACTGGTGCTTATTATTTTTAACCAAAATTAGTCAGAAACGTACAGGCAAATATGACACTTTCTCTCTTATACCTAGAAACAAACAAACAAAAAAGTTTGGAAATAGCTGTTGGGTTCCTAGAAATGGGAAGGTGGTCCAGAGAAAAGGAAGAGGAAAGAGAGGGTTGGAGGTTTGCATAGACAATCATGGAAATATCTCATGCAATCTGTTCATTTGACCAATTAATAAATACTGAATAAATATAACTTATAAAAGAGTTAGCATGACCCATGATTTCTCTCACTTTGTGTGTCATCCTTGTAGTCTTGTGTGCACGAATTCCCACCACTACAATACTGTCTGCCCCAGGGCCTCATTAGAGCCAAGCAGATGTCAATGCCATGCTCTTGAAGTCCAATTACTATGAACTAAGTAAACCTCTTTCCTTTATAAACTACTCACCTTCGGGCATTTTGTTACAGCCACAAAAGTTAAACAAATACAGTGACCTATTTAGCAGATTACATTAGTATAATTAAGCTATCATTTGCAAAAAAAAAAATTAAGAGCATTAAAGCTATATCTATCTCTCTATATATTTATTTATTAAATTATGGAATTGGTTACATATTTTAATAAATGAAACTATGAAAATAAAGCATGTAGAGAAATTTTAGCTATGATTAATGTAGGTATTCTAAATGTAGCATCAAAAGTAGCGATAACTACACGTCTTTGAAACAATTTTTTAAAACATGGTTTATGCCAAAGAAAACAACAACAACAACAATATCTATAGCAAAGTCAAAGCAATAATTAAATCCAAGAAAAATTATCAATTCATATTTGAGATAAGAGACTAATACTCATAGCATGGTACTTATAATAAATTAATTGGAAAAAAGTCAGCTACATAATAGAAAAGCACTGTGCAGTCATTTCATTTGAATTGAAGCATTATTTCCTGAATGGGAGAAAGGAGGTTCATAAGAATAAAGGGAGATTATAAGACACAGGAAATAAAAAATGTACAAGGCCTAGATTGTCCCTGTGACTTGCAAGATTCATAAAACCCTTTCATAAGGTTATAGAAAAAAGTAATGTATGCTGAGGAGAAAAGACTGAGTTGCCTGCCTGAAAGCTAAGCAGAGGACTCTGAAGGTTTAGCTCTCTTGAGTCATCAACCTCACTGGGGTGGGATTTATGGTGATGTAGCTGATCTGGCATCACTCATGTTCCTATAAACAACTCCAGTGAATTCACTGGTCCAATTAGTTAGACTCAGGTAGTAGCATTGGTCTGTCAAGGGTGTTCTCTTTCAAGTGAATACATGTTTGTTTTTGTGTCTCCAAGAAAGTCATACAATGATATCCACAGTTTGTAATTAATTGGAAATACCAGGTACACCCTGGGATTGGTCACAAGAAATGAATGGCACGAAACAAATACAAATGGCTCTTGGGCATATCTATCCCTGTGGATAAAATTTCCCACGTGAAAGTGGTGAGAATCCATGCACAAATCAAGAATTAACAACTACAGGAAGCCATTTTCACATAGAGACCACTACATAGAGGCCAGGGTTAGGGTAAGGGTTGGGAGGAGTCAAGGCCACATAGAGAGCACTGCATAGAGGCTAGGGTTAGGGTTGGGAGGTGTCAAGGCCACAGAGAAGGAGCTAGAATCTCAGGAAGACCATAGAAAGACACCGAGAAAAGGCCAGGTTACCGAAGTAAAGTTTTCCAAAGCAGAAAGATTCAGCAAAAGAGATGAACACCTCCCCTTCCTCCTTGGTCCTCTCTTTTGTTCTACCACTGCCTCCTCACACCCACACTTAGGGAGAAACCAGTTGCAAGAGAACCTGGTAAATGAAGTTCCTTGTACTCCAAAGATAGTGAAAGTCTGGTCAAGTAAACCTTACAAGACACCAGCTCCCATGTCAGAGGAATTTGAAGTCTACACAAGTGAAAGCCACTGAGGGTTGAGATAAAGTTGAAGGAGGTTCCTGCAGAATTTGCTGCACTAAAGCTTTCTGGTACCACCTGTAAGCAGAAGTTCAGAGACAAAGGAATTACCCCTTAGCTTTTATGCCTAGGCAATTTGAGCCACAACATGTAGATCTTCACACCGAGTCAGTCATTCAAGGCACAGGCAGAGATTCCTAAGAAATCTATCAGACCCACAACACTCAGCAGGCTCCATTTCTGCCTTGATTGAAGTAACAGAAGAAGGACTGTGGGGCAGGAATGCTGGGGAAGGAGAGGAGCTACGAGAGGTAGACTTCTTAGCAAGTCTAACTAGGAAGCTCTTCCCTCCAGCTGATATCTGATTTTCCTTCCACTCCATATGGCTTTAGTTCACAATTTTTAAATATCCGGGTCCCTTATGGAAAATGTGTTTCTGAAAGATAGTGCAAAAATAGAAAGGAAAACAGAATTTGTTACTCAGTTAACATGGCAGCTGATTCCAAATCATATTTTTGGTGAATCAAAACTGCTGAGGCTCCAGGAAGTTTGCTCTTGGCTGCCAGCAGACATATGAATGGGGAACAGAGATATTTTCTAATTGAAAATCCACAGGAAAGAACATCATGCTACATGCCCCAGCAAGCACTGCTGAGGGTCTGTCCTACTGGGCTGCCCCAGCTCTCTTTTGGCCATCAGAGCATTTTCTTTTGGCACCTAGAGCCTGCCCTGCTTAACGTGATGCATTTAATACTTTATGAGAGAACCTTCATCTCTCTCTAAGGTGGTGCCCAGCTCTTCAGGAGTACCTGCAGGAAGGCAGCTGGAGCCAGGCCGTCATGGAGCTGTCATAATTTATCTCTATATGCTGTAGAAGTGCATCCCCATGGCTTTGGTTGGCTAGCACTGGAAGCCACAAACTTGAAGGTTACCTCAGAGGAAAAAGTCCCACAGGCTACACAACCTAGGTTTTCCTGCTGTCAAGTGTCCCAGATCAGTACCACCTCAGCTCAGCCTTCAGAAATAGGTGTCAAATAGTTCTTCTCAGTCTCACAGGAGTGGTGAAGTGTGTATTTCCCCAACCCCTCTTTTGTACAATTGGAGACAAGTTCTCAAGTTCCATCTTTATGGAAGACAGCATCACAGTCTGAAAGCTCCCTACAGAGACTTCAGTAAAGAATAAAATAAGAAAATAGTCAATGTTCAGCTAAATATGAGTGTTATGGTCCAGGAAGGCAGACCCAAGTTATCCTGAAGGATACACACACTGAGGAAAAAAGAATATGAACATTTATAGACATAGAACAAAACAAGCGTACATGCTACATTCAAAATAAATGCATTGGTGGTGGCTTTATGGAGGCAAGTGTAGTTTGCTTCTCTGTTCTTGTGATAAAATTGACAAAATGAAACCTGGGGAGGAGATGGCTTACTTCACCTTACACTTTCAGTTCATAATTTATCACTGAGAGAAGTCAGAACAGGAACTTGACCCAGGAACTAAAACAGAGACCATGGAAGAGCACTGCTTACTGGCCTACTTCTCTGGCTTGCTCAGCTATGTTTCTTATATAGCACAGATTCACTTGCCTAGATATGGCACTGTCCACAGTGGTCTGATCCCTCCAACATAAATAATCAACCAAGAAAGGACATGACCATAGACCAATCTGGTGGCAACTCAAGTGGGGTTCCCTCCTCTCCGGTGACTGTAGTTTGTGTGAAAAATTAGATAGCACAGTAAGCTATAGCAAGGTGAAGAAATCCTTTCCATAGATTTCACATGCCATCTGGAACCATTTTCAGATCTCGAGTTGATGCACAATAGAGGTATGCTAAGGCTATTGATACACTCTAAGAGGTTTGTCTAAGTCACAATACTTGGTTTTGTTTCAGTGTTTCTATGATAAAAACACACTGGCTGAAGCATCTTGGGGAGAAAGATTTCTTTGTAGCACAATTCTAGTTACAATGTATCACAGCAGGGAAGTTCAAGAAACTTGAAGCAGCTGTTGACATCATATCCACAGTCCCAAGCAGAGAACAACAAATCAATGTATTCATGGTACTCATCTGCTCATCTTGCACTTCCATCCTTACACAATTCAGGGTAATTCAGCCCAGGCGATTGTGCTACCCACACTGGGTGGGCCCAGACTGTATCAAGTTAACAATTAACGCGAAGCATCAGATACAAATGAGGGTAGTAAAGAAGCTAAGATTTCTCAAAGTAAACCTGGCTGTAGACCTACCTGGTCATGGTCAGGGTCTCCAGATTACAGGAATCTGGTATATGTAGATATGGCTTCTTCAGAGAACTCCAGCCTCACACTTCCAACCTTTTCCAGGATAGAAGTGTCAAGGATTGTTGTAAATCTGCTGCCTCGGTGTCTTGATTCCCTCCAGTGGTGCCCACAGACATGCTTTGGACTTCCCTGGCATTTCCACTCTCCCTTTCATCCTTGTGAAACATTCTGCCAGGCCCTTTTACTCTTGAATTTGAGGCCTGCAACATGGTGTGAGGTGACAGAAGAGAGAGCTTACCTCTCTGCCCAAGACTTGGGAGGTAATATACGATCTCTCCCACTCCTGCCCAGCGCAGCCGAGTGCACCTCAGCTGGAGCAGATGGATAAGGGTGGGAGAGCATGTGCTCATTGTGTTTCCCAAGGGCTGCAGCAGCTACAACATTCTGTTGTGTGGCCTACCCTACCTTCATTTTTCTCTGCCTAAGTCCCAGACTTCACATCATTTTCTTTAATGTGCTATCTTCTAAAATTAGCTAGATTCAGTGGTTATTTTTGAACATGAACATAATCTTTTATTTTAGATGGAAATTGGCTCAGTAGAAAAATATACTTAATTATTTTTATTAGTATTAGTATTAATTATATAATAAAATTTTGTTATAACATTTCTACATGCATATACTATATGTTTTCTATGGCCATCCCTCATTATCCTTTTTGTTTTAAATTTTTCTAGTAATTTATTTATTTTTATGTGTTTGGGTGTTTTGCCTACATGTCTATCTACCACATGTGTACAGTGTCCGCAGAGACCAGAAAGGGCATCAGATTCCATGGTACTGTAGTTATCAATAGCTATGAGTCACCATTTGAATGCTAAGAATCCAACCTGGGTCCTCCACAATAGTAGGTAATACTTTTAATTACTGATCTATCTCCCCAGTCCCTCACTATCCTATTTCATCACTCTCTTGCTCTCTCTGTTTATCTTCCATAACCCTAGTAGTCCCCTTGTGACTTTCATGCTCCTTTCTTCCCACAAGAAAAACATTCAGTATTTGAACTTATAAGTTAAGACATTCAGTATTTGAACTTATGAATCTAATTTACTTTCCTTAAATAATGATCTTGAGTTCTATGCATTTTACACAAAGCATCCTAATTGCATTCTTGTAATGGCTAAATGACAGTGGCTGTGTGTGTGTGTGTGTGTGTGTGTGTGTGTGTGTGTGTGTGTGTGTGTGTGTGTATACACCACATTTTCTTCCTCCATTCATTCACTGGCAGACTCCTAGGCCAATTCTATAACAGCTATTGTGGATACAATAAGCATGGATATGCAGGTGTTTCTATAGTAAGACGACTTTGACTTTGATTTTTAGGGGGTTGGGTCCATACCTAGAATTAGTTACCTGGGTCATTGACTCAGTTTTATCTCAGTATGTTGTCTATGACTTGAGAACCAACTAGATGTCACCTTCTGTATGAAGCTTTCCTTGATTCTGCCATCTGTTCTGGGTTCCCCACTCAAACAATGCAGTAGTCATACCCTGGCTCTGTCCTCATGTCATGTTGCTTAGCTTTTATTCAAAAAGCCATTTTCATTTTGGATGACACTATTTAGAACTTTCCCCAAAGTCTCAGAGAATATATTATGACTGATTTTCTTTTATTGTTGTTGGTGGTTATTTTATTTATTTACATTTCAAATGTAATCCCCCTTCCTAGTTAACCCCCCATCTCCCTTGATTTTATGAGGGTACTCCCCCACCCACCTATCCCTTCCCTAAGCTGTGTCATGGAGCCTCCCCAGGGCCAAGGGGCTCCCCTCCCATTGATGCCTGATAAGGTAATTCTCTGCTACATACCCAGCCTCCTGTAAGCTGAGGATCACCTTTGGGGCTGGGTAATGGCTCAAGTAGATAAAGTGCTTGTTATACAAGAATGAGGATTTTTTTTCACCCTAAACACTGCCCTACCTCCCGGTTCCCCCTCCTATATCTTGCTCCACATACCAGCAACCATGTAAAATACTAGATGTGGCAGTGCATGTCTATAATCCCAGCTTCACTGAATTGATGTGCTCTGGGTTCAGCAAGAGATTCTGTCCCAAAAAATAAGACAAAGAGTGATAAAGAAAGACATCAGCCTCTGGCCTCCAGCAGCATGGACATACACATGAAAATGCACCTATATATACATACATATATGAACATGCACACACACATTATGAGATTGCTGATACAGAGACAATATTCTTTTTACATAATAATATTTTCCAATGTTAGACTAGCAGTCTTGCTTGATTCCTGCTTAAAGCCTGCCTATGACCTTAAGTGTGGCCCTCTTCCTTTTCTAGATAATTTCTGGGAATCTCCTGAAGAAAACTATCTATGTCTGTTTACAGTAAAAGCATCCTTGTGCATAACCCTTGTGAGTCATGGCTTCACCTTAGCTGTGATCTCACTCGATGCACACTGGGAACTATATTGCTGTCTCATTAAAAGAGGAAAAGTTTCTTGGGGCTAGAGAAATGGCCCAATGGGTAAGAGCACTGGCTATTCTTGTAGAGGACCTCAGTTGGGTTCCAGTACACATACAACAGCTTATGTCTATCTGTAGTTTCAGTTCCTGGAGATCTGATATCCTCTTCTGGCCCATGCTGGCACTGAACACACAGTATTCTTGTATACATGTAGATGAACACACCCACATAAAATAAAAACAAATCTTTTTTTAAAGAGTAAAGTGTTTCTTCATCATTTGCTACTAAAATCACATGCATTGTGGCCATCGGAAAGACAACTAAGAGCCTAGTACCCACACTTGGGTATGTCTTACTCTTTCTCTAACCTTTCTTCCTATGAATCCCCATGATTAAAGTCTATATTAAATATCTCATAAGAAACCCACTGGTACTGTCACATATCATTCCCTCCCACATCTCACCTCCATAGAATGCCTGAACCACTGTCTTCTGTCTTAGCAGACATTAAGAAAGAAACCTCAGGCCCCATTGTTAAAGCAGCCATGTTTTCAGTCCCTTCCAGCTCCAGGATGGAGATTCACAACTCTCTCATGGGTCACCCATAGGCTACAATTTTAATTGTGTTTTAATGTCATCTCTGCTGTCACACAAGAGGGAGGATCTTGGTTCACACATCAGCAACCATATAAAACATCGGATGTGGCAGCATACAACTGTAATCCATCACTAAAAGAGACAGAGACAGGCTGACAGACCCCTGAAGCTCACTGGACAGCCAGCCTCACTGAATTGATGGGATCAGCAAGAGACCCTGTCCCCAAAATTTGATCTCTTCCACTCCTGAATGAGAAGTTCCACAAAGAAGCTGTGTCTTCATAGGCTGATTGACTTATCAGAACTGCAGTGATCTGAATAGGTTGTTGGAATGTTGCAAGTCCAGAGCCTAATTACAGTTTATCTTGGGCTATCTTTAGCCCCATAAATAGCCATTCCTGAACTGTTTCTGTGTGGGACCTAACATCCTATGTCTAACAGATAAACATCTTTTGTAATGTATTAGCTTAGCACACCAGTAGATTCCATTAACCCACAGGCTAAGAACACTATCAGATAGCATCTCAGGCCTATAGCTGAGGTTTCTCCACATAGCTGTTATCCACCTCTCTGGTGCTCCTAGTAAAGTATTTGAAAGGTGTCTTTATTGTGACTTTATGCATTCTTTTACTATTAAAACTCCACAGGACTGCTTCCACGTTAGAACACGGAATCTGAGGTAACTTAAGTCAGTGTTCCTGGGCCATAGCTATTCATAGCTGGCTCCAGAATAAACCATCTCTTATCCTTTCTGAGATGAGAGTGATGTTTTTGCAATGACATACTCCAGATGCTTAGTCCCCCAGGGCTCTGCAGACCCAGATACTAACTTCCTCCTGGGAGTGGCTCTAGGTAATGTCTCTGCCATCTCTAACTTTTTCTAAGACCTGAACATTTGTTCTAGGAAAAAGACTTGTGAGAGCTTTGGGGAGAAAGGTTCCTGGGATGATAGCACCTGCTGGACAGTGGCTGTGCTGGAAAGTCTGCTAAGAACATCCCACAGCCCTAGAAGTAGTACATTGACACACTTCATCTTGTGCATCTCCATCATAGATCTTCCAAAGCAGATGTTACTATCTTCCTTGCAAGGGAAGATGAAGCCAGGCATGCTAGTGCTCTGATACACATGAAACAGTCAAGGAGTGGCCAAGCAAGAGTAGGCTCCCTGTATGCTAAGGCCAGGCTTTTCATTTTGTGAATAAAGAAAGAGATGGAAAATAGGGCAAAGTCTGCGTGATAGGCCTGACAAAAATGAAGATATTCTTATAAGACACTAATAGTGTCTCTCCAGAAATCAAAGTGTTGGAACACTGGGCCCTAGGAAAAAAAATGAGAATTTCAACAAGAATCTCATACTGAGAGAAGGAAAAGATACAATCCAAAGGTACATGACTACAGGAAAATTACTTGCAGTATGTTAAAGCACCTTAAAAATGAAACGAAAGCTATATTGACCACGGGTGAGGGGGTCTGTTGAGTTACTTTTCTCTTGTTTCCTATTGAAACCCTACTCGCATGTCAGGATCTCAAAGATGGCTTGGGGGCCTGGATGGCTATTGTCATTGTATCTCTTTGCCCCTTTTCTTATTGCAGCATGGTGAATAGATATTAATATTTCAATATTAATTTGACTCCTTTAATTTCCTTGCTGAGGATGAATGGCTGAATCTGGCTCTGTTGGGGCCCAGACTGATTCCCCCATGTTTGGCAACATCTGTGCTAAAAGTATTAAGCAGAGGAGAGAAAATTCCATGCAGAAAATGAAGAAGCATCCATTTGGACTTTGGAGACTGGATAACAATTTATCCCTAGAAGGAGAAAGATTTGAGTGCCGCAGGCAACATCCCATTTATTTTATCCAGACCATGTAACTGTTTGGGTACAATCGGACCCTGTTGAGAGGTATGTAAATCCAGAGTAAATATTGCTCTGCTTCACTCTGCTTCAAACTCAGAGTCCATGGATAATGCTTTTCTCGGTGCCATAAACACTGTGAGGCTTAGAGTATGAACTCATATAAAGAAGCTCATTGAATACTCACAGCAATCACTGTTGAGGTGTAGCTGTTCCCTCTAGGCACAACCTGAGCAGTGTAATCAAAAAAGCAGAGCTGTTGTAGTGATCTGCAGAAGAGCTGCAGCCAGTACATTAAGAATATTATTGGGGATAGCCTGATCTCTGGTAATGTCAAAGAAGCTGTTAACATCCTTTTTGGAAGGATGAGGAATGCTCATCAGAATCCACTTGAGTTTCTAGTCACTGCTCCTTTGTACAATAGCCACACATGGTCTTAGGAGGTACGAGAGAAGGCTAGAGGTGAAAAGATGACTGAAGGGTGGGTCCATGGTGAGGCATACCTTCCCCTTAAGGGACCAACCACATGATAGTATGGTATAGAATAGAATTTATTCAGGGCATGGGGAGGGGAGTTGAAGGAGTAGAAATAGAAAAAGAAAGACACACACACACACACACGCAGAGAGAGAGAGAGAGAGAGAGAGAGAGAGAGAGAGAGAGAGAGAGAGAGAGATCAGCCATGTGTTGATTGGAGGGAATGGGGAGAGAACGGTAAGGAGGTAAGGAGCTAGTGAACAAAACTAGAGCAAGAGAGTGAGGAAGGGGCAAGCAGCCCCTTTTATAGTGAGTCAGGCACACCTGGCTGTTGCCAGGTAACTATGAGGCAGAGCCTAGACAAAATGCCAACAATAATTCAGTATCGAACACTAATAAATTCATTGGTTCACCAAACTATATGTGAACAAGGTTCTTTCTTCAGTTTCCTAGCACCCTGTGTACAGGACAAGAATAGACATTTCTTTTATCTCCCCAGGAAAAGTCACATGATAACTATAAAGTAGAGTAGTTTCATCAGAGTCTCACTGTAAGAGAACAGAGGCCCTCCAGGCAACCAAGCCCTAAGCAAAGAGATTGCATGCAAGGCAAAAATGCATCCAACTCCCCTGACACCCAGGGCTTAGAGGTAGCCTAACTACTGTCATGTAATATATATCACAAATTAACTAAGCCCTCTTTACTACCCAGATAGAGAGTAACCCCTGTCATGTAGAAAAGTCACATATCACATACCTCCACTTGCATCACATATATTATGTCACACTAAGCCTGCTTACTCTTAGTACAAGACCTCCCTTACCTTGAAATCACAAGGGAAAGACATTTTGATTTGTCTTGTGGAGCTCCCATAGTGTTGCTGCTGCTGCCATTGATAATTCCAGTCTCACGGTCCATTAGATGACCCCATCTTTTCTTCTCCCTAAACCATAACATTCATAATTAATTCTTTTTTTTTCCATTTTTTATTAGGTATTTAACTCATTTACATTTCCAATGCTATACCAAAAGTCCCCCATATCCACCCACCCCCACTCCCCTGCCCACCCACTCCCCCTTTTTGGCCCTGGTGTTCCCCTGTACTGGGGCATATAAAGTTTGCAAGTCCAATGGGCCTCTCTTTCCAGTGATGGCCGACTAGGCCATCTTTTGATATATATGCAGCTAGAGTCAAGAGCTCCGGGGTACTGGTTAGCTCATAATGTTGTTCCACCTATAGGGTTGCAGATCCCTTTAGCTCCTTGGCTACTTTCTCTAGCTCCTCCATTGGGAGCCCTATGATCCATCCATTAGCTGACTGTGAGCATCCACTTCTGTGTTTGCTGGGCCCCGGCATAGTCTCACAAGAGACAGCTACATCTGCGTCCTTTCAATAAAATCTTGCTAGTGTATGCAATGGTGTCAGCGTTTGGATGCTGATTATGGGGTGGATCCCTGGATATGGCAGTCTCTACATGGTCCATCCTTTCATCTCAGCTCCAAACTCCGTCTCTGTAACTCCTTCCATGGGTGTTTTGTTCCCAAATCTAAGGAGGGGCATAGTGTCCACACTTCAGTCTTCATTCTTCTTGAGTTTCATGTGTTTAGCAAATTATATCTTATATCTTGGGTATCCTAGGTTTGGGGCTAATATCCACTTATCAGTGAATACATATTGTGTGAGTTTCTTTGTGAATGTGTTACCTCACTCAGGATGATGCCCTCCAGGTCCATCCATTTGGCTAGGAATTTCATAAATTCATTCTTTTTAATAGCTGAGTAGTACTCCATTGTGTAGATGTACCACATTTTCTGTATCCATTCCTCTGTTGAGGGGCATCTAGGTTCTTTCCAGCTTCTGGCTATTATAAATAAGGCTATGAACATAGTGGAGCATGTGTCCTTCTTACCTGTTGGGGCATCTTCTGGATATATGCCCAGGAGAGGTATTGCTGGATCCTCCGGTAGTACTATGTCCAGTTTTCTGAGGAACCGCCAGACTGATTTCCAGAGTGGTTGTACAAGCCTGCACTCCCACCAACAATGGAGGAGTGTTCCTCTTTCTCCACATCCTCGCCAGCATCTGCTGTCACCTGAATTTTTGATCTTAGCCATTCTGACTGGTGTGAGGTGGAATCTCAGGGTTGTTTTGATTTGCATTTCCCTGATGATTAAGGATGTTGAACATTTTTTCAAGTGCTTCTCTGCCATTCGGTATTCCTCAGGTGAGAATTCTTTGTTCAGTTCTGAGCCCCATTTTTTAATGGGGTTATTTGATTTTCTGAAGTCCACCTTCTTGAGTTCTTTATATATGTTGGATATTAGTCCCCTATCTGATTTAGGATAGGTAAAGATCCTTTCCCAATCTGTTGGTGGTCTTTTTGTCTTATTGACGGTGTCTTTTGCCTTGCAGAAACTTTGGAGTTTCATTAGGTCCCATTTGTCAATTCTCGATCTTACAGCACAAGCCATTGCTGTTCTGTTCAGGAATTTTTCCCCTGTGCCCATATCTTCAAGGCTTTTCCCCACTTTCTCCTCTATAAGTTTCAGTGTCTCTGGTTTTATGTGAAGTTCCTTGATCCACTTAGATTTGACCTTAGTACAAGGAGATAAGTATGGATCGATTCGCATTCTTCTACACGATAACAACCAGTTGTGCCAGCACCAATTGTTGAAAATGCTGTCTTTCTTCCACTGGATGGTTTTAGCTCCCTTGTCGAAGATCAAGTGACCATAGGTGTGTGGGTTCATTTCTGGGTCTTCAATTCTATTCCATTGGTCTACTTGTCTGTCTCTATACCAGTACCATGCAGTTTTTATCACAATTGCTCTGTAGTAAAGCTTTAGGTCTGGCATGGTGATTCCGCCAGAAGTTCTTTTATCCTTGAGAAGACTTTTTGCTATCCTAGATTTTTTGTTATTCCAGACAAATTTGCAAATTGCTCCTTCCAATTCGTTGAAGAATTGAGTTGGAATTTTGATGGGGATTGCATTGAATCTGTAGATTGCTTTTGGCAAGATAGCCATTTTTACAATGTTGATCCTGCCAATCCATGAGCATGGGAGATCTTTCCATCTTCTGAGATCTTCCTTAATTTCTTTCTTCAGAGATTTGAAGTTTTTATCATACAGATCTTTCACTTCCTTAGTTAGAGTCACGCCAAGATATTTTATATTATTTGTGACTATTGAGAAGGGTGTTGTTTCCCTAATTTCTTTCTCAGCCTGTTTATTCTTTGTATAGAGAAAGGCCATTGACTTGTTTGAGTTTATTTTATATCCAGCTACTTCACCGAAGCTGTTTATCAGGTTTAGGAGTTCTCTGGTAGAATTTTTAGGGTCACTTATATATACTATCATATCATCTGCAAAAAGTGATATTTTGACTTCCTCTTTTCCAATTTGTATCCCCTTGATCTCCTTTTGTTGTCGAATTGCTCTGGCTAATACTTCAAGTACTATGTTGAAAAGGTAGGGAGAAAGTGGGCAGCCTTGTCTAGTCCCTGATTTTAGTGGGATTGCTTCCAGCTTCTCTCCATTTACTTTGATGTTGGCTACTGGTTTGCTGTAGATTGCTTTTATCATGTTTAGGTATGGGCCTTGAATTCCTGATCTTTCCAAAACTTTTATCATGAATGGGTGTTGGATCTTGTCAAATGCTTTTTCTGCATCTAACGAGATGATCATGTGGTTTTTGTCTTTGAGTTTGTTTATATAATGGATTACATTGATGGATTTTCGTATATTAAACCATCCCTGCATTCCTGGAATAAAACCTACTTGGTCAGGTTGGATGATTGCTTTAATGTGTTCTTGGATTCGGTTAGCGAGAATTTTATTGAGGATTTTTGCATCGATATTCATAAGAGAAATTGGTCTGAAGTTCTCTATCTTTGTTGGGTCTTTCTGTGGTTTAGGTATCAGAGTAATAGTGGCTTCATAAAATGAGTTGGGTAGAGTACCTTCTACTTCTATTTTGTGAAATAGTTTGTGCAGAATTGGAATTAGATCTTCTTTGAAGGTCTGGTAGAACTCTGCACTAAACCCATCTGGTCCTGGGCTTTTTTTGGTTGGGAGACTATTAATAACTGCTTCTATTTCTTTAGGTGATATGGGACTGTTTAGATGGTCAACTTGATCCTGATTCAACTTTGGTACCTGGTATCTGTCCAGAAATTTGTCCATTTCGTCCAGGTTTTCCAGTTTTGTTGAGTATAGCCTTTTGTAGAAGGATCTGATGGTGTTTTGGATTTCTTCAGGATCTGTTGTTATGTCTCCCTTTTCATTTCTGATTTTGTTAATTAGGACTTTGTCCCTGTGCCCTTTAGTGAGTCTAGCTAAGGGTTTATCTATCTTGTTGATTTTCTCAAAGAACCAACTCCTCGTTTGGTTAATTCTTTGAATAGTTCTTCTTGTTTCCACTTGGTTGATTTCACCCCTGAGTTTGATTATTTCCTGCCGTCTACTCCTCTTGGGTGAATTTGCTTCCTTTTTTTCTAGGGCTTTTAGATGTGTTGTCAAGCTGCTAGTATGTGCTGTCTCCCGTTTCTTCTTGGAGGCACTCAGCGCTATGAGTTTCCCTCTTAGAAATGCTTTCATTGTGTCCCATAGGTTTGGGTACGTTGTGGCTTCATTTTCATTAAACTCTAAAAAGTCTTTAATTTCTTTCTTTATTCCTTCCTTGACCAAGGTATCATTGAGAAGAGTGTTATTCAGTTTCCACGTGAATGTTGGCTTTCCATTATTTATGTTGTTATTGAAGATCAGTCTTAGGCCATGGTGGTCTGATAGGATACATGGGACAATTTCAATATTTTTGTATCTATTGAGGCCTGTTTTGTGACCAATTATATGGTCAATTTTGGAGAAGGTCCCGTGAGGTGCTGAGAAGAAGGTATATCCTTTTGTTTTAGGATAAAATGTTCTGTAGATATCTGTCAGGTCCATTTGTTTCATAACTTCTGTTAGTTTCACTGTGTCCCTGTTTAGTTTCTGTTTCCACGATCTGTCCTTTGAAAAAAGTGGTGTGTTGAAGTCTCCCACTATTATTGTGTGAGGTGCAATGTATGCTTTGAGCTTTACTAAAGTGTCTCTAATGAATGTGGCTGCCCTTGCATTTGGTGCGTAGATATTCAGAATTGAGAGTTCCTCTTGGAGGATTTTACCTTTGATGAGTATGAAGTTTCCCTCCTTGTCTTTTTTGATAACTTTGGGTTGGAAGTCGATTTTATCCGATATTAAAATGGCTACTCCAGCTTGTTTCTTCAGTCCATTTGCTTGGAAAATTGTTTTCCAGCCTTTCACTCTGAGGTAGTGTCTGTCTTTTTCCCTGAGATGGGTTTCCTGTAAGCAGCAGAATGTTGGGTCCTGTTTGTGTAGCCAGTCTGTTAGTCTATGTCTTTTTATTGGGGAATTGAGTCCATTGATATTAAGAGATATTAAGGAAAAGTAATTGTTGCTCCCTTTTATTTTTGTTGTTAGAGTTGGCATTCTGTTCTTGTGGCTGTCTTCTTTTTGGTTTGTTGAATGATTACTTTCTTGGTTGTTCTAGGGCGTGATTTCCGTCCTTGTATTGCTTCTTTTCTGTTATTATCCTTTGAAGGGCTGGATTCGTGGAAAGATATTGTGTGAACTTGGTTTTGTCG
This sequence comes from Mus musculus, assembly GCF_000001635.26. NCBI lineage: Eukaryota > Metazoa > Chordata > Mammalia > Rodentia > Muridae > Mus > Mus musculus. The sequence continues at coordinate 40,110,615 of NC_000073.6, read as the reverse complement.
TGGAATACTTTGGTTTCTCCATCTATGGTAATTGAGAGTTTGGCCGGGTATAGTAGCCTGGGCTGGCATTTGTGTTCTCTTAGTGTCTGTATAACATCTGTCCAGGCTCTTCTGGCTTTCATAGTCTCTGGTGAAAAGTCTGGTGTAATTCTGATAGGCCTTCCTTTATATGTTACTTGACCTTTCTCCCTTACTGCTTTTAATATTCTATCTTTATTTAGTGCATTTGTTGTTCTGATTATTATGTGTCGGGAGGAATTTCTTTTCTGGTCCAGTCTATTTGGAGTTCTGTATGCTTCTTGTATGATCATGGGCATCTCTTTTTTTATGTTTGGGAAGTTTTCTTCTATTATTTTGTTGAAGATATTAGCTGGCCCTTTAAGTTGAAAATCTTCATTCTCATCAATTCCTATTATCCGTAGGTTTGGTCTTCTCATTGTGTCCTGGATTACCTGGATGTTTTGAGTTAGGATCCTTTTGCATTTTGTATTTTCTTTGACTGTTGTGTCGATGTTCTCTATGGAATCTTCTGCACCTGAGATTCTCTCTTCCATTTCTTGTATTCTGTTGCTGATGCTCGCATCTATGGTTCCAGATCTCTTTCCTAGGGTTTCTATCTCCAGCGTTGCCTCGCTTTGGGTTTTCTTTATTGTGTCTACTTCCCCTTTTAGTTCTAGTATGGTTTTGTTCATTTCCATCACTTGTTTGGCTGTGTTTTCCTGCTTTTCTTTAAGAGCCTGTAACTCTTTAGCAGTGCTCTCCTGTAAATCTTTAAGTGACTTATGAAAGTCCTTCTTGATGTCCTCTATCATCATCATGAGAAATGTTTTTAAATCTGGGTCTAGATTTTCGGTTGTGTTGGGGTGCCCAGGACTAGGTGGGGTGGGAGTGCTGCGTTCTGATGATGGTGAGTGGTCTTGATTTCTGTTAGTAGGATTCTTACGTTTGCCTTTCGCCATCTGGTAATCTCTGAAGCTAGCTGTTTTAGTTGTCACTGTTAAGAGCTTGTTCTTCAGGTGACTCTGTTAGCCTCTATGAGCAGACCTGGAGGGTAGCACTCTCCTTAGTTTCAGTGGGCAGAGTATTCTCTGCAGGCAAGCTCTCTTCTTGCAAGGCAGGTACCCAGATATCTGGTGTTCGAACCAGACTCCTGGCAGAAGTTGTGTTCCACTCACTAGAGGTCTTAGGATCACGTGTGGAATCCTGTGTGGGCCCTTGCGGGTGTCAGGCGACTCAGCTGGCAAGGTAGCCCGGGGCTCGAGTGGAGTGGAAGGGGTTTGTGCCCCAGATCAAGCCCGGGTAGCCTGCTTCCCTATGTACCGCAGTCTCAAGTTCCGCGCGATTGGATTGGGGCAGGCACTGTGGTCCACTCACCAGAGGTCTTAGGGTCCCGTGGGGAGTCCCGTGTGGGCCCTTGCGGGTGTTGGGCAAGACTCTGCTGGCAAGGTAGCCCGGGGCTCGAGTCTCGAGTCGAGCAGAAGGGACTTGTGCCCCAGATCAGGCCCGGGTAGCCTGCTTCCCTATGTACCGCAGTCTCGAGTTCCGCGCGATTGGATTGGAGCAGGCACTGTGGTCCACTCACCAGAGGTCTTAGGGTCCCGTGGGGAGTCCCGTGTGGGCCCTTGCGGGTGTTGGGCAAGACTCTGCTGGCAAGGTAGCCCGGGGCTCGAGTCTCGAGTCGAGCGGAAGGGACTTGTGCCCCAGATCAGGCCCGGGTAGCCTGTTTCCCTATGTACCGCAGTCTCGAGTTCCGCGCGATTGGATTGGGGCAGGCACTGTGGTCCACTCACCAGAGGTCTTAGGGTCCCGTGGGGAGTCCCGTGTGGGCCCTTGCGGGTGTTGGGCAAGACTCTGCTGGCAAGGTAGCCCAGGGCTCGAGTCATAATTAATCCTTAAGGGAATATTCATAGGTTAGTGCTTTTTTCATTGTTTTTCCAGGGGAACATCTTAATTAAAATAGCTGATTTCTCTCTTTGTGACCCTACAAGTACAGTATACTGAGTAACGGGGCACAGGGGAGCCACCGATCAAGGAAACACGGTGCTCCATGCATAGGAAGCTTCATAAGAGTGGTGGGGTCTGCAGCATCAGAGAGTGCAGAGTGCAGCATCACATTCTGGAGCTTTCTCTGCTATCTGAGATGGAAAAGGAAGACAAGCATAGTCAAGAACGGTGGACCAGAGGAGATTGCTCAGTGGTTAAGAGCACTTGCTGTTCCTACCGAGGACCTGGGTTTGACTCCCAACCCTCATGAAGTTTATAACCATTTGGCTACATTAGGAAAAGAAATAGCAAGATCCAGTGACCACCCGCACCATATCTACCTGTGAAGTGTGTATCCAAGGTTCAGGATGTCCAAAATGCACTAAGAGAGTTACACGTGCCCCAGGATAGCTATAGATGCAACCCAGCACAAAACAATAAACTCACTTCCATCACTGGAAAGAGAGGCCCATTGAACTTGGAAACTTTATATGCCCCAGTACAGGGGAATGCCAGGGCCAAAAAGTGGGAGTGGGTGGGTAAGGGAGTGGGGGGGGAGGGTATGGGGACTTTTGGGATAGCATTGAAATGTAAATGAGGAAAATACCTAATAAAAATATTAAAAAATATTAAACTATTTTTGTTATTTAAAAATAACTCAACTACATTGTTTCTGCATATGAACTGTGTATATAGTGTGATGGTTTAAATGAGAAAGGTGCTTCCATAGGCTCACATATGTAGACATTTTTTTCCTTGGTGGCATTTGGTGTAGAGGTTAGGGAGAAATGGAGCCTTGACTTAGGGAGTATTGCACTGAGAGTTCACAGCTGGTTTGTTCTCTGCTTGGTGTTTATAGTTGAAGATGTGCCTTCTCAGTTCCCTGCTTCTACCACAATGCCTGCCTCTTACTGTGCTGCCTTCATCCAATGAGGAACTCACTCTATCCATCAGAAACTGTGATCACAAATAGACTCTCTCTTTTCTAAGTTTCTTTTGATCATTGCTTTGGTTAGCTTTTGTCAACTTAGCACAACCTAGAATCATCTGGGAGGTGGCAATACTAACTGAGGGAAATCTTGTATCAGGTTGGTCTGTCCAAAAGTCTGTGGGGGGATTTCTTGATTATGATTCATGTGGGAAAGCCCAGCCCACTGCGAGTAGTACTAACCCTGGCCTGATGCTTCTAGTTGTATAGGAAAGGAAACTGAGTGAGCCAAGGAGAGCAAGCCAGGAAGCTCTATGGTCTCAGCTTCAGTTCCTTACTCTTGGTTCCTGCTTGAATCTCTGCTCTAGCTTCCCTCGGTGATATACTGTGATGAAGAAGTTCAAGGCAATAAACCCTTTCCTACCCGAAATTGCCTTTGGTCGCCATGTTTATCACAAAAAAAAAAAAAACAGAAAAGGAGCTAATAAAACAACAACATCTTATTGCACTTTCACAAAATAATAATAATAATAATAATAATAATAATAATAATAATACATACCTTCTATTGGGCTGGAGGTTGAACACCCTGGATTAAATGAATGGCTCAAGGCAATTCTTCATCTACTGTATCCCAAAGAAGCCAAAAAGTTGGATACTTCTAGTTTAAATAGAAAGCAATAGGTATGAATACCTAAACAGCCCTGGTCAGGGTATTGTCCCACTCACTCTCATTGTCTAGACTCCAGTCTTTTCTATACGGTTCTGAAAGTTAACAGAACCTTGTGAAGTTTCTTTGGGGAAACAAGTTTTATCTCTGGCTGACTCCAGACTTAAGCCTTTTCTTTGTCTACCCTTCATTAATCTCCTGGAGAAACTCATCGTTCTTAATAGCCATTGTTTCTATAGTCTAGAGTAGCATAGGACTCTCTCCTAGTAAGATCTTCTTTCCAGTCAGCACAACTTCCGGAGTATATGAGTCTCCTGAAAGGTGATGGAATTCAAGAGTAGATGATCAGTGACCAAATGAGACCCAGAAAACCCTGAACTAGGGAATCATAAGAAAAGGAAGAGTTCTAACATAGCATGCTTAGGGGGAAGGAAAATATACTCCAACGAAGGGAGTAGACATAAGGGAGCATGACAGTCACTGTGACTCTGCAGCCATACAGTATGACACCAAGACTCCACAGAAGGACAGACGGAACATGAAGACAGTGTAGGAAGGAAAAGAGGCTCTTTGTTTCAAGATTAGCTTTGCCTTCCTTGCTGACAGACACCTGTGATAAAGCTGACATTGCCTATGGAGATTAAAGACAATAATCTCTAATTGCCTAGGTCTACTCCTCGTTAATTTTAGCCCTACTCTGCATTATTTCTTTTGATCTGCTAATTTTGTGTTTAGCTTATTGCTTCTTTTCTAAGACTTTGGGGTATATTACTAGGCTATTTGGCATCTCTCTTGAGTTTTTAGTACAGCTATTAATAACTAAGCTCTTCATCTTTAAAGCTCCTCACTATACTCCACAAATCCTTCTGTGTTTTATTTTTGTTTTCAAATGTTTAAAAAATGTTATAATTCTACCGGTCCTGATTTCTTCAATGAATCGTCGATTATACAAAAATATATTAGTGCTCAATCTCCATGTATTCTTAGTTTTTAAACAATCAACAAAGCAAAGAGTTAGTTGTTTAAAAGTGATGGGGTTAGTGTTGGAGAGATGGCTCAGTGGTTAGGAGTGTATGCTGATCTCGCAGAGGACCTAGGTTTGGTTCCCAACATCAGCATGGTGACCCAAGTTGTCTGCAACTCCAGTTCCAAGGTATCGTATGCCTTTTCTGCCACACATGTGGTGTGCACATATATACACAGACAAACACTAATGCGTGGAAAATGGAAGTAAACCAAAAATAAGATAAAAAGATAGGATTTGAAAAACCTTAGTCAAAGTAACTAAAAAGAATAGAGAGACAATATAAACAAAGTAACAAAATTAGAGACAAGAAGGAAGACACTGCAGCATATATCTCTGAAATCCACAGAGCTATTATGGATTATAGTGCAATAAATTAAAAACTTAAGACAAATTTCGAGATAAAAATGACCTATGAAAATTTGACAAAAATGAAAATAAAAAATTTGACAAAGAAGAAAATAAAAAATTGACAAAGAAAGGTTAAAAATAAGCAGATCAATAAAGAATAGGGTAGAATCTGTTATAGTCTTTGAATAGAGAAAAACCCGAGACTGTATGGATTAGCTGCTCAATTCTACAATACCTTAATGACTCAGTATGAATCAGAGTTGAAATTTATTTAGAGTCATCATAAAGATTAAGCTTAGGCATTAATATAAAGAGGATGCTATTGTGCTATTCTACAACATAGAAAGGAATAGTTTTAAACCAAGCTAATATCACCCTGATACCAACATTGACATAAAAGAAAAACTATAGAGCAATGTACCTAAAGAACACAGACATAAAAAGCTTCTACAAAATACATGAGATGGGAATTCAGCAACACATTAGAATGATTGTGCATTATTTTGTTTCATTCCAGGATGCAAGATTGGGTTGGAATATATAAAGCAAGTAATATATCACAGCATAAAAACAGAATTTAAAGCAAAAATTCTATGATCAGGTGCATAAAAGTCCTATGACAAAATTCAATATCCCTCAAGTTTAAAAAGCCTGAAGATCTACCTATGGAGATGGCTCAGTGGTTAGGAGCACTCATTGTTCTTGCAGAAGATCCAGGTTGGATTCACAGCATCCAGGGTAGCTTATAGCTACCCTGTATAATTCTGTAACTGTAGCTCCAGAGGATCTGATATACTTTCCTGGGTTGCACAAGCACCTGCATACATGTAATACACAGCACACACACACACACACACACACACACACATGAGAGAGAGACAGAGAGATACATAAAAATAAAACAAAGTTTTTTTTAAAAATGACCAAAGAATATGGGAACAGGAGCTCATAACCCAACCCAATAAAGACTAAAAGCAATCTATGACTGGATGGGTTAAATCTGAGAGCATTTTCTCTTAAATAAGATAGGCGACAAGGACATTTCTTCCTGAACTCTTATTCAATATAGTGCTTGAAATTTTAGCAATGGTGATAATGGAAGAGAAAGAAATAAAGAAGGCAGAACTAGAAAACAAAATAAAACAGAAGTCAGCTTTAAAGGAAAACAAAGTAGGCTTAGAATGTATACTATTAAGGGAGGTCACCAATCTCAGAAAAACAACATCAACAAAATAATGCACATTTTTCCTCATATGGGGATTTTTGCCTACAATGAACACATGTACATAGATAAGCAAGTGTATGCGTGGGTACATTATAGAATGTAGAAATGAGAAAAAGGAATGTTGGCATTAGATGACAGGCGATGACCAAATGCAGGTAATAAACACATAAGTGGTGAAAGAGGATAGAAAGCTAATTGTTTTTCTAAAAATGTTTAACTTTGTTATGGATTTTCCATTTTGTGGACATGAGAGCATATGAAATAATTGACCATTGTGTTAGTTACTTTTCTGTAGCTGTGACAAAAATGCCAAGAGTTTACTAGGGTTGACAGTTCCAAAGGTATAAGAGTCCATCATGGTGGCAAGGCCCGGCAGAAAAGTTTCTCACTATATTTCCCAGGCTGTCCTTGAACTTGTAGTACTCCTGCCTCTGATTCCTTAGGAATGTAGGCCCTGATTCTTTGTTGAGTGACTTTTTCATCTCTCATCCAAGTTCACATTGAATAAACGATGCCAGCCACAATACTGTAAATTTCCTTCCCTGGACTCTAGCAGCTAAGCCACATCTGTAGCTTCCTGACAACTACTTCGGGATAGATGGCAGTTCATCTGCAATAGATAACTTCTGCAGAGGCAGCAAGATGACTCATTCAGAACAATAACCTTGTAATTCTCCTCCTAGGCCACCAGCCAGGCTCTTTTCTAACCATAATGAATTGCGAAATACATCGGCCCTTAAATTTGTTGTGTTTCAACCTTCCATGTTGATGCATTGCTATGGAATCTTCCCTGTGCATGGTACACCATGTCTTTGAGGCCCTAAATTGTAAGGAATGTTTTAGAATTGATCAATTTGCAATTTCCACATTGGGAGAAGGTGAAGTCTTCTTGGCTGTGAGCACGGCTTCTTCTCACAGGCAATTATCCCTTTCTGCATAGATCTACCTTGTGCAAGCAGCCCTTCATAAATCTCTTCATTTTTATTATTCTACTTACAATATACTGACTACTGTACTTTATTCATAAATAGCTATGATTTTGCTTTGAGGCCAGATCATGGACTGGGATAAAATAGTCATGAATAATGTTGAAAGCAAAATTGCTAGAATAACAGATGTCAGAGCGACCCAATTTTTTTTTCTCCTTCTTCCATTTCTCCTTAATTGGCAAGGCAGATAACAGTAGGCTGCTTCTCTCAGGCTCAGCATCTCATGCTTGCTTTCTCCCCTTGTAATTTACAACTCCTTTGTTATTTTCCTCTAAATGGGGTCAGGCTTGACTTCTATGCTCAACCTTTGGCTTAGCATAAATCAGCATCAATTTCCCTGCTTCTGATTATGTGTGTGCACACGTGTGTGTGTGTGTGTGTGTGTGTGTGTGTGTGTGTGTGCGCGCACGCGTGGGTGTGCAAGTGTGTGTAAAATGGGTAGCAATGGGTTTCCTATTGTTTTCTATAATATGTATTTATGTCAGACCTACAAGGTAAAAGCAAGATTCGATCTCAAGCAGAACATTTTATAAACCAGACTGCACAGAAAGATGGTTCTTGCCGGGAACCCAGAATAGTCTCGAAATAAATCTGACAACAGTACGGAGAGGACTCAAAGTAACAATATGCTGAAAATAACTTTGCTCAGAATTTTTCTTATGGATTGGAAACTATTCCAAGTCAATCATGTGCATGTTAATCAGGTGGTCTCCTCCTGAGCTGGGCTACCAGCCTTTCACTAGTGTATTCCATGTAAGCTCCCTAATGCTGGCCTATTCACCCAGTTCTCTTCTTACTTTTTATTTGAGATCGTATCTTATTAAGTGGTACAGGCTAGCCTTGAATTTGTAATCCTCCTGCTTCTTGTTCCGAAGGAACTTGTACTATCAGCCAAGTTATCCATGCCAGGGAATCGCCATGTCGTCAAATAATTCAACCTATCTTTAGTGTAAATGATAATTTAATTTACTCACATGGCTTTGCCCTATTCATTCAAACAGGATAAATTCCAGACCCTATAGGACCCCATTGATCCCATGAACATTTTTCAGAACTACACCTCCTTAACAGATTTATCACTGGTGTGGTTCTTATGTCTGACAGAATCTATACCATCACCACTCATGACAGCCCATGCATTTGTTACTGCTCCTTGAGTTCCAGTTTAAGGTGTCTATAGAAGTCCTTTACTTCTGAACACTCTGAGAAGCTGTAGCAGGCCATACCAGCCAGCAATTGTTCTTCCCTATTTCCTACATAACAGGATCTCTCCTGCCTCTTGGGTCTCCATCTCTCTGGTAAGGACAATGGGATGGAAATGAGTAATAGAAAGGAAAGAACAGGGAAGTCAGAATTACTGACAGAGAAACAAATCCTAGCTAAGTGGACTTCAGAAAGTGGTGCCAGTTACTCAAAGAACCTGGGATGATTTTATGTATGTTTGTGTGTGTGTGTGTTTATTATAAGCACTAATGTACATAACACTTCTAGTATGGCATGTCTGACATATGGAATATGTTCAATAAACACAAAACAAAGCAAATGTGGGAATAACTCTTTTTGTTTGGCATAACAACAACAACAACAACAACAACAACATCAATAATGATAATCTACCTAAGACATTACCAAATACTCCCAGATATAAACTCTGTGCTTGCTTTTGATCTTTGAATTATTAAAAGACGGGAGCTTAAATTATCACAGATGTGTATCTTTTACCTTTTGATTGTGTTATGAGAAAACCTAAATCTTGGCTTGAGCCCAGTCATCCATTTATTTGACAACATATCATATATAACCTTTTGATGTGTTTGTACAGATATGCTAAAATTACAACAGCTGCCAGGCATGGTGGCGCACGTCTTTAATCCCAGCACTTGGGAGGCAGAGGTAGGTGGATTTCTGAGTTCGAGGCCAGCCTGGTCTACAAAGTGAGTTCCAGGACAGTCAGAGCTATACAGAGAAACCCTGTCTCAGAAAAAAAAAGCAAACAAAAATAAAATAAAATTACAACAGAAAGAAAGGGTGTTTTTTATCTGTCTATGTATATGAGTTCATGGTGGTGAGAAGTTAAATTAGGGGCCAGAGATCACTGGCTGATTTTCCAGAAGACCTGGTTTCAATGACCAGCACCCACATGGCAGCTCAAAACTATCTGTAACTCTAATTCTAGGGATTTGATGCCCTCTTCTGGCCTTTAAGGGACCAAACATATATACACTATGCAGACAAACATGCAGACAAAAGTCATGCACATAAAATCACACACACACACACACACACACACACACACACACACACACACACACACACATATATATATAAAGTTAAATTGATTGCATATATGTGGTGCATGAACCTCCATGCAGACACTCATACACATAAAATAAAAAGAAACAAATCTTTTTAAAATACTGTTTTTTTAAAAGTTAAACTATTCTCAGGCTTATTAATAGCATACTAATTTACATTGCTCTCAATTGTGGCTCAGAAGAGACACTTGCTGTCAGTTACAGCCTTTTTGGTACTTCCATGCAGAATTTTATTTATTTATTTATTTATTTATTTATTTATTTATTTATTTATTTATTGGGGGTTTTTTGGTTTTTTATTTGTTTGTTTTTTAATTAAGATGGGTTTTTTGTTTCTTTGTTTTTTGGGTTTTTTTTTTAAAGATTTATTTTATGTATATGAGTACACTGAAGCTATCTTCAGACACACCAGAAGAGGGAGTTAGATCCCATTACAGATGGTTGTGAGGTACCATGTGGTTGCTGGGAATTCAACTCAGGACCTCTGGAAGAGCAATCAGTGCTCTTAACTGCTGAGCCATCTCTCCAGCCCACGTGCAGAATTTTAAACAATATGTTTCTATTTTGATGGTCTTTCTATTTGATGGCCTATTCTGAACGTCAGGTTTGCCCTCAGTCACACTACACAGGCTTAAGAGTGTCTCATGTTATCATCCACCATATCCCCTCCAAATGCGTTATTCTGTCTTGTCAAACCTTGAATAGTTTATGTACAAACTGGAAACCAGAAGCCATGTCACTAGTACAGCTTTCACCTAAGAACATTTCCTTCACTTTCCCAAAAAGCCACACTGGCAATCCTTTTTCTCGAGTTTCTTTGTGTGCATGGGTCCCACTGAGGGTATCGCTTTTGACGGGCCAGAACGTTACACTTGAGCTTCACCCCTACCTAGCTCATCTGCCTTTCTCTTATAGTAAAGCATCTCCAGAAACCGCAGCCCGCTGTGGAAATCTCTCCTAAGTACAAGTAAGCAAGCCATTGGCATTTCATTAGTCTCATTGGCATGAGGGTAACTCTCTGCTTAATAGCCGCTTTTGTCTTCAATCGCCTGTTTGTCCTTCACCATCCTCAGACCTCTCTTCATCATCACCCATCACCCACCCTTCCCTTCTCTTCTTTCTCAAGTCACATCCTTGCACTGCCTCGGGTCATCAACTTACAAAGAGGGAACTTTCCATTTGGCTCAGGGTTTCATAGATTTCATCCTGGCAGGAAGCATGTAGCTGAGATGACCCCCTACGGCAGACAAGAAGATTAGCTCCCCCTACAAGCAGTAACAAGACAGGAAGGGGAGAGGATTTCAATATTCCCTTCAAAGACATGCATATAATTACCTAGTACTTCCAAATAGACCCCACCTTGTAAAGGTGGGGTACATTCATTCGCTTCTTAAAAACCTGAGGGAGAGCTGAATACCTCGGCAAGATATGGCATTCTAAGTGTGAATGATTTCTCAGCTGATTGCTTTTGTTTTGTTGTTGGTGGTGGTTTGGGGTTTTGTTGTTTTTTTAAGGCAGTGTCACTATGCACCCCAGGCTGGTCTGTAACTTTCTATGTAGACCATCTGCCTGCCATGGCTTTTTGAGTGCTGTGTGATCAAAGGTGTGCTCCGCCGTGCCTACTCAATCTTCACTCCTAATAGTAAAGGCCTTTTCCATAGGTAATGGTATAACATCCCTGGTTCCTCTCCACTAGACACTTTCATAGTCTTATCTTTATCCCATTATTTAAAAACAATCTTTTACAGCTTTTTATATGGGTCTGTTACACAGGGTCTGCAATTTCGGTTCTGGGCTTCGTGGTTTTGTTTTGCTTTGTTTTTTGTGTTTTTGCTTTTGTTTTGTTTTTAGCAGGGAGGCTTTGGGGGCTCTTATCACTGTGGTGACATGACGGTGATAGATCCTTTACTACCATACAGTGATGTACATGTAAATGCAAGGGTTTAATCCATCTTTATTGGTCTATTATCTTTTGAGACAGCATCTTACTGTGTCAATAAAAGCTTGTTCAAACTTATAACAATCCTCCTGTCTCTGCCACTCAAGTGCTGGAATTGTGAGCTTGTACCACCATATTTTTAACCATTAAAAATGTAACAAATTTAAAAGGTACATTTCTTGAAATCTTTAAATTATAAGGAAAACAAAACAAAATAAACAAACAAACAAAAAAAAAAACCAGAAAGCTGGCTTTGCAAGTCACACAAATACTGAGAACCCATGAGCAATTGAATGCCACACTCCCCTTGCTGTGGCTACCACTGCACTGTGTCAACTAGGTACCTCGAGTCTCAAAACAACAGCAACAACAAAATATGGGGGGCCACACCCTCTCCAGTGTACTTCTAGATTCGTTTCTTCCACAGATGTCTCATTTTCTTTTCTTTTTGTTAACTTTCATCCATTTTTATCTTTTCCACTGGATAAGTTATAAATACGCACCTGTGCAGGCATCCTATTGTCTTGTAATATAAAGAGCTTCTCTGACTTCCTACTATTACTCTCAGAGATCTTCTGCTAGATTCTAGTGTTTTGTTTCTCATATCACCTCTGCTATTGCCTTTGTTTAAAAATTAATCCCATTGTTGTCATGGGATGATGCGGATTAGAAAACAAAGGCAAAGAATGTTTTGATCCGCCATCTTGACTGTTAGGTTTTTTTTTTTTTTTTTTTTTTTTTTTTTTTTTTTTTTTGCTGTTTGGTTGGTTGGTTGGTTAGGATTTTGGTTTGAGAAGGGGTTTTAGGGTTTTAGTTTGCTTTCTAGTGCTGTGACCAAAAGCAACTTGGAGAGGAAAAGGGATTATTTGGCTTGTACTTGTCACAGTTCACCATCCATGGAGGGAATTTAGGGGAGGGTTAAAAAAAAAGAACCTGGAGCAGGAACCAAAGCAGAGATAACAGAAGAATTCTTGCTTACTATCCTGCTCTCTTGGCTTGCGTAAGTTGATTTTTGGTACAACCCAGGACCTATTACCTGGGATTGGCACTAGCCACATTAATCATGGATCAAGACAAAGCCACATAGAATTGTCAACAGTCCAATCTGATGGAGGCGTTTGCTCAGTTGAAGTTCCCTCTTTCCAGATGACTTTAGCTTGTGCCAAATACACACATACACACACACATACACAGAGAGAGAGAGACAGAGAGAAAGACAGAGACAGATAGAGAGACATATAACGTTTCCCAGGATGTTCATCTTTAACCACAAATACATAAATTATTAAACACCTGTAAAAACGCTTAAGATTTAACTGTTTAATGAGTTAGGGAACCCTAATTACATCTACTGCATTCATGCACCCTAGTCACTGTAATGATGTGGACAAGAAACACTTGCTAGATTCTCTGTGTTTCTCTCTGACACACCACTCCATCCTTTGCATGAATTATCTTTTTTGATGCTCATTACAACTGAGATTGTTATTACCATTATCATTTCTTTCCTCTAACAAAGAAACAAAAGGTCACAGAGAATAATAATTTCCTCAAAGACACATAGTTAAGAAGGAGCAAGATGACATTTGAGTGCAGATGACCCAACCTCAAAGTTAAAATTAACATCTTACCAGGCTACATTATAACATCACAGACAACAGAAAGCTCCTCCTGAAGTCCTTAGATAGGACTGCCAGTGCTAAAGTATACACATGGAAAACAAATGGAGTCTGGTGTTTAAAAATAAAGGAATTATACATCAAAGAAAGGCTCTGTCAAAATAGAAGGAAAAAGACACTAAATAGCTTTTGTATAAGCTGAGTCATTACTGATCTTCCCAAGGCCAAACATCTGACCTCATCTGAGTGCAAAGCCAGTAAATACTATGCATGTACTCTGAGATGTGTCAACCTGTTTATCCATTTATGCAGTCGCTAATGGGTTCATGTATTGACTCATCTCTAGAATAAGTATTTGTTTTAACTGCCATGACCACACTGTGCTAAGTGTTATTCAATTGCTTTCATATCTCTCAACCGAAGCCTGGAACACAAAACACAAATATGATTCCTCTCTGTCTCAGAGAGACATCTCTTTCAGTATGCTTTGAATGAGAATGAAGGCACATCCTGACTTAACAGTAAACAACTCTGCTGATATCAAATGGGCTTACTTTTTCTCAGCTATAGATATTTCCAGAAGTCAAACATATTTTTTCTTCGTAGAAGGAAAAATATATATACATATATAAGACCTCACCTGTCAAGAACCTAACTGGAATACAAAGCAATGCAGAGCTGGAGGCAATGAGCCACATTGCTGCAGCTGAGAATGCATCTGGAGAGAGGTCCCGCTCTCTGGACAGTGATGGCATGAATTCCACTGTAAAACACTATCTCCAGCCTCAAACCCACAGACTCAGAGCAGAACAATGATGTCTCACAACAGAGAAGAGGGGAGTTTGTCTTAACATGCTACTGAAATTTAGTTCACATTTCTCCTTCTAGTATCCCTCTGACCCATCAGTTACTCTGAAAGAGTTCAAGATAGAAATGGACACAAATTGCACTTGCATTCAATTTCACCTATGATAGCCTCCAGCTGAAGCTCCAGGGTTTACGTAGGAACGGGTAGCCTAGATTCTGAGTCCAGTGTCTTATGTTTGCAATATGCAGTGGAGGGAAACTGCACATCTGCGATCTGGGAACATGGCCTTTTTATATAATCCCATTCTCTGCAGACCGAGACTCAGTGCTTGCCTGTAGGTAAAGCTTCTTCAATTGCATCAGGCAACCTGTTATAATCAAGAAAGTCCCACTGAAGCACAGAGCTCTGCATCTGCACACCTGACTTCAGATCCTTCCTTTCTCGAAGATTAGAAAAGTCACGTGATTACATGGAGTGAGACAAGATATCAAAGGAGTTGCTACACTATTCACATTGTCATTGCTGGCTATTCAGAAGGCCCGTTCACCTGTGATAATGCCACCAAGTCACACTAGCCAAGAGGCCGCCACAGATGCTCACTGTGAACAGGATGGCTAGGAGAAGTAGTCAGGGATGTCACCCTAGGATTAAACCTGTTTAGCATGAGAACTTGTTTAGAGTCTCTAAAGGGAATGAATGTCTGTTATTCTATGGCTCCCTTTAAAACACTCAGCAACCAAGGAGCTAGGAGAGGACAGTGAAAGCTGGAGAATTCAAATTGCCTCTCTCAGTAATAAGTACTATGGAGTGCCCAGAATATAGCAGGTAGATGTGGAAGGGTTATAGGAAGTAGGAGAGAGATAGCTTCTGTCTCAAGACTTTCACACCCATGATGGATAAGAGGAGTTGAGGTTCAAAGATGAAGTGTCCCCCAAAGGATCAGGTGCTTCAAGCGTGTTTCCCAGCTGGTGATGATCCTGAGAGGTGAATGTATCACAAATCACAGAGCCCTGGTCTAACCAAGGGATTAACCCTTTGATGGACTGACCATTTGATGGTGTTGTTGGGAGGTGATAAAAACTACGGGGTTGGGTCTAAGCAATGAAATCAAGTCACTGGGTATGAGTGTCATTGAGGTGTCATGGATACATATTTTGTTCCTAGGCACTTCCTGCTTCTGACCACCGTAGGGTATGAAGCTTTATTCACTTCTGCCATGAGGTCTCTGCCTTGTCACGGGCCTAAAAATCTATAGAACCAGCTGTCCATGGACTGGTCTCTGAAAATGTGTAGCAAGATTATAAATCACTTCTTGTAGGTGCTTGTCATTGCAGTGACTATTAATGCAAAGAATAAAGAAATTTTAAGAACTAGAATTATTTTTAATAATGAGGCATGCTATAAAAAATGTCATTATGTTAAGATATAGGCCAGAAGCAGAGCTGCTATTGAAAGATCTCTACGGAAAGGAATATATAGAGAAGTGTCACTGAACTGACTCCTTAATAGCAAAGAGAGGCTAGATAGGCAAGAGGGATGATGTAAGGAAAAAACAAGATCAAAGGTCTTAAGGACGTGGTAGACTAAGGGCACAGGAGAGAAAGAACATGGGATTGAAGGAATTGCCAAAACCTGAGCCACATCCAGAGAATCATGGGGGACCAGTAGGCTTGTTCGGATTGTTGGAAGAGAGCTAGTTACCTGGGGTCAGATTTGGATGGGTAAAAGGAGTTAAACAGGCTGTCTGGAAAGAAACAGAAGACTGGGAGCGTGAGGACCAGGTGATTTGCTCATGAACAGAAGCAGGCTCTATTTTGCTCTTAGACTAGAGATAATTTCTGGGCTCCAGATTCCCTATTGTTAATATAGAGGAAAGCATTTCTGGAAATTGTATAAAGAATAAGCATGTAAGAAGGAAATGATAATACCACTTAAACATATATATATATATATATATATATATATATATATATATATATATATATGTGTGTGTGTGTGTGTGTGTGTGTGTGTGTGTGTGTGTGTGTGTGTATGGATATATAATGAAAGAGTGATTTTCCATGACACTCAGATCTCCATAAGAGAGAGAACATGCAGGAACATGAAGTGTTGGTCTTTCTGGGTCTTCCCTACATGGAGTATAGTGCTATTATTAGAAGCTATAGGTTGCCAAATAAAAAACCCAGGCCAGCTAGAATTTCCCACAGTTTAAGTGCTGACATGGAAGCTTTCTCCATGATACCTCATATCAGAAGGTGCTATGCAGACTGTTGGAGAAGAAAAGAAAAGTCTTACCAAGATGTTAATCTTGTGAGCTATAATAATGACTGGCCTAGAAAGCTACACCCAAGGAGACAACAGTGGCATGAATGTTACAGGGTAACCAGTTACTTTTTTTTAAAAAAAAAGGATTTAGAGCCTGATCTACATGGGAAAACACATGTAGGGGAGAAATTCAAGAAAAGCCTGTGAATGGAAATCTCATAAGGGTAAACCTACTATTATATTTTGCTAAATAAACATAGTATCAAACTGCATCCTAAATATGCATCTTTATTCTTTAAAGCAAACACCCATACCCACAGATTAGTGTACCTCTCGGTCTTCATCAGAGGAGTGTCTTTGTACAGTGGACAGAGACTCACACCTAGTCAAATTGTGGAAAATAAGTGTCTAGGAAGTGTTCAGGCAGAAATAGGACATCTACATTACAAACATCTTTACAGGGCTCAGGGGACATTGTTGAAAAGGTAAGAAAAAGACTTTAAGAGAGACAGAAGTTTGGAATGCCTAGATAAAATGATGTCTTCTGCATGCAATATAACTGCAGCATTCGTGAACCCATGGCAGATATGGCTGCACCACAAAATTAGGCAAATCAACAATCTAGCATGAATGAAGAGCACATGAGACCCAACTCCTAGTTGAGAAACTCTTGACAGTTGATGACTCCACGGCAAAGGAGAGTCGGTTTTCTTTAGGCGGGGGGACCGTGGTAAGTCAACTATATAGTAGTATATGGCCCCACACTCATGACTATGAGTAGCACAAATTGGATGCAGTGGGAAAAAAAAACCAACACAAAAAAAGAAAATACGATGTTGGGAAGGGGATGCAGAGAAGGAACCTGAAGTAGCTGGAAAGGTGAGGGGTGAATATGGATAAAATATAATGTATGCAACTGTAAGCATGCATGAAATGCTCAAATAATATTTTTTAATTCTATCAAGAGGAAAAGAGAAAGAGAGAGAGAGAGAGAGAGAGAGAGTAAAAGCTTCCAATGCCCTTCCCAGAGGAAAACTGGAAGTCAGAATGGAGTCTGTTTTCTCATGAGCAGATCATGAAGTGAGGATAGATTAGACTAGCACTGTGTATATGGGGCAAGCGTGGTTGTTGGAGGGTATGTGTGCCTATGCCTGCATTGGAAAGCTGTGGGACTCTGAGAAGCTATAGTCTGCTCTCAGGTATGGTGTCCAGATCCAAAGCGACCTGAACAATAATTTTGCCCAACTCAGTGATGTGTCATAAGAGAAACACAAAGGGAAAACTGGAGAGTGGATCACCTTCCATTTAAGTAGAACAGAGATGAGACTACCCTGAAGCTTGAAAGAGCAAGGGATATCCAGCTAGATGCACACGAGAATCCGTGGAGGGGGAAAGAGCAAGGGATATCCAGCTAGATGCACACGAGAATCCGTGGAGGGGGAAAGAGCAAGGGATATCCAGCTAGATGCACACGAGAATCCGTGGAGGGGGAAAGAGCAAGGGATATCCAGCTAGATGCACACGAGAATCCGTGGAGGGGGAAAGAGCAAGGGATATCCAGCTAGATGCACACGAGAATCCGTGGAGGGGGAAAGAGCAAGGGATATCCACCTAGATGCACACGAGAATCCGTGGAGGGGGAAAGAGCAAGGGATATCCACCTAGATGCACACGAGAATCCGTGGAGGGGGAAAGAGCAAGGGATATCCAGCTAGATGCACACGAGAATCCGTGGAGGGGGAACTCCATGCAAAACTGAAAACACCATCAATGATTGAAAATATATATGTTAGAAGACAGAAGTTGGATAGTGATGGTGAGAAAGATGTATGGAGCTCTCCCCCACTTCCCAACTCCTGGGATTCAAACTCCTAGTCTCATGCATTCAGAGCAAGTGCTCTAACACTGAGCTATACTCCAAAGTCTTTTACCGGGGGCATTCTGGTACTTTTATTAGTAGTATGTTAATAATATTTCTCCAGTGTATGAATTTAGAAGCTAATTCTGCAAAGTTGTCCTGTGTTTGGACAGAGCGGAATGAAGTAGGCTTCTACCTGAAGCCAACATGCTGCTCTCTTTCATTTCTCCTTTCAGCCTTGAGGATAGCTGGAAGAATGTGCTCCCAGCCCTCAGTGTGTGTATTGGGTGAGATTGAGCAAACAGGTAGACTAGAGAGGAAGGATCTCCCGGCAGGAATGAAACAGGAACAGCCCAAGCCGCCAGGAGGGTGTGAGGAATTCCAGAAAGGAAAAGGTCTCAGGTGCTGGATGGGGACCACACTAGGTCACAGGCAACACTTGTAAATGAGAGACAGGGGTGGCAGTGACCTCCCCCCACCCCCAGGCCAGTATTCTACAAACTAAAAGAAAATAAAGGATGGGACCTGGAAAGAGAATCCAGCACAGGAGCCCTGATCTAGCTTCTGCTGCAGATATTCATTCAGTAACTAGTTACAACTCTTAATTATAAAATTCTCATTTAGGGAAACTGAAAAATAATTTAAGAGAAGGTGTATATAATCCCTACTTGGTAAGAAGAGTGACAACGCTTCCAGGAACCCAAGCAAGATAGAATGAGGAGTGGCCACTAGTGCATGGGAATGACAGTATTTGTGATGGACAACAGCCCAGGAAGGATAAATGCGGGAGAATGAGGCTCTAAGGGACATGAGCAGGACTGCATTATCAGAGAAGTTCTCTCCATCTTCAAAATGACTCAGCAGGGCTCTCAATACTCGCATTTGTGGCAAAAGTAATTTGCCTTTTCCACCTGTGCTGTGATGACCTGCTATGTGGCTGTTTGGGCAACAGAAGCCTCAAGGGATCTTGAATGGGTATTGAGCCATCAGAGGAAGATGAGATGAAGGTGGGAAGTTCAGTAATGGTATTTAATTCTGAGACATATGAAAAATGGGTCCCTTCCCCTTGATAAACCTCACTGTTCCCCCTGCAGGAATACGCATGAATCATTCCAGAGCCCATCACAGGAACAATGTTCAGTGGAGAGCAAAGGTGCAACTTAATGAATGCAAGTTGCAAATGATCAGAGTGACTGAAAGATCAGAACTTCAGGGATGGAGGATAGTGTTAGCAGGGATAGGCCTGCAACCATGTTGCTTACCTGTTACACTGCCCATGTGTGGATGGAGCAGTAGTAATGAGTGTAGCAGCTAGCCATGCTTGGATGCTTGGATGCTTCGATGCTTGTATCTCAGTAACCCAAATGATCAAGTGCTGACTAACCAGAGCTTTATCCCTGAGGTGATTGACACAGACCACCTATGCTGGAGCACTGGTTTCACCCTGTATCAGTTGTGCTTCTGGGAAGTCCCATGGCCAGATCTTCTGAAGCCTTCCTTTATACTGTAGGCATGATAATGCTGGCCATGTGTGTGTAAAATACATGGCATATAGCATCTTTTTCATGAAATGTATCTTTTAATCATTCTTCACTCTACAGGGGAGGAAAGAAACCTTCTGGTGTGTCCCCTTTACCCTTGTCTAGAACAAGCTAAAATAGCAGACTCCTCTCTAGGTTCCCTTGGATCTCACTGGTCATCTTGACCTCCTCTACCTGTCTGAGGACTACACAAGAAAACACTCCAGACCCAGGCGTGCTGGGAATGTCTGTCTTTGCAGGCAGCATGAAGACAATGACCATCTTGTCTCTTCTGTTCTATAGGTATGTCCCAAAGCAACCTTCTTAGGGAAAACCCAAAGGAAGCCAATCAGCACGTTCTCAAAGCAGGAGAAAATTGTCTGTGCACAACGATGCTCCATCATCTTCCCTCCTGATGGAACCCTCTTATCTCAACCACCAGGGATGGGGCCTATCATTGAATCTACACAAGGAGAGGTTTGTATCCAGCCCTGAAACCCATCCCTTCTTTTGGGTGATTTTTGTCTCAGATGTGGACAGTGTTACATTTCTTCTCTGAGCCTGGGCTCCTTGCATTTACCCCAGGCCAATTATAGAGTATTATAAGGGCTGTGTCAGAGGATGTGCAATGAGGACTTGGCCCTGAGTGGTTGTGCACTGTAACACTTCAGGGGAAAAGCAGAGATTCTCATTGGCAATGTCACTGCCCGTATAAAGCCTCATCAGAAGCCCTGCCTTCCACATTGTGCTGTTCCATCTGGATTGTTGACTTGAATAAGTTAAGAAATACTTAGAAGGTTAATAAAGCCCATTTCTGGGGTGTCTATGAGAAATCTTCCAGAAAGGACTAAGAAGTAAAACCCTCTCTGAATGTGGTGGTGCCCATCCATAGGCAGGACCCTGGATGGAATTAAAGGGGCAAAGGAGAAATATCTTTATTTCTGTATAAAATCTCTCAGTTTCTCCCTCACTCCTGCTTTACCTTCTTCTTTACACCTGAAATATCCTAGCTCAAAACTCAATCATCCCCCTCCCTGAGATGAGTTTCTAACTCCATCAGAGTCTCGGGGTCACCTTAGCCTGCCATCCCTGCTAAAGATTTGAGTTTCAAAACTCCATTTTTATATACACTCTGTGCAAGGTATACTCGTTCAATTTGGATGGCCAGTATAAAGGATATATCTTTAAATTGTGGGTTTCAAATTTTTCTCTTTCTTGTTTTTCCTGAGTATTTTCTCTCTGTGTCTCTGTCTCTCTCTGTGTCTCTGTCTGTCTTTCTCTGTCTCTCTCTGTCTCTCTCTCTGTCTCTCTGTCTCTCTCTCTGTCTGTCTCTGTCTCTCTGTCTCTCTCTGTCTCTCTCTGTCTGTCTCTGTCTGTCTCTGTCTCTGTCTCTGTCTCTGTCTCTCTCTCTCTCTCTCTCTGTGTGTGTGTGTGTGTGTGTGTGTGTGTGTGTGTGTGTGTGTGTGTGTGTGTGTGTTGAAAGATGGGCTAATGAGTTGGCTCAGGATGTAAAGATGTTTGCTCTGAAAGCCTAGAGACTCAAGTTCAATCCCTGGGACTCCTGTCAAGGTAGAAGAAGAGAACCAATACCACAAATTGCCTTCTGACCTCCATATGTGCTCTGCAGAAAATGTATTCACCCCACATATTAATATTTTAAAGACTGTATAAGTATACCACATGTGTAATGCATGATCCTCACTATGCAAGGAAATGTACAGTCAAACAAAATTCCTAATTAGCAAGTTGAAGGATTTTGGACAGTTCTTGCCTAGAAAGCCTGACGTTCACAGAAAACAAGCTCTGACTTCAGGCATTTTCCCCCAGCCTTTTGCATTCTGTCATGGCATGGATGGCTAGATGACCCCCACTGGAGCAGCCATTTAATGAATATCAATTAAGCTACATCTCCAAATTCTGTTGGAGATTATTAGGAATGACTTTGATTATTAGCAATGGTTTAGCCTCTGGATAGGACTATCAGCAGCTGCTTTGGGCACAATTGACCTGTCTATAAATACTGAAACTGTGGTTTCACTAGTGGCCAGCTCAGGGCATATGTTTAGAAGTTTGTAAAGGAACAAACTGAATTTGTGATTTCATATACCTACATATATGTGGGGTTTCATATATATTTTGTAAGTGGGATTACATACATATGTATATGTTATAATAATATATGTATACTATAATATGTATTACATGTAAACTATATATGCATATATATATATAATTTTCCATACCATCTTTGAGCCTGTTTCCTTAACTTCTTATCACATAATTAGAAATACTAACATTTTATATACTGTCTAGGTTGATAACTATAAATGGACATTCTATTCTTGCCCTTGCCTTTTGAAGCTGTGATGTAAAATTTCTCTGGCTGTTAGGCATGTAGTGAAAACTAGTGAAAGTGACCAAGTTAACAGAATAAAATAGTGGAGCCATGGAAACTGAAAGACAAACACCCTTCCTAAAATATTCCCAATAATCTAGCGTGGGCATGGTTCAGTGGTTCCGTATTTGCACAAGCCCTTAGTTCTAACTGTAGCATCTATTTAAGGACTTGGTCTCTGACAATTTGCAATGTTGCATTGCTCAACAACATATGACTTCCAGGTAAATAAGTGCAAATTTCTCCAATATTCATATGAAAGTACTTTTAAAGATATAAACCCCATTCTGTCACCAAAGAAGAGAGAGAATTTGGGATAGATGAATAGATTACGTCACTAAATCATTTAGGTTAGCTAAAAGATAACAGTTTTCTCTCAGACCCAAAAATATAAGTTCCATCCTTTACATCCAACACCTCTATCCTTATATAATCTAGTCTATAGTGTGATGTAGAAAGGCTGCCTCTCTTCTAGGATATATCCAAAGCCAGTACCTGCTTTGCCAAAGTTCTTCTGTGTTCTCCCCCCACAAAACAAAACAAAACAAAACAAAACAAAACAAAACAAAACAAAACAAAACAAAACAAAACAAAACAAAACAAAAAAAAAAAACATTCATCCCTTAAACTCTCTAGCTGCATATTCTGGGAAAGCAGAGACACATTCTTTCTTCTTTAAAAACTCCACTTGTTTATTCATTTAATGTGTATGTGTATTCAATCTGTATGATAATCTGTACACCACATGTGTGCCTGATTCTCAGGTTCTCAGGAAGACCACAAAAGGACATCTGACCTCCCCGGAACTGGACTTACAGATCTATGGTGGTGGGAATGAACCTCTGCAAAAGCAGCCAGTAGCCTTAACTTCTGAGACAGTTCTCCAGAGTTAAGGCATCTTGCACTTTCAACCCCATGCCTTTGTGAATCTGCCCTTCCTATAAATATTTTCTCTGCTTCTTCTCTTACCTCTAACCCACATACATTCCTTCACGTTCAGTCAGCTCCCCCTGCATTAATTATTTTATTGTTACTGTAATAAAGCACCATGATCGAGGAAACTTATACAGAAAGGAGTTTATTTGGGCTTATGGTTTCAGAAAGGTAGGATGATGTAAATGAATAAAGATCAGTAGCTTTTCTGTCTACCAACAATAATGTAGCCAAAAAAATAAATCAGGGAAAATATTTCATTCCTGATACCATCAAAAACTTATCTGGGATTAAACTTCACCAGAGTTGTTGATGACTTGTGGAATGAAAAATTACTAAAGAAAGAAAATGAAGACAATAGAATATGTCCCTTGTTCATCAGTTAGCAGAATTAATATTGTGAAGATATATTACTGAGAGTGCCTACAGATCGATGCAGTCCAGAACAGAATTGTAATGACATTCTTCACATAAGTATAAAGAAATTCTAAAACTCAAGTGAAAACACAAAATCCCCAAATAGCCATGCAATGCTAAGCAGGATGAGTGATACTGAAGATATCTCAATACTAGAGCTATGACATCAAAGATAGATAGCATGGTGCTGGCCCAAAAACAGACTTGAAAACCAATGAATCCCATAGGGTATCTAAAAGTAAACCCACACAACTGCAGACACCTAAAAAATTCAAGGGCATCAAAAACATACACTGAGGACCAACAAATGGTAGTAGGAAAACTGAGTGACTTCAGGGACTGGAATGATATTTGAATATAACTCTCTCACTCTGTATAAACAGTAATCATTTCAAAATGGCACAGAGATTGGGATGTTTAAAGTGCTAGGTGAAAACATTCTAAAACAGGAATAGACTGAAGATTTCTGGCAAATGATGTAACAGAATAAAATAGCTCTAAGAATTAATAAGTAGGGCTATACGCCATAAGCAAGCTCTGTTCAGCAGAGAAACGAGGAACAGTGAAGAGGCAGCTTACAAATGGGAAGTACTCTTTAGCAACTCTTCAAGGGTTAATGCCTAGAATATGTAAATAATAAAATCAAACAGCGGATGTCTCAATTTTCCAATAAGTAGACAGTTCTCAAAAGAAGAGACATGGATGGATAACAAAATTCGAAAGTTCTAAAATCCTTAACCACCGGGAATTACAAATTAAAATGACTTGAGAGTCTGTCACATCCTTCAGAAAGGCTAACTGAGGAAAACAAATGAGGGTGGAGAAGTGGATCAGCATTAAGAGCATGCACTGCACTGCCCTTGCAGAGGACTTGAGTTTGGTTGCCAGGACCCACACCAAGCAGCTCTCAGCTGCTGCTACCTCCAGCTCTGTATGTGCTGGTGCCCTCTTCTGGACTCTCTAGATACTGCGTTTGCATACACATACCCTCCCTGAACAAATATATACATGCATAATTTAAAAGTAAAAAATAAAGTGATGGATATGGTAGGGATTGAAAGGAAGAAAGGGAAGATGTAAAAGAATTCAATTATATTTTAATTAAAATGAGAAATAGAAAACAACAAAAACAAATCTCTTTTAAAAACGAATGACAACATACGCTGGTGAGGATGTAGAGAAATGGGATCCTTTATGTACAATGGTTTGAATATAATCTGATACAGGTGCTATGAAAATCAGCATCGAATTTTCTAAATCAATAAACAAACAAACTACAATATGACCCAGCTGCTATGAAAATACGCATTGAATTGTCTCAATCAATCAATCAATCAATAGAGCTACCATATGACCCAGCTGTTTAATGAAAGCATATAACCAGAAAACTTTTATGTCCCACTAGAGAGACACTTCACATTCATGTTCACTGCTGTTCTATCCACAAGAGCAAGGAAGTGTGATCCAGCTAGAGGTCCATCAACAGAAGAATGGATGAAGAAAATGTGGTACATATTCACAATGAAATTTTATTCTGCTGTAAAGAAAAAAATAAAATCACACTACTTTCAGAAAAGAAAAACGTGAATCTGAAAACTACTGTGTTACATTAAGTAGGACAGAAATAAAACTTGGGAAGTTTAGATCTCTGTCTCTCTGTTTCTGTCTCTCCCTGTCTCTCTGTCTCTCTCTGTCTCTGTTTCTCTCTCTCTTCTCTCTCTCTCTCTTCTCTCTCTCTCCCTCTTCTCTCTCTCTCTCTCTCTCTCTCTCTCTCTCTCTCTCTCTCTCTCTCTCTCTCTCTCTGTGTGTGTGGTGTGTGTGTGTGTGTGTGTGTGTGTGAGATGAAGATAGAAAGGGGACCCTGAAAAGAGAAAAGCGATCTTAAGTGAATGCTAAAGAACAGAGGAATGTATATGGCATGAAAGCAGAGGGACACTTGGGGTGGGGAAGGAAGGATGTCAGAAAAAGAGGCTAGGGGCATGTGGGGAGGGGGATATAAGCCTACAGATTAATGGGAATGAAGCATCTATGAAAATATCACAATGAAAGCATGGACTATGCATTCTGTCTTAAAAAATAAAAATAATAAGTTGCTCTATAACCAAGGAATTAAGTCCAAAGTATAAATAGCTCCCTAAGTGTTTTGAACATCGGCCTTTAAATTGATAAAGGTTTTTTTTTAGAATAGAAAGAGCAATGTTTTCTGATAGTGTGCATATGCTTTTATCACCAGTATAAAATTCTCGCATTGCCAGGTGAAAGGCCACTCTTCTGTATCATTGGATCTCTATACTGTAATCTCTGGGGTATTTTTAAACTCAATCCAATTTTAAGCCATCTTTTAGCTACTATGACACAAAACAGATGGGGAAGACACAGCAACCCTCCACTGCTACACCTCACTCCAGAAGTGACACATCTTGCTACTACTCACACCCCTAAAGCTGGAGCTGCTCGTGTGGGCATAGCCGAATTGCAAAGGAAGCGGGTGTGATGGCTATCTTGGTTGTCAAGGACTTCATTCGATTGGCCTGTGGGAATGACTGTGGGCGATTTTCTCAGTTACTAATTGGCGAAGGAGGACCATTGTCATAGGAAGTTGGGTTAGGACTACGGAAGAAAGGCAGACAAATTGTATCTTATATCTTGGGTATTCTAAGTTTCTGGGCTAATATCCACTTATCAGTGAGTACATATCATCTGAGTTCTTTTGTGAGTGAGAAACTGAGAATACCCAAGATATAAGATACAATTTGTAAAACACATGAAACTCAAGAAGAACGAAGACCAAAGTGTGGACACTTTGCCCCTTCTTAGAATTGGGAACAAAACACCTATGGAAGGAGTTACAGAGACAAAGTTTGGAGCTGAGACGAAATGATAGACCATCTAGAGACTGCCATACACAGAGATCCATCCCATAATCAGCCTCCAAACACTGACACCATTGCATACACTAGCAAGATTTTGCTGAAAGGACCCTGATAGTGCTGTCTCTTGTGAGGCTATTCTTGGAACTAGCAAACACATAAGTGGATGCTCACAGTCAGCTATTGGATGGAACACAGAGCCCCCAACGGAGGAGCTAGAGAAAGTACTCAAGGAGCTAAAGGGATCTGCAACCCTATAGGTAGAACAACAATATGAACTAACCAGTACCCCTGGAGCTCTTGTCTCTAGCTGCATATGTAGCAGAAGATGGCCTAGTCGGCCATCAGTGGGAAGAGAGGCCCATTGGTCTTGCAAACTTTATACGCCTAAGTACAGGGGAACGCCAGGGCCAAGAATTGGGAGTGGAGAGGGGAGGAGAGTAGGAGGGAGGGCATGGGGGACTTTTGGGATTGCATTGGAAATGTAAATGAAGAAAATACCTAATTAAAAAAAAAAAGAAAAGAAAGGCAGACAAGCAAACTACAAAGAGCAAGCAATAGGCAGAATTTGTCTGTGATTTCTGCTTCTGGTCCTGCCTCCGGGTTCATACCTTGGTTTCCATCAGTGATGCATTACAACCTGTAAGTCAAATAAACCCTTCCACCCCCAAGTTGTTTTTAGTCTGAATGTTTATTGTAGCAACAAAAAACAAAAAGACATAGGAGTTCCTCGAAAATATGGTGATTGCTGGAGAGGTCCAGATATTCTCCTGTAAAACTATCCTGACTGGAGAGTTCTATGTTAACTTGACACAAACTAAAGTCATCTGAGAGGAGGAAACCTCAGTTAAGAAAATGCCTCCATAAGATTGGGCTGTAGGCAAACTTGTAGGGTATTTTCTAAGTGTTTGAAGAGGGAGGACCCAGCCCATTCTGGGTGGTGCTATCCCTAGGTTGGTGGTCCTGGGTTATGTAAGAAAGCAGGCTGAGCAAGTCATGTTTCCCAGAACAGTTAGTAGCACCCTTCCATGGCCTCTGCATCAGCTCCTGCCTCCAGGATCCTGGACTGCTTAAGTTCCTGCCCTGACTTCCTTTGGTGATGCATGGTACTGTAGACGTGTAAGTGAGAGGCAAACCTACTCCATTTTGGGATCGGCCTCCATCTTAAAGAGAAAAAAAAAAGCCCAAGAACTTGACCTGCAGCAGAACCCAAGCTGCACCCATGTACCATGAAGACCCCACGCTTGTCCTTGGCTAGAGTTACTCCCTAGCTACTTCCTAGCAACAGCTAATCAAAGATTAATCTGATTGTTTCAGATATACTTTCAAGCATATGGTCTTGCTTCTGGGCACCCACCTGTTGGCTTATAGTCATTCTTTTAGATGCTTGCCAGACTGGACACCCCCTTCCTCACTCCTTTACTTGCTCCTATTTGCCTATAAAAACTTGTCCTGCTCAGGGTTCAAGGCTGCTCTGACTTCCCTTTCCACCCTCTTGCGTCAGGATTGAGTTGGAGGAGAGCCCAAGCTAGTAATAAAGAGACCCTAATGCTATTACATCAGGAACAGCTCCTTGGTGGTCTCTTGGGGTTCAGAAACCCTTCCTGGCACAACATAAGCTATGTACACACCCTCCCTTCCCTGCTGTCTGTGCCCTGGACTACTTGCCACCTGATCTTACCCACCCTTGAGGGTTGGAGGTGAGGTGTCTCTGAGTCAATGACACAGACTCTGGGAGCAAATGCGAAACCCTACAGCAAGCTCATCTGAACACTGCTGTAAGCTCCTTTAATACCCTCCACCCACACCACATTGGTGCCAAGAAAGCATCGCTTCTAAACAGCAGTTCCTGATTGGTTGTCATTGTCTGCACCAGCAATCCTTGGTCTCTCAGATAGTCCTCAATTAGATCTTCCTCTAGGAGTTGCTTTTGCAATTGCTCGACCCTTGTTGTTCCTGCCAAGTTTCTTTGGCCATGGTATTCCATCACAGCATAGTAACCCTAAATAAAACACCTCCCGAATGGAGGTGTCTTACTTCACCTCCAGGAAGGAAGGAAAGGGATTTTTAAAAAAATATTTTTATTAGGAATTTTCCTCATTTACATTTCCAATGCTATCCCAAAAGCCCCCCATACCCTCCCCCACATTCCCCTACCCACCCACTCCCACTTTTTGGCCCTGGTGTTGTTCCCCTATACTGGGGCATATAAAGTTTGCAAGTCCAATGGACCTCTCTTTCCAGTGATGGCCGACTAGGCCATCTTTTGATACATATGCAGCTAGAGTCAGGAGCTCCGGGGTACTGGTTAGTTCATAATGTTGTTCCACCTATAGGGTTGCAGATCCCTTTAGCTCCTTGGTTACTTTCTCTAGCTCCTCCATTGGGGGCCCTGTGATCCATCCAATAGCTGACTGTGAGCATCCACTTCTGTGTTTGCTAGGTCCAAGAATAGCCTCACAAGAGACAGCACTATCTGGGTCCTTTCAGCAAAATCTTGGTAGTGTATGCAATGGTGTCAGCGTTTGGAAGCTGATTATGGGATGGATCCCCGGATATGGCAATCACTAGATGGTCCATCATTTCATCACAGCTCCAAACTTTGTCTCTGTAACTCCTTCCATGGGTGTTTTGTTCCCAATTCTAAGAAGGGGCAAAGTGTCCACACTTTGGTCTTTGTTCTTCTTGAGTTTCATGCGTTTAGCAAATTGTATCTTATATCTTGGGGAAAGGGATTTTTTAAATGGTATTTATAGAACACTGTACAAAGTTGATATAATGGTATGATGAATAGAGCCATAAGGGACATTTAATCAAAGAACTAGAATAGTTTAGAAGAAGGCATTTCCTTCTGCAGAGGAAAAGAAAGAATAAGAAGCAGCTGCAGGATGAGAGGCTGAGTCTGGAAAGATGAATCATAATTACATAGGAAGGAATGGGAGTCAAGGGGAATTCCAGGCAATGGAAACCCAAGTAGCAAAATAGAGAGGTACAAAGGTACGGAATACATCTGCCAGGGTGGGGGTTAGCAAGCTACACAGCAGCATAGGAAAGAGGGGAAGATGAAGTCAGAACCCAAAGAGTTGCGAATGCCAATCTAAAAGCTTTGACTTTGGTAACTACATTAGTTAGTTTTTGTTGCTGTGATGAAAGTGACCAAAAGTGACTTATAGAAGAATCAGTTTACTTTGGCTTATAGTTACAGGGAGATGAAGTTCATAATGATAAGGGCACGTGCTAATGGCAGGAGCAGGAAGCTGGCTGATTACATCCTCAACCATAAAAGCCAAACAGAGAGCAAACTGGAACAAGAAAGGATATAAAATCTCAAAGCAATCCGTAAAGATGTGCCTCCTCCAGCAAGTTTACTGCTCCTAAAGGTTTCATGACATCCCCAAACAGTGCTACCAACTCGGGACCAAGTATTCAAGTACAAGAGTCTAGGGGGACCATTCCTCATTGAAACTACCACAGTAATCAAATACTATTGGCAAAGGTGGAAGGAAGAAAGAGGTCAGTTAGCAGTCTTTTAAGGCAGTCTGGGTTTCTTCAGTTTGATCCCAATCCAGTGGGTGTGAGGCTTAGGTCCAGGAGCAAAAAAGAAGAAACAAGATTTAGTGCCTGTGAATGGGCAGTGAGGTTTTGAGCCTAAGTTTTTTAAAAAGGTAATAAATATGAACCTTCTTTTGGATTAATGAGGTGTAAACAGCAGGTACCGAGGGGCAGACAAAAAATTCCGTAAGTTCAATGTTATTTTCTTTAAAACTAAAAGATTGTTTTAGACATTAGCTGCAGAGTTCTATAATATCCAATTGGAAAATGCAAGTTTATTTCATCATCTTACAAACTTCTTACTCAGTAAAAGCTGACCTTTTTACCTTTGTGTGACATTGGGATGCCTAATTGATTCTGCTACAAGGGGTTCGGCTACTCTGTGCACGGCTCTATAGGCCACATAGAGACTAAACTGAAGTACTGTGTGCCCAAGGCCTCACGTGAGACCTGGCTCGCCAGAGGCTTCAGTCAGTGTCTGCTATTATTATTGCAATTGTGATGATATTAAGATCATGAAATCTTGCCTGTCACTACTTGCTCTCACCAAGGCTTCATATCAGCTTCTAAAGATGTTATTGGTGCATAGCTGATGAACAGAGCTATGGGTTTCATAGAGACAGTTTCTTCCCTGCATGTCCTTTCTACTTACTCATGTACCTTCCCCTTTTCTCTCTTGCAACCTTCTCCTTTCTCTTTTGTCCCACTTTTTCAAATCTTCTTGCCTGCAGTCTGCTTCCCCTCATTAATAAAAAGAATGCCTGGAAATAGTCTGTGGTTATCCACTTGACCTTTTCCAGGTCTTCTTCCCCACTGAGTATCCAAAACTTCTCAATTTACTGTCCAAAAGCCATTGTCTTTTAAGTCGGTAGAGCAAGCAAACAACTACTTATCCGAAAAGCACATTTATCGTGATTATATGACCAAACTAGCAGGCTTTAGAGAGGTCAGCATAAATAGTGTAGGTAAATCACCAAACTATAGCAGCTGGGGTAGCTTAGTGAGTACGGGTGCTTGCTGCCAAGCCTAATGGCCTAAGTTTGACTCTCGGGACTCACAAAGTCGAAGTAGAGAACTGACCCCTGAGAGCTCTCCTCTGACCTCCATACATGTCCTGTGACACACACACCCTCATCCACACACATGCACACATGCAAATAAGTAAGTAACTGGGTGTGGTGGCACATGTCTTAATCCCCAGCAAGCAGAGGCAGGTAAATCACTGAGTTTCAGACAAACTAGGGCTGCTAGGGCTGTATAGTGAAACTCCATCTAAAAAATTACAGTGTTTTACGTTATCAAGCTTGATTATATTTGTCAATTTGTAATCCTACTATGGTCACTCCTAGGCATGGAAACATCAGACAGCAAGTGTAAAAAAAAGGTAAATAGGCGCTGCCAAATAATAAGGAAAATAAGAAGTCACCCAAGGTAGGAATGGCCTTGAGTAACTTACGCCGTTCCAGTTCTCTCACAAAGTTCCCCTGGGATTTCCTCTTTCAAGTTCAATGTTACTGAACTCATTAGGAAACGACAATCTGCTAATAGCTGAGCATTCTCCAATTGCTTTGCTTTCATGATAATCCAATACAAAATGTGGCCCAGAAACCAAACCTAAGAGAAACTGTACTGAAATGGCCAAAGTCCAGCTTGGCAAATTTGTAATCCCAGTACTCATGAGGCAGGGCCAAGAGGTCCTTTGCAAATACAAGCGTGGTCTGGATACAATAATGAGACCCTATCTTGAGAGAGAGAGATGGGGGGATTAAATAAACAAACAAATAGATAAAAAGTCTCAGAGAGCTTGCTTGAGGAAGAATCCTGTCTGACCAGTAAGTCCAAACCCCTGCCAGCTTGTTCTGAGCAGCCTCACCTAACAGAAGCTCATGGAGGTTGGATCTGGACAATCTGTTATTGGCCTTGAGGCCCTGGACACTGCCTTGACCTTTCTGAATCTCTAGTCATTCATGGAACTTTGAATCAATAATTCCAAGGTTGTGCAGGTATAGTTTTACTGAAAGTACATAAAAACATAACCTAGAATTCAGTAAATCTTGCGTCAAGCTGCACATCATCAAAGTTGTACCCTAGACTGCACCATCACTCTTTCATAAGCAAACCAGACAGAACAAAAGAGAAATTTTGCCTTTTAAAAACTTTATGAGAAAGAGCCTGTCACTCCAAGTACTTGGGAAGTTGAAGGAGGAAGATCACAGGTTCATAGCCAGTCTGGGATACAGAGTGAGTTCAAAGCCAACCTGAGAAACTTAGTGAAATCTTATCTTATTATAAGAACTGGAAAATCTGCTGGACTCATATATCAAAGATAGAGCACTTGTCTAACGCATGTACAGTCCTGGGTTCCATCCTTAGGACTTGAAAAAGACCTTTTACCAGCCCAGAATGCACCATTATGCATAGTAGTCAGTCTGTCACAAGAGCGATATTACATGAAACTCATCAAAAGCTATGAGGCAGTTGTCTTGATAGTATTGATTGCTTAAGCTAGAAGTTCTCAGGCTGTGGGTTGTGACACGGCAAGTCTTGGCTGTGCTTTCCCCACACTGGTGCTGGGCGGGTGTCAGGGTATGAGAATCCATACACCCCCCTCCCCCGGAAGTGTGGGAATGCAATCTGAGGTCCACAGGGACTGCTAGAGTTGACTCCGGGGTTCCCTGCATCAGGTTCTCAGACTCCAGATGCCACTGGATGCCACAGAAGAGCTGAGAACAGAGTGGGCCCGGACCCCGCCCCCCCCCCTTGCACTTGGGCACCCCAGATGCCGCTGGATGCCACGTGGGAATATAGTCCTTGGCTTGTTCAGCGGGCTGCTTGGCTCGGTGGAGACCATGGCTGGGAGCGCTGGGAGGCCTCCTGCAGTAGACTAGGTGGCTGGCTCATTAGATGAAGGCCTGCTCCATTGCTCTCCACAGCAGATCCCAATGAAATGAGACAGTCCATGGCATTAAGGCCTTATTTGTCATGGTGGAGAGTTGTGTTGAGTGAAACCTTACCCCACTTTTTCAGGGCAGGCCTGAGGTTAAATACCTTTTATGGAGAGGAGTTTATGGGAAGGAGAGCTAGATTGGCTAAGCCCTTCAGACCTTTAGGTACCTCATTAAAATGGGGATCTGTCTTAAGGCTACATGATCTGTGGTCATGTGGGGCTTGGGACATTGCCCTTATATGACTCATGGCCATATACCTATGGAGTAGAGACCTGTGGCCTAGTATCAGGAGCCTGGTGTCTAGGAGTGTGGCAAAATGCCTACTGTTCCTTGCAGAATTATTTCTGTGGGGTCACTGGGGTTTAAAACCTAGCTTAACTAGAAAACAGGCTGCCTTCCACGGTCCCACAGAGTAGAAAAAAGGATGAAGGCCAACTACCTTTGGAAGTTTGATTTGCCTAACTTCACGGGAATTTGACCGCATTTTAGAAGTCTGTATCCACTGAGCACATGCCTGATGCACAGGCATCATTCAGAAAGGAGGTCAGACTTAAAGGAGACCGGAAAGGGCAGAACAACCCAATTCATGCCTTTAAATGATTGCAGCATACCATCCCTCAGCATTGATCCTGTGTTAGTGACTTTCATATCTCTGGGGCAGAAAGTGCCTGAAAGAACAAATCAAAATAAAGGAATACTCAGTCCATCCTCATGCCATCAGGGAGGCATGCTTGAGAATATGATGATGAGAGACGGTGATAGAAGGTCTCACATCATGTAAGATCAGCGGGCAGAAACACTAGGGCCAGGGGCCACTGCAATCTTCTCATGTTCGGTTCATTACTTTTGCCAAAACAATTACACCTCATCTCCCAAAATATAGCACCAACAACCTGTACTTAAAACATAAGCCATAGGAGACATTCCATATCCAAACCATGAGTGTCACCAAGTCCTAGTTGCTGAGAACTGGGTCCCACACTGCTTTTAGATGCTGGTATCATGGCTTCTGAATGCACTTGGGGGAAAGTAAAGAATGTCAGCCTCTAACCCTTTAAATCCATCTTTCCCTAGGAGACCACACACACATATGCACACATACACACTCACACACACACATTCACTCATCTTAGAAAGGAAGTTGATGAAAGACCAAAGTAACAATTTTACCAAAGTTCAACTTGATAACCAAAAGTATTAACTGGAATGTGGATGCAGGGTTACTTACAAAGAGCAGAGATGACTCAAAAGCAGCTAACCCATTACCAGGAAGTTCACCCCAGCACAAGTGAAGATCACAAAAATCTATAACCCAGGAGCCCTCTGCCCAGCCTGCAGGCAGCTCCACAATCCAGCTACCTCTTATCTCTGTGGTTCTTCTCAGAATCTGGCATCCATACAGTCGTTTACTCCCCAATTGGTGAGGAAGGACCCACCGACATCTTCCAACAATTCTCCCAGAATGTGACCTTTTGGAAGATTTTCTGAGGCTTGTGGGTATGGCGGTTTGAATGAAATCTCTGTCATAAGTCTAGACATTGGAAACTTGGTCCCTGGTTGTTGGTGGTTTGGGAAAGTTTAGGAGGCATGGCCTTGTTGAAAGAGGTGTGTCACTTCAGGGTAGGCCTTGAGGTTTCAAAAGAGCTATGCAATTCCCAGTATGCTCTGGGCTTCATGTTTATGGGTTGAGACGCTAGCTCTCAGCGTTCTTGTCCTTGGGCCTTTGCTCTCCCATCATAGACTCTAAACATCTTAAATCATAAGCCCTGTTAAATGCTTTCTTTCATAAGCTGCCTTGATCATGGTACTTGAGGGTTTTTGTTTGTTTCTTTCTTTGCTTTATTTTTGAAATTATAACTTAATTACTGCATTTCTCCCTTCTGTTTGCTCTCTCCAAACCTTTTCATATACCACTCCCTGTTCACCTTCAAACTTATATCCTCTTTTTTTACTAATTGTTATTGCATACATATATGCATTTGTGTGTGTATATCTCTGTGTGTGTATGTGTGTGTGTGTGTATCCTTAAATGTGACCTTATGTTACTTGTGTGTATGATTTTAGCACTGACTAGTAAATAAAGCAAGTTTCCCCCTCTCTCTTCAGGAGAATGCTTCAGTTCAGAGGAAATTTCTGTACTCTTAATTATGGTGAATTTTCTAAAGCAATGCTCTTCTACAGCATTGGAACCACCTAGCCTGTGATGGAAAAGTTTTAGGAAATTATGATAATCTCACCCAAATAACACAGCATTTGTGATTGTGTCCAGAATCAGGACACAGGGGCAGCTCGAGGCTGCTCTAAATGCTGGCCAGGCCCTGTGTTTGCTGACTCTGCTTCCCAGGCCTGGAATACCTCTTTTTTTTATTTTCATCCTGATTTGTAGAATGTTTTGCTGTGTTTTGCTTTAAGCCTAGCTGGTCAATACCTGACAGGTATTTGTTTGTTAGTTAGATTTATTTTTTTAAGTGTGTGTGTGTGTGTGTGTGTGTGTGTACATTTGAGTATAATCCTGATGTAGGCAACAGAGATCCCTGGTGCTGGAGTTCTGAGCTTCATGAATGGGCACAGGGGAATCCAACTCAGGACCTTGGCATGAGTACTACACACTTTTGTGACCCCTGAGTCTTCTCTCCAGCCCCAGAACTAGACAATTTTTAACAGTGTCCCAAACCTTTGGCTGAATATGCTGCACATCTCTATCCCAATGTCGGGAGACTACAGTGATTAAGCATTCATTCTGGCCTCACATGGCTATAACAAGCAGTTGGTAAGAGATAAAACACACTATGTCATTACAGCTAGAGTGGCATTGTAGTGACAGAAAGGAATGAAGGACTTTTAAGGGGTGTTTTCAGTGAGCTACATAATTTAATGGTGGGATTATTTCCCCAAGTGCTGTGGCTTAGGATATGGTCTGTGTCACTCAAATGCTGTGCATCATAAAGGGTATAAAAGTCTATGCATATGATGGATAGATTTTAAACAAGGATTGGTTGGCAAAATAAATGTGGTCCCCATCTCTCAGTGCCTGCCAAACCTAGCAGGAAGGACAGGGGTCAACAGGACTCTGAGAGTGGCCTGAAAAGGTACAAGGCATGTGAAAATAGAAAATAAAACCCCACTAGACTCCCCAAGCCAATGCTCATTTTTTTCCAATGCTGCAGTACAAAAATACACCACTCAAGGCTAATTTTGTAGAGGTGCTTTGCAGCTTAAATATTGAAATCCTGTCAGACCAGGAAACTAATTCACTCAATTTATATTTTCAGTTTTTACTGTCTGTATCCCTTTTTTTGCATTACTACAATTTCAAGAAAACAGCTTTGTTCGCAATAGGTGTACACCAGGAAAAAAAAAAGAAAGCAAAGAAACCCCACACATTCAAATTTCCATCATTTTGGAAAGTAGACAGTGAATTGAACAGTTTTTGTATAATGAGATATTCAGGGCAACAGAGCACACGCGCGCGCGCGCGCGCGCGCGCGTGTGTGTGTGTGTGTGTGTGTGTGTGTGTGTGTGTGTGTGTGTGTGTGTGTGTGTACAAAGACACAGAATGTGATAGAAAAGAAACAAAAGAACAAAAATTTGGTAGGTATGTGGATTTTGATTTGAAATCCAAAAGCAGGTGTTATGGTTTAAATAGGAAATGTCCCCTCCCCCATCCCCCAGGACATTTGGGAGCAGGACTGGCAGCTCTTAGGTTTCTGGGAAGTGATTGTATCCAGAGGGCTCTGGCCTCAGGGATAGATTAATTCCCCTGATGGGATGTGGTTAATTCCCCTAGTCGAATCTGGTAGTGTGATTGGGAGGGCTGGAAAGGTTAGACATGGGATTTAGCGGCTGGTGGGTGGGTGGGTGTAAGGGGCATGCATAGGAAATGTGAATCCCAGGTCCTTTATCTTTCATTTCTACCTGCTGACTTCCATAAGGCAAACTGCCTTTTCCATCAGACACTCTATCTACCCTGATTTCTGCCTCACGTCAAGCCCCCAACAAGGTAGGGCAGCTAATCACAGGCTCTGCACCTTTGGAAGCTTTAAGCCCCAGCGAATCTTTGCTTCTTCAAAGTAGTTCTCTTGTAGATTTGTCACAATGACAAAAATGTAGCTAGCACAAAGGGTCATACTACTGATGGCCGGCGTCGTGATTATCTCAGTGGGATTATTAACTAGTGAAAGGTGCTGGAAAAATTGCATTTCTTGGTGGGTAGTGGTTACAGAAATAGATACTTTTATAAAATGTGCTGTGACAGCTTCCATTTTCCTCTCAGAACTATTAAGAGCTGTCAGCTGCCATCACCAGATCCCTGGAATCTCAGAAGGGATAAGTGCCTAGAGAAAGAAAGGAGACATGGACATGGGCTTGCGGAAGCAGAATAGCCAACTGCCATGGGTAAAACCCACCAGAATAGCTGAGCTGAGGGTATCTGTGCACTGGTGGCTGGAGAAGCTCCCATGTGTCACAAATGTGGGAAAAGGGAAGAGCAAATGCTTGTTGGCTTTTCTGTCACGAATTACACTAGGAACTGTGAGGGAAGAGGTAGAGGGGCTCGAGCAAGCTCTCATAAAACCTGGAGTAGACTGACAGGGAGCATCAGTACAGACTGGTGAGTGGCCTGCCTCCTCTCTTCCCCTAGGAACAAAGCATTTGTGCATGTGGGAAAAAGCAAAGGACATCCAGTTCCTTGACAGCCCTAGGAAAACTCACTGACATTGGAAAAGGGAACAGAAATCATATCCCTACTTCTGTAAGAAGGAAGAATGATGACCTAAGAACCACTCAGAGTGAGGGGCAGATATTCTGAAATCCATAACTTGTAACAAGAGGTTGGTGTGTGAAGATGGCTGTCTGTCTGTCTGTTTGCCTGTCTGTCTGTTTTTAATCAGAGTATCAGAGAAGCCATCCCTTAGCTCTTCTACTGCCAACCAGGCACAGTGGGACCTTGTAGACCACTTTGAGCAAAGGAGGCTCACTTGCACAAAGTACAATCTGTCTGGGGACAACTCTGTAAGAACTGGAGGTGGACCAAGCCTTCAGTGCTTGAAGATGGCTCTCAAACTACTCCAGATGCCACCCTCCAGGCCTTCTGGGCCCTGGAACAGTCACTGAGGTGCTTCCATTCGGGGTGGGGAGTTGGGGGTTGGGGTGTAATAGTCATACTCTGCCATCTATCAATCTAGCGGAAGGTTGGAAGCACCCTTTCCCTTATAACAGCAACAATAACACTGAACACATATGTCAGTTCCTGACTTATGTTTAACCCTTTGCAACTGCTGAACTCAGAGTAGACACTGGACACTGTATCTGAGGCAAGGGTGCCATCTGGAGGACAGAGGAGACAGGAACACTTGTTCCCAGGAGTGGACCCTGTTGGGTTGAGTCAGGCATTCACAAATTTGGGTGTTCTGTGTGAGCTGGAGTGGTGATTGAAACATCTTGGGGGGGGGGCAGTGAGGAGGGGTTGGGGGAGGACAGAAGCTAAGTAGATCACCTGCCCTGCAAGCTCCTTCCCCAGGTCATAAACCCCAAAGTGTGTTCACCAAAACCAACACAAAACAAAAGTCTGAGCTTGGAAATTTACATTGCAATGCAGACCAATGGACAAGGAGCAGCATCCGTCAGAAGTGCACTGAATACTGCTGCGGTTCTCTGCCTGTTCTTCTGTAGAGTAAACCCTTACTCTAGAGTGTGTTGTGTGTTTGTGTGTGTGTGTGTGTGTGTGTGTGTGTGTGTGTGTGTGTGTGTGTGTGTGTGTGTGTTGTGTGGGGGTAGGAGGAGTAGGGGGAAGTGATTAAAAACTCTCACCTGAGAGGATTGAGTTAAAAAAAAAAACAGGACAAATCAACCTGTTTATGAGGAGAAGCAGGGATTATGGGAACATATACTGGGTTCAAAACCCTACCTTCTAAGTAGGAGGAAGCACAAGAGATCTGCGAATTTCAGAGACTGTGGTAGTTCTAATGGTTTACATGAGAGTAGCCACCGTAGGCTCATGAGATTGAATACTTTGTTCCCAGTTAATGGAACTGTTTGGGAAGAATTAGAAGGCATGGCCTTGTAGAAAGAGATGTGTTACTGTGGGTGGGCTTGAGGCTTTAAAAGCCAGTACCAGGCTCTCTGTCTCTGTCTCTGTCTCTGTCTCTGTCTCTGTCTCTGTCTCTCTCTCTCTCTCTGTCTCTCTCTGTCTCTCTCTCTGTCTCTCTCTGTCTCTCTCTCTCTGTCTCTCTCTCTTCTACTGTTGCATCAGAATTAAGCTCTCAGCCTGGCTGTTCCCACCATGATGATTATGGAAAAACCCTCTGAAATTGTCATCCCTCAGTTAAATGTGTCTTCCATCGATTGCCTTAGTCATGGTGTTTTGTTGTGGCAAGAGAACAGTAACTAAGACAGACACTTTTTTTTAGGATGACTCCACCAGTGAGCTCAAGTGTAAGACTCTTCTGGAGGCAGTCCTGGCTTTAGTAGAGTGCAGCCCAGGTCTGCTTCTGCCCTTGGGCTATCCATGCACTGTTACATAACTGGTGTACTTAAGAAAGGAAGCTTATCTGGGTGAGTGGGTTCATAGGATCTCAGAGGTTGTGAATGCAGGAGGAATAGCCTTCTCTGGAGATAATTTTCAATGAAACAGCCCCCCTTTACTGGGGGTAAGAAGGCGTATATAAACCTTGGGGAATAGATAGAGGTTTTAGGGGTGAGTGCACATTATTGGCTGGTAATGCTTCATTTGCATGAAAAGGAATTCCAGGTGCTTTTTGGACATATCTTTGTAGGGAGAGAGGACGTTTAACCTTTAATTTGGCCACCAGGCTACATGACTATCTCAGGGGTGGTGAAAGTGAGAGTGTAAGGCTTAGATGCACTGGGACATGCAGACCCAGAGCAAGGAGGAAGCAGTTATACTCCTGCTAGTCTCAGGATAGATGTGGAGGTTTGGATATGTCTCAACCCTGCTCTTGCTTTGGAATGACTGGGCTAGTAGCAGGGCTTTCTGGTCTCACAGTGTAAGGAGCCAGAAAGATGCAAAGATTCACATGTTTGTAGTCTCTAGCCACATGCCAGCCACACTGGACTTTCTCTAGCTCATCTCTAACTCTAACTGAGCTCTGCCAGGAGTCCAGTAACTCTGTAAGAGTGGCTCAGGTTAGTCATATGCCTCAGCGCTCTGATGCGTTTAAAACAGCAACAATAACAACGGCAACAACTATCACCATTCTGATGTCACAACTGAAGTAGCTGTGAGTGACAACGTAGACTTCAAACAAAAGTCTATTCTGCCGAAATATTTGACTTTCAAAGAAAGCATTTCAAACCTAATCAATGCACTAACTCAGAGAGTTTCAAAACATATGAAGAAAAACACCAAAACAACTTAGACATGCAGGATCTATTGCTGTGGCTGTCCTCTGGAGTCCCCAGGGAGACTTCTGTGATACCTGTGCATCAGCCACCTTCCCCTAACCAATACTTCCTGAAGCCCTTCCCAGACCAATATACTACATTTAGTCCAGTTGAGTGGAGTGTACTCATGAAGATACTGCATGCACCATAGAAGAAGAATCCGAAGAAGTGTAAAATAATAGAATTATATGACATGTACTCTTGGATCCTGAAAGACATAAACTGAAAATCAATAACAGATACTTAGGGAATTCCCTATTCTTTCTTCACGTATCAATAAAGGGTCATTAAGGAAGAAAAATGCTGTCTAATCAAAATATTAGAATCTCTGGTCTGGTGGAGACCTAACATTCCAGTTAGGCTAGGTCAATTTCCTGGCCAAGGGAACTAACCCAAGAAAGGATGGCTCAGTTTAAGCCATATGCTTCTGATATAGCAGAATAATGATTTCTTGAATGTGATATTATACTTCTCTGCCCCTAGGGCAGCTTACCAGACCTCAGGTGTGCTAGCTGCACACCTACCCACTCCTCTAAACTATTCAGAAAAGTGTAACTTCTCTATCTTCCCTTTTTCTCTCTTTGCTGAGCCTGCCTTTCCTAACACTGTGGGGTTTTCTGACATTTCAGACTCACTTGCTCTTCTAATCTTCCCTTCTTTGTCATGCCCCTGCTTGTTTGTCATTGTTTGATGTTTGACCTCCAGGTTTGTCTTTCCCCGCTTCTCCTCTCTTGTAAGCACCTGCTCAAGTTCATAGATTATCTGCCCTGACGGATTTTTTTTAACTCTAATAAAATTATACTCAACCCATTCTTAGATCTTTTTTTATTATTGACACTAGGAACCCCAAGAGGTGACCCCAATTTCCCTTGCATCATCTGATGACTACAGAGAGACCCCAAGAGTCCAGTAACAACATTTAGAAAATAAACACATTTCCCTGGGCCCTGGAGTACTTTTCAACCATAAAAAGGAATCATTGCTCGCATTGCTACAATTCATTAAAACTTTACATTAAGTGAAAGAAACCAGACCCAAAAGACTACATATTGCACTGTTGTGAAATGTATAGAATAGGCAAGTTTATGGGAGCAGAAACCTCACTTGCAGTTTCCACAGAAGGAATTAAATTGAAACCCAAGTGTCAACAGCCACACACATTTTTTTCTTCTTTCCTCTTTTTTAATTTTCTTGATAGAGAATGTCACCATGGCTCCTGTTATGAAATATAATACAGTGGGGTACCTGGCAGGCCCATGCCAAGCTGTCCTCCAGAGATCACACCATGCCATGTCACACAACAGACCTGGCATAAAGAAGGCTTATTTGGGGGAAAGAAAGGGAGAGAGGGCTTGGATAAGGGGTAGAGTCAGACAGATGGAAGCAGAGCCATGAGGGCAGAGAAGGACAGAAAGAAGAGCAGAAATGGGGAGAAAGAGAGCAGACGGAAGCATGTGAGAAACAAGAGAGAAAAGAAAAGAGAGAGAACTGGAGTGGCAAGCAGTCCTTTTACCCCACCCACATCTGACAGTGGCAGGTAACGGCAGCAGGTGATGACCTAAGCCATTGATAGGTCCCTGGGAGGAGCCTGGTGCAATCGGCTCTAAGCCAACATAGCCCACACTGGCCTTAGAAATGGAATTAGAAGTGTCTAACGATAGAGACAGCAGAGTGACATGACCAGGACGTAGAATTTGTAGCCCTCCTGTCTATGTCTCTCAGTTTCTGGGACTATGTGTTTGTGCCACTTTACCCTACGCATGTCACTGTACAGAGATGGTTATGTTGTGGAATTAGAGGATGGTGATAGTCATTTGGCTTGTGAATATATCAAAGGTCACTGAATAGCACCTCTGAACATTTTAAATACTTAAGAATATTAT
Source organism: Mus musculus (assembly GCF_000001635.26). Taxonomy (NCBI): domain Eukaryota; kingdom Metazoa; phylum Chordata; class Mammalia; order Rodentia; family Muridae; genus Mus; species Mus musculus. Next base: position 40,068,722 of record NC_000073.6, on the reverse strand, counting down.
AATTTTTAACATTTACATTCAATCATCTGTGCTCATTCAATCAGTCCAAACATCTCTGAAAGGAATATTCATCCTAACCTTCAGAGTCTGAAGCATTTCTTTGGGCACAGAAGCCCTCACAAATACATGTGAAGGCTTAAAAGGAAGGCATTCTCATTGGTCACCAAGGTCTACAAGACATGTTGTGCTTTTAGACAGTCTATGGGGGCCCAGCAAACCCCTGAAGCATCTAGGAAGACTGAAAAACAGGAAGAGAATGACACATAACTGCCGAAGGCTAAACTGGACATTTCAGCTATGGACAGAACATAGGAGAATAGAGAAGATCCACACAGACACCAAGAGCTTGACCTAAGCTACTGAGGGATGCCCTGTGCTGTGGTAAACCTGGCAACAACTATTGGAAACATTGCAGCATCCATTCAAATCTTTATGAGAGCCAGTTCTTTTAAATAAACCTTTATGTACAACAAACAGCCTGCTTCAGACCAGTAAGACATACTTAAAATCGAGGAGTCCATCTACTCCTCTTTGCTTTTTAGTATGCCCCAGATTAAAAAGACCATTGGAAGTGATTTTATTGAATTTCTTGAGACACAGTCTCTATGTGACCTGAGTTGGCCTCAAATTCAAGATAACCCCCTGAGATCCCAGGTGCCGCCACCACCACCACCATCACCACCAAGCTTAGCCCCAAGTGGAGTTTAGTTAACACTGAGATTAGAAATGTCCAGCCTGGCCGGGCATGGTGGCGCAGGCCTTTAATCCCAGCACTTGGGAGGCAGAGGCAGGAGGATTTCTGAGTTCGAAGCCAGACTGATCTACAGAGTGAGTTCCAGGACAGCCAGGGCTACACAGAGAAACGCTGTCAAATTTTTCATTTTCTCATTCAACCATCTCTGATCTCTCATTGAGGTGTCCATCTCTTTATTCTGAGTCATGTGTCCTTTAAACATTCTGCAGACATAGGACCTTCTTTTCTCAGGTTGTATTTTGCCAAAGATAGTCTGTCAACAATTTACATTTTTAGTTTCTAAACAGTCTCTTTAGAAGATGAAAGTTTTCATTTGGAGAACTCAAATGTATTATTCTTTTGCTATCACAGTCAGTGTACTTTGTGTTCTAATGGATCTCTGCCCAGCCCAAGGGATTTGTTTTCCTTGTGTTCCAGAACGTTAGAGTTTTGTTTTTAACTGTGAGGCCCAGGAAGCCTTAACACTTAAGTCTGTGGCTCATTTTAAGATGATTTTTCTATGTGGTGTGAAGAAAGGATGGAGACTCCTGTTTACCTATATGATTGCTTACTGTCACTGCTCCATTTATTAAAAAGACACTGCTTTCCCCATTAAAGTAACTTCAAATTCTAATCAATTGATGAGATGTATATATACACTTCTATGTTTGGTGCTCCATTGATCTATAGGCTAGCCATACACCAGAACTACATTCTACTGACTGCTCATGCATTAAAATATCTGTTGAAATCTCACAGCAACAGAAGCCCTCTCCTAGCCTTCACCACACAGCAGTCCTCCCTCCCTTACTTACCTAGAGCTTGGGTATATATGCAGTTCACAGCTCAGAACCATTTAGGAAACATGACCAAGAAGTTTTATTGTGTTTTATTTGCATTGCATTGAAATACAACCAGAAGACACTTGTATTTTAAAGCATTGGAGTATCTCATTCAGACTTCTTCAATTATTTAATCAGCTCTTTCATTTCTCTAAACAATTGTTGGTAGTTCTGAGTGTAATTGTTTAGTTTAGGTTTTTTTTTTTTTAAATGTGTAATTTTCTGATGTCTCGTATCATTTGGTGGTATTCTTAAGGAAATTTTAACATAATTTAAAATGTTTTTTATTTATATTTTCTTTTTTATTATCGATTTTTATTAATTATGAGAATTTTATACAGTGTATTTAGATCATATTCACACTCCAAGCAATAGTTCTTAGAGCAGTATCCCAGACTTTTCCCAGATCTATTCTCAGCTCCTCGACCACTCAACTGCTCTCTGTCTCTGCCTGTCTCTGTCTCTCTGTCTCTTTCTCTCCATCCTCCCTTCCCTCCATATTTAAAAGCCCATCAGCATCAATTTGTGCTACCCATATGCTCCTGGGTGTGAGTCCATCCACTGTTCTATGCTAAGTTTTCTTTATTTTTAAATTTCCGTGATTATTATGTTTTTGAGACCCCGTCTAACTTTGTAGTCCCGGCTTGCCTGGAACTCACTATGTAGCTCAAGCAGGCCTTTAACTGGTGGCCAGCTTTATGGCTTTATGACCCAGGATTATGGCGTTTTCCTTATGTTCAAACATTTTCAAATATTTGTAAATATTTTCTAGTTCTACTTTTGTCTTTTCTTCCTTGTTTACTAAACATAAGTAGTTTAGCCTTTAATTACTCAAGTATAGATACCTTTTAATTACTAATTTCTGATTTAACTTCACTGTGAAATGTAGGTGTGTATAGCTTTAAAGCTTTTCAGTGCCGTCTACTCCCCCAGTAGTGGACAAGTTTCCTTTCTCAGAGCATCAATGATAGCTAAGATTGTTGGACATATTAAAAAGCATTTCTTGGCTATTTGTGTTTCTTCTTTTGAGAGCTGTCTGTCCGTTTCACTAACCCACTTATTGGCTGCCAGCTCTGCGGTTTTGTTGCTCAGTTAAATGGCAGACATCAATCGTAGACTTTCTTAGCTGAGTATCTCACCAGACCATGAAATTAATAAAGAAAATAAAAACTTGAAAAAATAATAAAGTAAAATAAAAACGGGACAAACTATGAGCTAGCAAGCAAAGCCCCTTGGTCTTAGAATGGTCTGAAGTTATCTTGGCACCTTACACTATGAGAGGCTAACGTCCTGAAGAGCTTAAATGCTTTTCTGTAAAGTCAGTCTCAGTCTACTACTGAGACGCTGAATCTCACAGAACTGCCTCCAGTTCCACAACAGACTTTGACGCAGTTTTTCCTGGGACTTGGAGAGGGCTTATCTGCAGCCCATTAGCTGTAATGTGTGCTTCCCCTGCCAAGTGATGGTCTAATTTATCCTCACGACCCAGTATCTGATGGATATCACATTTGTGGAGAAAGAAACACAAATCTGTTTCCTACTTAAAACATGGGATTTTTTTTTTGTAACGACCAATAAAATATTTAGTTTTTATCTGTACGGGAAAATAGCTACTGCTAATTGGAAAAGGGCTAGTGACTTAGTTAATTCAAAATGACTTAAGCATATCTAGACAGTTTCTTTAGAGAGGCACATTTGCTTAGTGTCACAGGCTCCTGTTCTAAAAACATCAATATTTCATTTACTAGAATCATTAAAACCAGTGTACTGATCACATCTCTGAGGCAGCCAGGCAGAGAGATAAGCATCTAGAACTTCCCTGAATAGACACCACCCACCATACTCGCCCTGGAAACGGAGTGTAGTGAATTATTTTCTCAAATCAAATATACTTTTGTCAGGAGTCATAGTTGGGGGAAAGAGAAGATTCTAGACTCAAGCTTATTGGTTGAAAGCTGAACATGATCTACCCCACTTTAGCATGAGCTAAGAATTATATTTTGAGTGTGTCTGTCAGATGTTTCTGAGGCATCATCTATTAAAACAATAATAATGATTATTATAATATCGTCTCCTCATCTTCCTCCTCCTCCTCTTCTTCTTCCTCCCCCTCCTCCTCCTCCTTCTCTTCCTCTTTCCAAGCAATACTAAAACATGGTTCTGAAAGCCCTGATTTTCAAATACATAAAAGTGGAAGAGCAGAAATGGTGAAGAATTTGGCACACTCGGAAATTAAACAACCATGCCCTCAGGCCTCAGCCAAATTCCAGAGCTCTGACCCATCTGCAGCTTTGTCTCTTCTGTCATCTGATGTCTGCATGTCCTGTGTGTCACTCCTGCTGTGCATTCCTCCTACATGAGCATATCCCTTGCCACTTGGATCTGAACAGATGACTACACGGTTTTTGTCCCATGTCCTTCATTCTGTTACTATCTGGGATGTTTGACCCATTTCCTGATATCCTGTTTATATCCTGTTTGTGCCAGGGAAATATGTCTATATATCTGGTCTCCTCCTGTTGGTTCCTTATGATTAGAGAACACATAATCACTGTGGAGTACATGAAACCATTTTTATAATAGAGCACATACTCTTTTACAAATGTATTATTACATTTATTTATTTATTTATTTATTTATTTATTTGGGGAGGGGGTTTACACGTGTGCCAAGCATGTTTAGGCAATTCAGAGGAAACCTTTTGGGAGATATTGCTCTCCTCCCACCAGGTGGGTACCAGGGATTAAACTCAGAGTGTTAGGTTTGGCTACTTTTAACTACAGAGCCATGTTGGTTATATCACAAGCTCTTTCACTCACATGCACATTTTTATTATACTTCTGATTACTTATATAATGACTTTACCATGAAAAAGACACTTCCTTAAATATTAAGTAGGAAATGTGTTTAAGTTCTAATAAAACTTGGTTCTGAGTATCAAAATAAAATTCATACTCACAATTATATCCAACTTTTCTTTCTATACTGGGCATCAAAACCAAGTCATACAGTTTATTAAGCAAGTAGTCTATACCAGCATTTCTATTTTTTGTTCATTTGTTGTTAGTTTTGATCTGCTTTTGTTTGCCTTGTGTCTGAGACAAAGTCTTGATCTGTAGCTCAGACTGGCCTGCCTGGGTTGATTGATATCTACTACTTCAGACTCTTATGTACTTCCCACCATCTGTCTAATGATATTCCAAAATGTTATCTGTTGATGTTGCTGATTTTTAATAGATATAAAATCCTGTTTCGATGCTTTATTACCAATCTCACGGTGCAAGTTTTTCTAACACACACACACATGTGCGTGTGTGCATGTAAACCCTCTAAAACAGTGGTTCTCAGTCTGTGGGCCATGACCCTTCTTGGAAGTCAAGTGACCTTTTCACAGGGGTCACATATTAGATGTCTTGCATATCAGATATTTATATTACAATTCATAACAATAGCAAAATTACAATTTTGAAGTAGCAATGAAAATAATTTTGTGGTTTGGAGGTAGCACAACTTGAGGTATTAATGGGTCTCGGCATTAGAAAGGTTGAGAGCCACTACCCTCAAAGAATGTAAGTACAGTGGATGAAATTTTAGTCATTTGAATGATCTTGAATGTTTCTGGCTTTATTGCATCAGTAGTTTTTATCTAATGATTAAGTACCAATGTACCCTCAGGAAGAGTTGCTGAAATTAGTCAAGCATACATATCAAATTTTACATAATGTATTCTCATAAACTTCTAAACTTTTAAGGAATATAAGCAGTGATGGCATGCGTGAGCATCTGCCACCTCCTGCTGCCCTTCCTGAAGCAGGCAGTGCCTCTGCAGTCTTTAGAAATTTGCCTGCCCAATTATCTGTAGGCACACACTTTATGGTCTTATTTTTCCCTAAATATCACAGTAAACCAAGAGATTTGTTTCTTTTTTTAGTCAACTAAAGATTTCATTTTTTAAAATGAGTTTTTCATTATTTTAATAAAAGATTTTTCTTTTTCAGATAAGGATATAATGCAGTATTATATATACTAGGGAAGTGCTTTGCTCCTGAGCTAAGTCCCTAGTTCCTGGTTTTGTAGGAACGACATTATGTAGCAAAGGCTGGCCTCAAACTCAAAATCTTTCTGCCTCAACCTCCCAAGAGATGAAGGGATTAGAAGTGTGTCACAAATCCTACATTAAAATGCACTCTTTAAAATGACAGTCTGAGGGACTGAGGAGGGAGGTCAGAGGCGAAGAGCACAGACTGCTCTTACAGAGGGCTGGAGTTTCCCCTACCATGTTCAGTAGTTCAGGATGGCCTGTAACCATAGGTCCAAATGACCCTGATGTCGTCTTCTGGCATCTACAAGCCCCTGCATGCACTTTGGTGGTAGTGGTAGGGGGTAGGGCACACATGTAAACACAAAGATACACACATAATTAAGGTTTCTTTTTTATTATTTAAATGCCAATTTGTGTTTCTGCAACACTCAAGATTAGTGCAGTCTTAGTAGGTTGTCTTATCATAGCTTTTGCAAACCCACACATTCAAAAAAAAGTTATGAAAGAAAAACAGACTCGAGGTGTTTTAATGAATACTCAGTTATGATACTGATAATCTCTTAGCTATCCAAATTCAATGATTAACTGAAATTTTGAATAAGAGGTTTGAACGGTCTCAATAAATTAGGACTTAAATTATCCCCATTTTCATCCAAATTATTTTGTTTTTATTTGTGAGGATTTCTTTCATGTTTAGCTGATTTAAATGGAAGGGTTTGTAGTCAGAAAGAATAATCTGTTAATTCATTTTTCCATTCAAATGAAGATAAAGTCATTTTTCAAAATATAAATATCAGCTTAGCAGAATTCAGACTTGTTAGCCCTTCATGCTTGAAGACTATCAGTGTTTGCAAAAAAGATCACTGAATTGTGGTGCACAATGGCAGTGAACTACAAATTTCTCTGGCAAAGGTAATTTTAACACATAAATGAGAACAAATAGTGTGAATTATGAGGAAATCCTGGAAGAACAGCTCTAGTCACAAAAAAATAGGTCCTACATGTTTATAGAAAACATGTCAACCAGGGAAAGGAGTCTTCCATATCTGAAATCAACTGCAAGGATACAGGGCTGGTAAGCACCAACATGGATATGATGAGAGAAGCACGGGTGTGCTGTCTCCCTACAGGAACTTAGTCTCATTCTTGGTCCAGATTTTTTCTTCACCTTTTCAGTCTGATAGATATTCCCTGTATTAGTTATTTGTTGTTGTTGTTGTTGTTGTTGTTGTTGCTATAATAGAATACTCTGGCAAAAGCAATTTAGAGGAAAAGGTACATTTTCCTTGAAGTTCCAGAGGTGTATAGTTCATCTTGACAGAGGAGACAAAACAATAGGCAGGGAAAACGTGGCGACAGGACAGGAAGCTGTCTGTTCACATTTTTTTTATCACCACACAGGAAGCAGAAAGTGATAGAGAACAAAATTGAGCCAAACTTAGAAACCAACAAAGCTGCCCTTGGTGATGTAATTCCTTCAGCAAGATTTCACCTCCTAAAGGTTCCATAAGCTCCCTACGTAGCACCACCAACTGGTGACTAAGTTCAATTACATGTGCCCATCGGGGAGGCAGAGGCAGGCAAATTTCTGAGTTCGAGGCCAGCCTGGTCTACAGAGTGAGTTCCAGGACAGCCAGGGCTAAACAGAGAAACCCTGTCAAAAACAAAAACAAAAACAGAAACAGAAACAGAAACAGAAACAGAAACAGAAACAGAAACAGAAACAGAAACAGAAACAGAAACAGAAACAGAAACAGAAACAGAAACAGAAACAGAAGCAGAAGCAGAAGCAGAAGCAGAAGCAGAAGCAGAAGCAGAAGCAGACGCAGACGCAGACGCAGAAGCAAACGCAAACACAAACACAAACACAAACAAACAAACAAAACCTTTCTCATACGTTCCACCAAATCCTCACTCTTCAAAGCAAGGCACTGTCTGTCACTTCTTACTGAACCCAGCACCTCACAATTGAAAACTCTGGATTACAGAACAGTAATTCTGAGCTGTTGACCACAGTAAAGGTTTCTCCAGTTCACATGTGTGCATGGAAGTGAGAGCCCGAGGCTAAACCTCACAGAAACCATTAGATAAAACGAGCAACATTCACAAAAGTGGGAATCCCAGTGACACGAGGGTTTTCGTGGAGGTGCATAGTTTTCCTTCTTTCTTCTTCTTTTTTTTTTCCATTTTTTATTAGGTATTTAACTCATTTACATTTCCAATGCTATACCAAAAGTCCCCCATATCCACCCACCCCCACTCCCCTGCCCACCCACTCCCCCTTTTTGGCCCTGGTGTTCCCCTGTACTGGGGCATATAAAGTTTGCAAGTCCAATGGGCCTCTCTTTCCAGTGATGGCCGACTAGGCCATCTTTTGATACATATGCAGCTAGAGTCAAGAGCTCCGGGGTACTGGTTAGTTCATAATGTTGTTCCACCTATAGGGTTGCAGATCCCTTTAGCTCCTTGGCTACTTTCTCTAGCTCCTCCATTGGGAGCCCTGTGATCCATCCATTAGCTGACTGTGAGCATCCACTTCTGTGTTTGCTAGGCCCCGGCATAGTCTCACAAGAGACAGCTATATCTGGGTCCTTTCAATAAAATCTTGCTAGTGTATGCAATGGTGTCAGCGTTTGGATGCTGATTATGGTCCTTCTTTCTTCTTTGGGTAGTTTTTTTTTTTTTTATTTTGTTTTTTAGATATATAAGGCTGCCTGCAATATAGTACCTAACCCAGGATAGCCTCAAGTCTGAGGACTTCAGATCTCAGTCCCTTTGCAAAGTGCCAGGGTTATGGGCAGTGCCACCATATATTGCCTCAGACTAATGTTAGCTGAGCCCATTTCGCCTGACTTCACTGTCCCCAAGGAATATATTCTTTGGCTGAATCCATCAAAGCACAATAAAGGACCACTATGAACAGCTTCCCTTCACAGCCAAGTAGACATGTCTGTCTATTGTGTTAAATCCCGAAAGGTGAGGTGGTTTTTTTTTTTTTAATTGATTGTGCTTCATGCAGGTTCCTGGATCCTTACCAAGCCTCCTGCCTCTTGACCACAGACACAGTTAATAACCCCTGCAGGTCATGCAGCGTCCCTGCAATTGTCACCTGAGCAGCATGAGGGGGCAGCTCTTTATAGCTAATTAAGAGGAAAGCAGTGTGAAACAGAGGAAGCTGGGGGAGACAGGTTGGAGAAACAGAGAAGGGTTGAAGGGTTCTGTATGCATAACTCAGTTCTTAAAAGGAAAATTCAACTTTAACCTCAGCTGAGTGAAGGAGTGATACAGTGAAATGTGAAATCCAATTATTTCAAAATGATACAAGCAAGCCACCTCAGCACTATATGGAATATATATGGTGGATAAGAATATGGAACTAGCCTGAGTCCGTCTAGTCCCCATATCATCTTACTATGAGGCTTATATCTCACAACCTTCCTCGTATTGCTTTTTAACTTTTCCCCCATACTACTTTCTATAACGTCTCCATAGAGAGAGCATGTATGCCTCGCATTACACTATCTTGGTCACTTTCCCAGAAAGAAACTAAACTCATGAGATCAACTCTGATCTGAACATTTCTCCGTGCTATATTCTCTCTCCCCTGTCCTCAGGAGGCAACGCAGGTGCTTCCCTTAAGCACATTGATTTCTTAAGCAATTATGATTTTGGAAAGATTAACTTCAACCCTTTAAAAGATTTTTATCAATGTATTACATGTATGCTCGGATTTATCTACCAGTCTATCTTGTCTTTCCTTTTCCTGTCACCCACAGGTCCCCTTCTACTTTCATGTCACGTGTATGCATTTTAAGAAAATCTAGATTCTGCCTGTGAGAAACAAGCTGATATTTGCCTGAGTCTGGCTCATCTCACTTAACATGATTATCTCCAGCCCTATCTCTACAAAGCCTCTCGTGCTTTGTCTGTGAAATGCAACACTAGTAAAATTCTCCTGCCTGAGAAGGCGCTGATCCTTAAACAATCAGGCTTCCCTTCATTTCAAAACCCACCTCGAAGCTCACCCAGACCTCTGACTGTATTTGGCTAATAATTTATGAGATCAAAGCATGCCGGGTCTGGCCTGGTTTAGTTATTGGAACATGTTTGTTTGTCATGCTTTGCTTCCAGCTGTGGAGTTAAAAAAAAATATTAAGAGCACAGAGCTCCAGAGAGACAGAGGCAAGGGGCTAAGCAGTGACTCAGTGAATGCAGGATAATCATAGAGTCTGTGAGCTATGAGCAAAGACCAGGGTGAGTCCTGACCTTATATCCCAGCAGAGATTTCTCATTTGTTTCATTTTTGCAGTGTGACCTGTCCTGTTCGAATAATACCGATCTTTTGGAATTTTGAGGCCTAAATAATAAGCATCAGTTATTTAGTCAGTATCTATCATGCATCAGTACTCAATGAATACTCAGTAAGTACAGCTATTATAACAGTGCATTGTAACATCACAATTTTACTACTACTATAACGACCATTAGACTATGACTACTATGATTACCACTGGAAATAGTGCTTTTCATTCAAAGATCTCTCTCTCTCTCTCTCTCTCTCTCTCTCTCTCTCTCTCTCTCTCTCTCTCTCACACACACACACACACACACACACACACACACACATCAAGGCACAAGCATACATAGCCATATGCATGGTGACAAAGTCTCAGAGCTATGACATGTCTGAACCATGGAGCTTTATTGATCAGGAAAAAACTAACAGAAGTTAAAATCTAGTTGGATTATACAGAACCAAAAAAAAAATCACAACAAACAAAACCAAAAGTTTATAAATAATATTATACCAAACTAAAAATTTCAAAACAACAAAAGAAGCAATTTCCAAAGTGAAGAGATGCCACATAAGAGCAGAAAAAGTGGTCAACTGTTCACCTGCCAGGGCAATGCCCAAAATATATAAGGAAAACACACATACAAGTAATACAGTTTATAAATGGGCAACTGACCCTATGGATGGCTTTCAAAAGAAGAAATACAGATTGTTAATAATGGTCCATAAATATTCTGTATTGTCGGCCACCAATGAAATGGCTGTCAAAAGGGAGTGCATAAATGTCCATGAAACCTGAAGAAGGACTTCTTATCCAGTCTGGGAGGAAATGTAAATCAATGCAGCCACCATAGAGGATGATGCAGAGAGAGAAGGCAAACCTGAAGGACATTGATATCCCAAACTCAAGAGAAAGAAAATTGGGAGCTTTTTTAAAAGGTGTCTATAACACAAGCCCTATACCAAAAGCCCAGGGAAAATCACAGAAAGCAGGAAAGAAACGTTCTAAGAGACAGGACCAGAGAGTATGAGGTGAGAAAGTGTCTTCTAGTGTACTACAGCAAAGCTACGCCATAAAATATCCAAACTATGCTAGCCTAAGCAAGACCTGTACAATGCAAGCACTGGTAGACATTCTAGCATAGAGAAATGTCACAAGACCACATCCCCAAATGAAGAGTTACCTGCTGCGGAGAGAGGGGAGATGCATCTTCTCCAAGGAAGAGCTGCCAGGTAAGCTATCCAATCCCTGGTAGTTAGCCCTGAACATGCACACATGTGAGCAACACCACAGTGGGTTATATGTTTATATTTATATGTTTATGTTATTTACATATTTACAATAATCATTAAAGAAGAAGTCAGAAAGGTGAGAGGGAGTGGAGGCGTAGGGGAGTTTAAGAAGGGAGAAATGGGGTGTAAACAATATAACTTCAGTACTCGTTAATGACAATCTCAAAATATCACAAAAACATTTTTAACTTTTTAAAGGCCTTTTGCAGAAAATTAACATTTCCATTTGTTTAAATATGATAGTAAGTATCCCTAAATTCATGAAAAATCAGGCGAAGGTACTGAATATCCACTGTGGATACTTTCTACTTTTTTCTGGATTCGTGCCTTTTACTGTTTGAATATTTTAACTTAAAAGATGGTTGTCCATTTCTTATTTGTTATTTATCTTTCCCTTCTTTTCTTATCATATTTAATTGTTTAAAGTTTTGTACCCATGGAAGGAGTTACAGCAGAGACTGAAGGAATGACCATTCAGAGACTGCCCCACCTGGGGATCCTTGTGATATAAAATTAGTCTAATAAAAAACCCTAAAGAATTAAAGGTCTAGAGGTGAATCTAACATATGGGGTAGGTCTTCCCCTGTTGGTCACATACTGAAAGGAACTCAAATCAACAAACCAGACACCTGCACAGTCATGCTTAGTGCAGCTCTATGAACAGTACAGTCAGCTTAGTTACCCATCAGTGGACAAGAGTGTGGCATATGTACACAATGAGGTACTATTCAGTTAGGAAAAAAAGAACAAATTCCTATCATTTGATGGAACTGAGGGGCACTAGGTTAAGTGAAATAATCCAGAAACAGAAACACAAATACTATGCATTGTATTCATGTTCATAGGTGGGAAATTTAAAAGTCAACCTGAATATAGAACATCAGTACTGGACAAAGGAAGTGAGGACCCTGAGTTTGACCAATGAATGCTGTGTATGGTAGTAATGTATATCTAAGCCCCATTATTGTCTACAATTGAAATGCTAGCTATTTTTATAGTATGAGTATAGGCGGGTGAGTCTCATTATAAGAACTTCATATAAAGCATGCAACATAGATTGATCACATTCATTATGTCTTAGTTACTTTCTTATTTCTGTGAAAAGGAACCAGGACCAAGGCGACTTGTAGAAGAAGGAGTTTATTGGAGATTACAGTTCCAGAGGGTTGAGTCCATAGACATCAAGTCAGGGAGCGCAGCAGCTGGCAAACAAACTTGGCTCTGGAGAAGGAGCTTAGAGCTCACATCTGATCCATAAACATAAACACAAAACAGAGAGAGCTAACTGGGAATGACATGGGCTTTTGAAACCTCAAAGTCCATTCCCAGTGACACTCCAACAAGGTACACTTTCTAATCCTTCCCTGCTACATCCACTCCAGTAGTGACTCACATGACAGGTGAGTTTCACGGATGGTTGTAATATCAGCTGGTTATTGTAAGCAAACTAAAGCAGTTCCACAAAGACAAGTAGGTTTTATTCTCTCATGTGGAATTTAGTGGGAAAGGGGCACAAAGGAAAAAGAGATACTGAGAGAGATCTACCAGAGATGAGAAAGGGAAAGATGGACTAGAAGGCAAGTCCGACTAAGTGGGTGAATATCATTATATCATTAAAGTTCGGTTTATCCAAACATTACCAAAAAAAATCCATTATTTGTATAGTTCAAGTGTTACAAAAAAAAAAGATTCTGAAGAGGATATGGAAACAGAAATCTTTGTGCACTGTTTGGGGAGTGGATATTGGTCTGCCCACTCTGGAAATCAATCTGGAGGTTCCTTAGCAAAGCAAAAATAAAGGGAACTTAGCCACAGCATTTCTAGGCAGGCCCTTGAAAAATCAATCACGTTGTAAAACACCAGTATTTGCAAATTCCTTATGAAACTATTCACAAGAGCTACAGTATGGAACCATGCTAAGCACCCACTGGTGGAGGGAAGAATGGGGCACACATCATGAATACAGAACATATTATTCAGCCATTAAGAAGTGCTGAATTGTGTCATTGGTAGAAAAATGGATGGGACCAGAGATCATGTTAAGCAAAATAAGCCAGACTCAGAAGGACAGTTACCACCTATTTTCTGTCATGTATGAAATCTGGAATGGGGATGGGGTGCAATGAGAAGGAGATATTTTAGAAGGGGGAATATTAGCAAGAGAAAGAGTATCAGAAGAAAGAAAGGAGGGCTTTAAGGCTGGGTGATGGGGATGTGCTATGGTTTGAGAGAGAATGGCTCCCATAGGCTCATATGTTTGGATGCTTAGTCCTCAGTTGGTAGAATGGTTTGGGAAGTGCCGCGGACCGGCACCAGTCAGCCTCCCTCAATCTGCTGAAAACCCTTTCAGCTCCTGGTTCTTCCTCTAGCTCCTTCATTGGGAACCCTGTGCTCTGTCCGATGGATGGTTGTGAGCATCCACTTCTGTGTTCATCAGGCACTGGCAGAGCCTCTCAGGAGACAGCTATACCAGGATCCTGTCAGCAATCTCTTGTTGGCATCCACAATAGTGTCTGGGTTTGGTGGTTGTTTGTGGGATGGATCCCCAGGTGGGGCAGTCTCTGGATGGTCATTCCTTCAGTCTCTGCTGTAACTCCTTCCATGGGTACAAAACTTTAAACAATTAAATAAGATAAGAAAAGAAAGGAAAGATAAAAAACAAATAAGAAATGGACAATCATCTTTTAAGTTAAAATATTCAAACAGTAAAAGGCACGAATCCAGAAAAAAGCAGAAAGTATCCACAATGGATATTCAGTACCTTAGCCATTCAGTGCTTTCTGGGTTTTGTTGGGATAGATGCTCTTTGGAGAGACTGAAATCCATCCTTTCCTCCTTTTGTATGTTGCTCAGCATCAGTCATGGGGCACGGCTTCATAGGCAGCTGGTCAGAATGGCTTTCAGTTTCCCTGCTTACTAGTTCAAGGTTGGATAGAACCAAAGATTGCTCACTGGAATTTACTGAGAGGAGAGCATCTCAGTGAACCTGAGAGCAGAACTGCTTGTCTGGATGATAGGCAACCCTGCGAAGTTCACGTGGAGGGCGGGGCAACCATCGACACTGGCCAGACATGTGCATGACATGTCTATGGCATGACAATGCCCATGTTTTCCTCCACCCATAAGTAGTGTTTTCCAAGGTCTAGGTTCCGCACTCAATTAGAGAGACTTGCTTGGTCTCCCCACCTTCTTGGCATGTCCCGCAAAGAGCCAATCCCAAAGAAAAAGCGAGACCCACCCCTCTGCTGCCAACAGAAATCCCATTGCATCCTTCAATGGCTTGCTTCAGTTTCATTCTACAGGGCCACCCTGGGGTTACAAGGCAGATAGATGCTAGTCAGGACCACATGGTAAGACAGGACCTGAGTTCTAGGGGTCAGGAAGATGCAGAGAGTAGCATTATCCCCACACAGCACACATGGACTCCTGGAAACTTTCCTGTCTCCACACTGCACTTTAATATAGGAAGACAGAACTTGTCACAAATGGTAGCCTTTTCGCAGCAAACGGAGTCAATGCCTTTTAACTGCTTTTCTGATCTGCATCTGTTTCTACTACAAAATTTCTACTGTGCACTGAAGTCTCAGGCAAAGCTGCACCTGTGTTAAACATTTTCTAGTGCTGATTGGCTGATCAGGACGTGATGGTGTCAAGCTGTGAGGATGATGAATCAAGAGTTCGTTAGCTTGGGCTCTCTTTAGCTGCCTAGATAGCCATTTATTGCCCACCTAACATCCTGTGGCTACCAAGTAAACTCTTTTTGGAATGTATAAGCAGGCCCCTAGCTTCCATCAACCCAAAGTCTAAAAATTTGAACCAATTATGCCTAAGTAATATAGCAGAGAGTTCTCCACTCTTTTGTAGCTAGCCTTCCTGGTGTTCCTGCTAATATAATTTTAGCATTTTTAAAAGATTTATTTATTATTATACATAAGTACACTGTAGCTGTCTTGAGACACACCAGAAGAGGGCATTAGATCTCATAACGGATGGTTGTGAGCCACCATGTGGCTGCTGGGATTTGAACTCAGGACCTTTGGAAGAGCAGTCAGTGCTCTTAACTGCTGAGCCATCTCTCCAACCCCTAAATATTAAGTAACTTGAATTTGTGTTCTCAGGCAATAGATTTGGACATTTGCTTCCTGAATGATAGGTGTATGCACAAGTGGTGACCAGATATGAATATTGGATATCTTCAATAACTCTTCAATTTATTTTTTTAAACAGAGTCTCTCATTGAACTGTAAGCCTGCCAAGTGGGATAGGTTGGCTATCCATCAAGCCCCAGGATCCTCCTTTCTCTGACTTCCCAATCCTAAGGTTCCAAGGATGTGCTGCCTCTTGCAACAAAGTAAACCTCAGACCCTCATACTTGTGTGATGTGCACTTTACTGATTGAGCCACTCCCCAGCCCCAAGGGTTTTGACACCATGCTATTTTTCTCTGTTTGAGTATTATGTCTCTCTCCTGATTCACAGCTCCAGATCAGGACTGATAAAGCCTGACTCAACTTCTGTTCCCATAAGCAGAGTCTCTGGGCCTCTCCTGGTCTCTGTTTGTCCAGTCTTTCCTTCTGTGTACACCTTCCATCCCCTACCTCACTCCTACCATTTTCTTTCCGGCTTCTATTCTGCTGACATAGCTCTGCTTTATTTTATTATTTTATTTTAAATTGAATCTTTTCTCCTTTGAGGAAGCACAGAACAGGCTTCCTGGTAGATAACAATGGACTTTAAAGACTTTTTTTTTTCTCTTTGGCAGCATCCTCAGATATACCTGAAAAATAAGTATCTTTCAAATAAAGAAAAAAAAGAAAAAGAAAAAAGAAAAAATGGAAAAACTTCAACAAGAAGGAAAAACTAAGCCATTACTCTGCTGTAGAGCATGTGGGGTCCTCAGAGGTGGCTGCACTTAGATTTTTGTGGAAGAGCTTTTTGGCCTCTGAAGTGTGCCTTTTAAATGAAGCTAAGTATTTATTTTGGTATCTCTGGAGAGGCTGCAGCAGAAAGGCCAGGTCACTGCAGGGGAGATATTCTGAGATCACATTTATATAGTCGAGGGCTGGGAAGCTGGCTTCAGAAATTAGTTCAGCTATAAATCGTCCAGGCTGTGCTCTGTCTCCAAACACTGCATTTTTCATTACATTGGGGAGCTAATAAATATCATCTTTTATTAATGTAGGGCAGCACCCTTGACTCAGAGGATTTTATTATGGAAAAAGACACAGCTTAAAAAGAAAGTTACTGTGGAATCTTTCATAGACTGATTCATTTGTAGAAAATAAATACAGAATCACAAAACCCAGATCTTACCACAGTATCGGGCAGCCATCCTCGGATAAATCCATCTCTATCTCCTTTGCCCTTGGCCCCTTCGATCACAGAAAGACACTAGGCTGGATCTCTGTGGAACTGTGACTATGGATAATGTCTGCTTGGATGCAATAAAGGGACCGCTAAATGAGAGGAATGAGAAGTGTTAGGAAGTACTATTGGGCAAGTATTGATGGTTGTGATCACCAAGGGGTCTGATGGGATGAAATGTGTGTGCTTGTGGGTACAGTCTACTGAGTTCACTTCATCTTGCTCTTCTGTATTTCTGCATAGGGCTGGCTGACCATTTGGGAATGGATAATCCATCAGTTTACTCTTACCTGGTGAAGACTGATTCTCCTTCTCTTCCTGTAGGGTGGGGCTTTGTGAGACTGCCTTCATCCACGTTGGCAAAGCAACTAATGATGTCTTGTTCAAGTCTTACTTAGGTGACCATATTATTGAGGTTGTCTGTCATATTTAGAAGATACTATACGGCAGCAGATTCTGGTCCTCTGGCTCTTCCAATATTTCTGCCTCTGTTTCTATGGGCCTTAGGTATAGGGGTTATATTGTAGATGTATCAAATGGGATTGAATATCTCATGGTCAGTTGTTCTCTGCATTTTGACCAGTTGTGGAGTTCTGTAATTGTCTACACCTGCTACCAAAGTCATTGCTAGGAAGTCATTCACTAGCACTGTCAAGAATTAAATCACGTTTCCCCACAGGAAAAAAAAAGCATTGATTGTAAGTACATGCTAGAACATCCAACATATTAAGCTATGGCAAAACCTCCTAAGGAAAAAACCACTCTAGTTCCTCCAAATGACATACCAACTTCCACAAACGGACATGAGTTGCCTCTGACCATCTTGAATGTGTCTGTGGTTTAATTTACATGTGGCTAATTCTACAGCAGCTCTATAATTGCCATGCAAACCCCAATATAAAAGCCATAAATATAGAATCATGATATTTCTGGTCTGAGAGGATAGACTTGAGAGATGGACTTAGTGGCTAAAATATCTTAGTGAGGCTTTGAAGGAGAACTTAAATTTTATATTGTGTTTCACTACCCAGCTCCCATTCTGCAACACATGTTGCAAAATAATTATATTAACTTTCTAACTGACCTTGGACTTCCCATTTGTGGCCTTTCAACCCATTTGCACACAATAACTGAAATAACATCAAAGAATGGCAATCTCGTCTCAACAGTGTACTTAAAATGCTTCTGCTTCTATTGATGGGTTCTCTGAAATACAAACTCTGGTCTTTGAATCCTATGTGATATGAGCCCTGAGTGCAGCCTCCCAATTGGCCTCACCCTCCAGGCTTTAGACCAATCTGTATTTCCTTACCTCAATATGCTTTTCTTCTTCATTGTTTTGCCTCTACCTAAAGCTCAACTCTCCTCTACTATTCTAATTCCTCATCATCAGACTCCCATGTATATAAGGTCTTTCATTATCGTAAGAACACAGTTAGCTGCCTTTTTACCCATACATCAAACACCTGACCTGCCTAGCAAATGGTATTGGGACAGTGGGGAGTGATACAATAACAAAGTGCTTTCCTAGCATCCACAAGTTCCTGGGTTTCATCTCCATCTCCAGAAAAAAAAAATAAAAAGGATGAGGCTAGTGACATAAGTCAGGTATAATGGTGCCTCTCACCAAGTCCAGTGATCTGACTTTGATCTCGGAATCCATGCAGGAGGAAAGAACTGATTCCCCTGATTCCCAAAAGTTCTCTCTCTCTCTCTCTCTCTCTCTCTCTCTCTCTCTCTCTCTCTCTCTCTCTCTCTCTCTCTCTCTCTCTCTCTCTCTCTCTCTCCCTCCCTCCCTCTCTCCCTCTCTCTCTCTCCCTCATGCATGCACATGTACACACACACTCAAGCACACTAGATAGATAGATAGATAGATAGATAGATAGATAGATAGATAGATAGATAGATAGATTTCTGTGGTTTTGTTGAGTCTTTTGTCTGTCTTTCTGGCTTATGTCCGTTTTAGCAGCCACAACAGTGTTGGAAACAAAACAGGCAGTCACAAATATGTGGGGAACAAATTTCTTTAGACAGAAGGCCAGAAGGGTGGAGAAGAAGTTGTTAGAAGAAAGGATAAAATAGAAGTAAATGGGGAAATGAGAAGAGGAACTTTGGAATTGTTTTAACACAACCTTCTAGCTAGAATACCTAGGGGAAATGATTGTCGCATTCCCTTGCAGACTTAAGGGAATGAAGCATCTAAGATAAATATAATGCTTTATAGAAGGCCTATTCTGAGTGTCCCAACCTAGCCCAACCTCAAGTTGAGTCTTTTGTCATCATAAGAGAGAAGGTCAGGATACATGCTAGATATATGACTCAAATGAAAAGGAGTCTGTATGATTCCCATATCTATCATCATCACCCCTAGTCCCAGGTGTGATGTCTGTTTTGGGATAGATGTGGCTTCCAGTGGATGGAGTAAAAATGATTCCTTCTGAACAATAGCTTAGATTCCAGGTCTTATTATTTACCCCATGTCTTAGTTACTTTGATACAGCTGTAATAAAATACCAAGACAACTTAAAGAAGGAAACGTTTATTTGGGGGCTTATGTTTCCAGATGGAGGAGCATCCTTTACCATCATGTCAGGGAAGTACTGCAGCAAGTACCAGGCATGGTGCCATGCACAGCCGGAGAAATCACATCTTGAACCACAAACAGGAAATAGGCCACACTGGTAGTACCATATGGCTTTTGAAACCTCAGAACTGGCCCATCATGACATACTTCCTTCAGCAAAGCCACACCTCCAAAGTCTTCCCAAAAAGGGAACCAACTGAGGAACAAGTGTTCAAACGCCTGTGACTTACGGGGGTCATCTCATCCAAACCACCACCCTGATCCTGAAAAGCCAAAAGGAATTGTCAAGATACATCCTTTTGAGTGAGAAAAATGTAAGCTTCATGAGTGGTCAGCTATTAGTTATTGGGGAAAGTAGGATAAGAATTTGATGTAACACCAGCTAAAACACTGATATACGGATGAAAGGAAATGACGTAACTTTAGTGCTCAAGGTTGTGGTCTTCTGCTGGTGTATCTTTCTCAGCATTCTCTCATATGCATGTGAGCTGAGCCACCGTCTCTAACCTGAAAGCCAGAGGGAGATGAAGAGTTATAACTTGATTTCTACTAATGTCTACTAGGGAATGAGGCTTTCATTTTCTTACCCTTAGAAAGGAGATGAGATTTAAGAAATAAAAGCATTCTTTTTGGCTAGGGTGCATTGAACTGAGCCAAGTTATCTGCTTCAAGCAAAAAGAGAAAAAGAAAAAGAAAAAGAAAAAGAAAAAGAAAAAGAAAAAGAAAAAGAAAAAGAAAAAGAAAAAGAAAAAGAAAAAGAAAAAGAAAAAGAAAATCTTTACTATTTGAAGGCTGACTGTGTCAATATTGCTGTTTCTCTCTTCATCTCTGAAAAAGGGAAAATACCTACCAAGGACAATTGCCACCTGTAATTGTTGCCTGCTTTTCTCCTCCCCAGTCCTTGAGTTTTAATCATCACAAAATGAACTTTGAAGAGTTGTCACGTAGAATGATCAGTACCAGTGACTTCAAGAGCCTACAGAAAACTGATCCCAAATAACTAAATCCTTTTCCTCACACTTGAAAATAAAGATGGATTTTAAAATTCTATCTACAGGAAGAAGGCAGCTGAACTATAGACTTTGATTTGCTTTATACACTCTAAGCCAGAATAAAAAACATCACAGTAGCCAGCCATTTTTCCCCAGGTCGCAACCTTCAGTGAAGATGCTTAAAAAGCCCACAGGGGCTGAAGCTGGCACTTAGCATTTTGCCACCACAGGTAGAGTTTAGACAGGACCATAGAACCTGTCAAAACAGAACAAGCAAGGAGCAATTTACTCAGCAAACTTCTCAAGTCTCTAAAACATGGATATAACAAGATTTTTGCAAGCTTTGAAAGTGAATTCTCAGCCTGACTAAAGGCAGAAATATATTGACAATTCATCCTCATGTGCAGAAGACAAACACCAATGTGAACGTTGCTATTGAATTCAAGAGGATTGATTCTGAAAACTTTTAAATTTATTTGAGAAACCTAAAGAATATGATGTAAAATACCATAACTTCTGTACTGGAGAAAGCCAGGGGCATTTGGTTCCAGCCTGTCACTAGGAATCACTGTTGACATCAAAAGCCACTTGGGCAGCCATCTCTGGCACTTAACTTTGTTGGGTTTCAGGATCTCCATGGGAAGGAGACCACAATAAAGGAGCTCGTGCCAGTCCATGAAACATACATATATACAAAGCTTGCTGTGGGTAAGAGAGCCTAGGCTAAGTCCCATGTGTAGGTGCAAGTTTACAGAAGAATAATATTTTGACAAGGATATTCCAGAAGGGAACTTTTTCAATAGGCCAAGCTGAATTTTGGCCAGCAGATGCATGAATTTGATGTGGTTATGGGTGGAACAAATGTTTCTGGCAGAGAGAACAATGAGTGAGACAGTTAGGGAGATGCTAAGTTGCTTAGATCAGAGATGGTTCTGATTAAAACAAAGAAACTAACCCATCAGTTGTTGATGTCAAGCCAAAAAGATGCCAGAGTTCATGTTTTCATTACTGAGTTTAGAATTTGGAATACAACATAATGGCACTCCTAAACGTCTCTGCCCCAGCTTGTGAACTGACGATGGAAGAAAAGAAACTTTGCAGATAGGATCAAGTGTGGAGACCTTGAGATGAGGAGAATACTCTGGACTGCACAGATAGACCTTTCTTGGGAGAGCCAATGAGTGGACCGGAGGATACAGTGACACAATGAGATGGAGAGACACTGCAGGAGGAGGACCTGGAGCTCTGTGCTACTTCTGAGGGTAAAGGGGCATTATGGTGATGCCAGATAAAGACAGCATGGAAACCCAGACCTCAGGACCACAGAAATAAAGAACCAAACATCACCAATGCATGAATGCGGAAGGACATGAATTCCACCCCTCCTGGCCCCACCATTAGCTCTTGTGAGAAGAAGCATGGCCCTTCAACACCTAGAGTCCTGCCTCTGAGAGGCACCCCTGATGCTGACCTGAAGAACTGTAATATAATATATTCGTATTGTTTTCACGTTACAAAATTTGTAGAAATCTATTCCACGGCAACATAAACGGATAGATAATTTACCTGCAATTTTGTTTTGTATATAATTAGTCCTCAGTCTCTACAGGTACTAGCCATGGGGTAGCTTTTTCTGTGTAACAGTTTTGCTTTTTTTTTTTAGTTGTTCAGTGGTTTCATGCATTTATATAATAAATTTGAGTCATTCCCCTCCCCATCTTCCTCTTCTCACTGGAACCCTTCCCAGCAACCCCCTCTCCTACATCCACATCTTCTTCTAAATTTTTAAAAAATATGTATGAGTATTTTCTGTATGCACCGTGCACCTAGTGCCTGAAGATGCCAGAGGAGAGCATTAGATACCCTGAGACTAGAGTTGTGAGTTACCATGCAGGTGCTGAGTTCTAAGCCTCAGTCTGGAAAGATCAGCCAGTGCTCTGAAAGGCTGACCCACCTTCCCAGCCTCTTTTGCCAATAGCTGACTGAGTTTATCTAGTTTCTTGCCTGGGCAGGTGTGGGAGGTCATTTATGTGAAGAAGGACAGCTTATCAGAGGCTACACCACTGAAGAAAATAACAGACACTTCTCAATAGCCCTCAGTTGCCAATATTTCTACAAGTCTTGTGCAGAGCACCCCAACTTCAGGGACTCTGTCATGACGAGAAGAAGAGTTTTCAAAGTATTTCTATGCTGATTCCATATTTAGTGGTGCCAGTTCTTAGAGATGAAGGACTGACAAGCTCAGATTCACCGCCTTAACGACCAGCTCCTAGTCCTGATTCACCAAGAATCAAGAAGAAGTATATATGAAATATATGACTTTGGAATAGGATGAGCCAGGGCTAACTTTTAAACTTGTTATTTATTTCGGTGGGACCTTAAATAACTTCCTTCAATTCTGTGAGTATCAGCCCCTAAATAGTATGCACACCTCTCAGCAGTGGGGTGCAGTAGCGTGAGCCCTGTCTCAGCAACTTGGGGAGCTGAAGCTGGAGATTTGCATGTTCCAGGCCAGTGTTGGCAACATGGCAAGACAAACAAAACAAATACCTTCCTGTTAGGGTGGTGTAAAAGGCCTACACCTTTATGTCATGGGAGCAAACCATTTGTAAAGTACCTCGGACATAGTAAATTCATATATTCCAGCTTCTGATGTATGCGGGCACTCTTCGCATGCATTCCTGAAGGCTGGCTGTGTGACTTCCCAGCACAAAGCCAGCAGAGAACAAAATAATTTGTTTCATCATAAAATTCAGTGTGATGATATTGATGTTGATTCTACCCAGAAATCAACACCATGTGCCAGCCACAGAAAAAATACAAGAAAGGTTATCTTCCTGTGATGTTTTGGTCTGGGAGACAAGGTCTCTTGCAACGTGTGATACTAGAATCTTTGTGGTGGGTGACAGAGGGAACATCAAATCATAACAGTCAAAAAGCTATTCCAAGATCCACTTACTCTCAGTCCTTCTGAATATATTTAGGAGAAAGGCTCCATTGATAACAGTCTCTAGCATCTTCCCTTCAGTAGATTACTGCAGACAGAATAAGCTTGGATTCTCAGCTAGCAGCATAACTCTATAGAAGCCTTGGCACTTCTGTGCCTCACCTGCAGGAGTGAAGTGAAGTTTCTTTGAAGAGTTTTTAAGTGGGCCCCTTTTAAATAAAGGCCTTAGGGTGGGCAGTGCCATCGATCTGGTGAAGTGAATGAAGGCACGCAAACTGAATTGCAAGGTTAAGTTCTAAGAACTAAGTATACTAGACACGGTGCAGTACAGAGAAGATATGTGAGCATGGCCAACATTAGCTGAGAGGAGGAAGGATTTGTTGTTACTGCTATTGTTGTTAACTGGACACAAACACAAACACATTCTGGAAGAGGGAATCTCAATTGAAAACAAAACAAAACAAAACAAAACACATACCTCTATAGAATCATCCTGTAGGCCGACTGTGGAGTATTGTCTTGATGAATGATTGTTGTGGGAGGGTCCAGACCACTATGGGTAGTACCAGTCCTGGGCTGGTGGTCCTGACTGTTGAAGCAGGCTGAACAAACCCTAAGGATCAAGCCAGAGTACACCATTTCTTCATGGCCTCTGTATCAATTCCTACCTCTTGGTCCCTGCCCTGTTTGAGTTCCTGTTTTGACTTCTCTCAGTGATGGCATGTGACTCTAGAGTGCTATGCTAAAGTAAACCCTTCCCACACAAATTGATTTTAGACATGGTATTTTATCTCAGCAATAGAAAACCTGAACTAAGACAATACCCAACATGTCAACCCCAATCTTACATTGCTAATCTGCAGTGAACATCACCTCCAACCAGTTAAGGGCTCAGCCACCAAACTGCTGGCTTTAGACACCAGTCACAAGACCCAGACAACTTGTGACTGAGCACCTGTATTTTCTATTTGTCTTGTAGCTGTGACAAAATGCCTGACAGAATCAGTTTAAAGAATAAGGTTTCTCTTTGATTTGTAATTGTAGGGGCTTTCAGGCATCATGATGGGAAGGAGTGTCAGAGTGGCTCATATCTGTGGTGGCAAGAGTTGGTGGCTGCCACTTCATACCCTGTGGATCACAGGAAACAAAGATGGAACCTGAAATGACTATAGCCTTGAAAGGTTTTCCCCTAGTGTTCACATCCACCAGTTAGGCATCAGGCTCCAAAGGTCCCACGGATTCCCAGAACAGCACTGCCAACTGGGGACCAACTGTTCAAACATACGAGCCTCTGGGAGACATTGCACATTCAAAGCTAATAGCAGCTCTGAACTCAGGGTTTATACAACCATCTTCTTAGCTTAATAATTTGTAGAATTGTTCCTAGGACTTAAGAAAGCTATCTATGCTTACTTATTTATTATAAAGGATGCAACTCAAAAATAGTCCTAAAGAAATGGATGGATTAAGCAACTCATAGGCCCAAATCTTCTCTAGGCACCCTACCTCCACCCCAGTACTTCAATAGTAGTCAGTGTTTTCAAAGCCCCTAGATCCTGTCTTTTAGAAGACCTTCAGTGGGTTTCATTACCTGGTGATAAATTACTATTCCTTTGTAACTAAATTTGGCTCTCCCCTCACAATATGAGAGAGAGTAAAGCTGAGATGCCCAAAATCTCTAATAAAGCCTTGATATTCTCAGGGGTCATCTCTAGTTCCTATCCAACAGTCTTTAGAGATATCTGAAAGTCACCTCATTGACACAGGCTCAGACTTGTTCAAAGAGGTTCCTTGTGAATGGTAACAAAAGCTGTTTCTGTAATTCAGGAAGCTCCAAAGGACCAAAACTAGGACAAAGACCAAATACACATTTCCTATCATACTGTAAATGAGTAAATGAACAAGAGTGCACCAAAATGATAAAGAAATAGACAAAGGAAGGAAAAAGAGGGGGAGGAAGAGAGAGGGAGGGAGGGAGGAAGGGAGGGAAAGAAGGAAGGAAGGAAGGAAGGAAGGAAGGAAGGAAGGAAGGAAGGAAGGAAGAAAGGAAGGAGGGATTAAGGGAGGGGAGAGGGAGGAAGAAAAGGAAAGAAGGGAGTGAAGGAAGGAGGGAGGGAGAGAAGGGAAGAGAAGGGAGGAATGGAGGAGAGAAGGAAGGAAAATAATTCTTCTGCCACTACCACTCTTGTTGTTTAAGCTGTTTTAAGTCTTCCAGACAAAAATTATTTCAACACTTGTTTCTACTTCTCAGAAAACACCATTTCAATCAATGGGTGCTTGCTAGGACTTTCAAATAAGCCCACTCCCTATAGACCAAATTAAGCTGTCTAGCCCAAAGACAGCCATTATTGTTCCTAAGCATGGGACAACAGCGGAGCAGCCAACGTGGTTCAGGACAGCACCAGCTGTACCTCCTTCTCTTGTCTCTGAATGGCAAAATGGACCTTAGTAGGGAGGTAAGGGGATAAACCAGTGCAATCCAGCAAGCAGGCCTCCTCCCATCATACCTCTTAATCCAGAAAAGGAAGCAGTGAGATCCTGATTCCTCTTCAGCTGTGGATGTGTACAAAAATGTTAGTGGAAGGAGCATGATGCCCCATGACTATGTTTGCAATGTGCTCCAACTTTAAGCAGTATCTTAGGATTTCTATTGTTGTAAAGAGACACCATAAAGGAAACCATTTAATTGAGTTGTCACACAGTTTCAAAGGTTTGGTCCATTACCATCATGGTGGGTAGCATGGTGGTACACAGGCAGATCTGATGCTGGAGAAAGAGCTGAGAGTTCTACATCTTGATCCAACATACCACATTTACCACTGTAGTGTGCGTCAGATGATAGCACTTCTATATGTGACCACAATTAAGCATTACCTGGAAGCCAGAATAAGTAGGACAGAGAAAGCCTAACAAAATGAACCTGATGCAAACTTATAATGACATCACTACATGCATCAACTAACCTTAGACCTGAAGGACCTCTTCTGGGCATACAACATCTGTCCAGCCAAGTTACTCTCAAGCAACTTTGTACCATCATATCTGACAGAAAATGCCTGCACAATCAACTTGGGCCATTGACAGCTCATACAGAAAGACAAACAGGATAAAGGGAGATATATTCTTAATATAGCAAACTTCACCCTTTCTCAACCACTGTTGGAAGTAATTTTAAATATATACGTCAAAAATAGCTACACTGTAGAGAGCAACTCAAATGTACTTTCATATCCATAAGAATGAAACTTCACTCTTAACAAATCTCTTCTAACAATCTCATTTCAAAGCCCAGGGTGCTACACATTTCTCATTAGTCCTACAGAGTAGAACTATATACATGCCATTCAAAGAAGTAGTCAGAGCTACCTTGCTCTTACACGTTGCTCTTCCCACCATAGAAGTTCTTATACAAGAAAACTCCGTCAGAGATTCCCATCCTCTTCACCTGGAAACTGTGAGATGTGAACCATAGTAGCCATTGATTGTCACCTCTATGTGAAGAGAGAAATGTACAGGGACACAGGGACACGAGCTGATAGTAACATACAGAGGGGAGTCCTGGTGACAATGACCCAGACATCACCCCGAATCTGTACAGCAAATATTCCACTCTTCCTCGAATGGCAGGAGACACTTCAATGTTTTTTTCAATGATTTCCTTTTACTGACTGAGCAAGTTCAAGTTTGTGGTTTGTTCTTTTATTGCATACAGTCAAATGAACTGTCAAAGGAAGAGAGCAATAAACAGCTCTACCCAGCCATGGTACTTATGGACCACAGCAATGACCATCCCTGCCAGATACTCCCAAGGGTGCAATAATGACACTCATATCTTGCTATTGACCAATAGTTTTCTAATTAAAATTTGTGCCTGATCAACAGGAGAGAAATCACACTTGGTAATAGAAACCTAGCCAACTACTGGGGGTTGGTGAGGTCATGGGTCTTAAAGGATAAGCTCTTCTACTTTCTTAGCCAAGCATAACTCTTAACTTCATTCTAAATAGTTATCCTTATACCCACATATAAGTGTGGCTCTCATCTCTCATCAAAGAAACTTCTCTTTGCATCAGACTTGACACCATTACAGAAAACCACAACAAGTCAAAATACAGAAAACTGGTGGTTGTCAGGCAGCCAACTCCAAATGGCACACACCTCCTACACCTACAGCTCAGGACAAATCATGGAAGAGGGCAACAAAAAGAATGTATGAGCAAGAGGACCAGAGAATCTGTTATAATAACATATCTCCTAAAAATGACAAGGAAGTCTCACCATGATACCACAACTCTATGTTTATGTAAACATAAGACTTAAACAAGAGGGACACCAGCAGATATAGTAATATAGAAGGAGGGAGCCCCACTCCTAGATAAAGAACTACAGATAATCAAGGAATGCTGATGGATTGAGAATTACCCCTTCCCTCACTGGCTATTTGATACCAAGGTTATACAGCCCTGAAGCAGAGGGGGAACTGGGAACTAAGTGTTCAACTATCTAAACCTATGGAGGACATTCTCATTCAAACCACTACGGATACTAAATTTTCTTGTCAGTACCAATAAATTCTGGCACCTTTCTCCTTATGGAAGCTCTCCTTTCCTGCTTATCTTCTGCCAGCTAGATGTAAGGGTTTGTTAGGTGTTCTTCAGACATCCAAAGATTTTTTTTTTTTTTGCTTTAGGGCTTTGGCACTTGATTTTCCCTCTCTCTAAATGTGATGCCTGATCTTGGTTGCCAACTTGATGTGTCTGGGAAGAGGAACTCAGTTGAAAAACTCCCTCTATAATATTGGCTTGTGAGCATGTCTGTGGGACATTTTCTTGGTTGCTAATTGATGTAGGAGGACTATCCCAGTATGGGCTATATCATGCCTAGCCAAGAGGACCTGGGCTTTATAAGAAAGACGGCTAATTGTGAGCCTTGGGCAATCCAATAAGCGGAGTTCCTCCATGGTCTCTATATCAGTTCCTGTCTACAGGTTCCTACCTTGATCTCCTGTCCTAGCTTCTATTAATGATGGACTGTAAATTTTAATTTGGAATGAACCCTTTCCACCACAAGTTGCTTTTGGTCATGGTGTTTATAATGGCAACAGAAAACAAACTAAGACACTGAATTTCTTTGTAAGACCAGAATCTTCTCTTTGTTCATATTTCAGTCCAAGTCTTCTTCAGGCAGAACTTTCCCAGGCATTGGATAGAATATTTCCCTCTACTTCTGACCACCATTTCTTCCAATGCCTTGTTTTATCTAACAGATGGCTAACAGCATTACCTAATATTCTTTGCTGATTAATTTATCTATTTGTTTTAGTGCTGGAGATATACCCTAACCCTTACACATGCTAGGAACATACTACTCTACGGAACTGCCCCACACCCCTTCTTTACCCTTTAAACTGATTGTGTCACTAAGAGAAGGTAGTTTTCCTGAAAGCTCACACGTAGACGTCTTCTCTGCAACAAAACCCAGACTCTTGCATAGTCCTAGTCCTAGTTTACTTTCACTTGCCATGATTAGACATCACAACCAAAAACAACTTTAAAAGGAAGAAATGTATTTGACTTACATATCCCAATTGTAATTGCCCATTGAGAGAAGTCAAGACAAGAACTGAAGCAGAGCCACAGAGGAACGCTGCTTATTGGCTTGCTCTCAGGCTCACATTCAGACAATACTTTGCCTGTACCTCCCAGGGTCATCTGCCTAGGAGGTAGCACTTCCTATAGCAGTTTGGGGCTTCACAAAGCAATCATCAATCAATAAAATGACCCACAGCGATATCCACAGGCCACTATGATGTAGGCAATTCCTCAGTTGAGATTCCTGCTCCTTAGCTATGTCTAGGTTTGGGTCAAGTTGACAAAAACCAACCTGTACAGTCCCAGACCACAGCTGGTACACAGATCTTACTTGTTGAACAATGAGAAAATGAGTAGTAGGTGAGTGTGAAACGATCTGCTCAGCATCATGCCCATGTGGGTAGTGGGTGTATCCAACATCAAAAAGAATTGGTAGTAGGTTGGTGAAAGATTTTCTGTCTGCCAGAATCATATACAAATGGGTTGTGAGTGTGTATAAAATTATCTATCCAGCATCATATCTATGTGGTTGGAAAGTATGAGATTATCTGTTCAACATCATACATAAATGAGTAGAGGTTAGTGTGGTACTTTCTGTCCAGCATCAAATACAAATGGGTAGTGTATAAGTATGGGATTATTTGTCCCATACCATACACAAATAAGTAGTGAGTGGATGTGGTATAATTTGTCCAGCACCACAGCTACCAATACTTAAGCACTCAGTCTACATGGAATAAAGGTGACAAAGTTGATGCAAATTATTTTCAAGATATGATTCTGCATCTCAATATCCTATCTGTCCAAACATTTATTTAATCAATAAACAGATATTCAGATCCCTCTCCAGTGTCCGTCTCTGTGCTAAGTGTTGGGGCATTATGCAAAGAATATAAATTAACTGTCCTCCTGAATGTGCCAATTTAATGGGATAAGACTGCCTGAGCACTTCATAATGATCTGGCCTCATTTCAGAAAAGGGTTGGTATGTAGACACAGAGCAGGAGGGATAGCATTTGGGGCTTCTGAGACCAGAGATGGATTGTTTAGAAAGGAAATCATGACCATGTTACTATGGACGATGAGGATGAGATTGAAAAGGAAGCAAGCAGACCATGAGCTGATGTCACAGAGACAGGAGCCCAGCTCTGCACAGTCTTCTGACCCTTTGTTCTAAGTGTGATGTCAGGACTGTGAAGATTCTGAGCTGGGGAGCGATTACAGATATGATCTAACTTCCATTGCAAGATGATTACATGGGCTTCCAGGTGAATATGAGATTCAAGATGAGTGAATTAGAGTTTGGAACACTTGTCTTAGACTGGCTATCCGGGAACAACTTGGACTGGCATTTCTAACCTGACAGGATAGAGGTGTTTAGGTAGGTAACTGCCATCATGATGGACCTGCTTCCTCAGGATGATGTACAAGTTGGTTACTCACGCCTACTCAAGTGTGCACTGTGAAAGCAAAAAAACTGATGCTCTCCACCTAATCCAGGCAGATGGATTATTCAGCACCACACTGAGCTGGTGCCGTGGTCTGGCGGCATTCATTTCTGTTGTGTGACTTTTCCTGAAAAGACATGAGCAAATGTCTAAGTCACCCCAAACCATGCATTACCCATAAGTGGAGCAAGTGGGATCATGTCATCAGACAGAAAAACTGGTAAAGTAGAGCAGATTAAGAAGGCCCAGGCAATTCTCATAATTGAGAACAGTAGGCATTTGAATCTGCTTCTGACCTGATTACTGTCCTGGACAGCACATGACCACAACACCTCATTAAGAAGACCATGGCAACTGATCCTGTAGCACAGAACACAGAGTTCTCGATGCTGATAAGCTGTCTAGATGGTCCCCAAGGAATAGGCCAATAAGCTTTACACCCTGGACATTTCTTCCTGCAAAAGGTATTTAGTCTCTCGTCCACCCTAAGTAAGTTGTATGCATCCATTTTACCTGATAAACAATTTGAGCAAGCCAGGATTGTCCTTCTCATCAAGAACCACTGTGAGGGAAGCCTTCGTTACCCAGGAGCACTGCCTAAGTCTCCCACAGAAGGCCCCTCAGTGCAACTGACACTAACTTTGAGCTAAGCTGGATTCTTCTCGGCCCACTCTGGGCTCATGGCTGGCCTGAGGGCCCATTCCCAACTCCTCTCAGTTCCCAGCTGCATCTGGGTGTCCAGGAGTTTGGAATCCACAGCCTCAAGGAGGGAATGTAGCCTAGCACCCTTGCATTTTGTCTTCCAAAACAGCATTCACACACTCCAGTGGCAAGGCAGAACACAGACCTCCTCCACCCACAGGCCAAAGAAATTATTCTACTCAAGACTAGCATGGTGAATGAGTTTATTGGGGTGACTTACAGGGGTTGGGTGGTTAAAGGGCATTTATATCATCAAAATTCCCACATCAACATGTGAAATAACTCACAAAAGTTGCATCTCTGTGTTGCCCTGATAATTAAGGTTGAATTCTACCATTGTCCAGATAGCCTTCTGGGCTCAGGGTAAAATGGAGGACTCCCTTCAGTTGCAGAGCTCTCCCTTCTCTGATGTCATCTTGGGAGTTCAAAAACCCCACACATACCTCTATCTGCAGAATGTCATGTAACCTTAGATTATAGGTTCAACTTCTGTGCTGGTTTGTATATGTGTGGCCCAGGGAGAGACACTATTAAGTATGGCACTGTTGGAGTAGATGTCTTACTATGGATGTGGGCTTTAAGATCCAAATCCTAGCTGCCTGGAAGCCAGTATTCTCCAAGCAGTCTTCAGATGAAGATATAGAACTCTCAGCTCCTCCTGCACCATGCCTGCCTGGATGTTGCCATGTTGCTACCTTGATGATAATGGACTGAACCTCTGAACCTGTAAGCCAGCCCCAAGTAAATGTTGTTCTTATAAGAGTTGCCTTGTTCACGGTGTCTGTTCATAGCAGTAAAAGCCTAAGACAACTTCCTTTCTCCCAATAAGAACCAATATAGCTAGCACCTGAGATTCCTGGGGTGCTAATGAGGTATCTCTGTCCCTTATGCCTTTAGCCAATGACCTTTGCCTATCCTGGATATTCTGACCCCTATCCCCAAAACTACATATGTCCTGAATTGTCCCAAGTAAAGTTGATCTGCATCCCACAGCTGGTCCCTATGTTCTCATTTCTGAACTTACATCGCTTTGAACACCCAGACAGACTCCTCAGTCCTCTCTGCTTCCTTTGCCCTCATAGACCTAGATCAGCCGACAATCCCAGGGGCAGGGATAGACACATCTCTGGAACTCCCTGCCCAACTTCTAGGCAGCATTTCATCTCCAGTGATTATTTGCTATCATTGACCTGGAGGAGAGGCTAGTGACTCTCAAAGTTTTTTGAGCTTCCTGCTTCCCTCCAGGAAGAAGTGTTTCTGCCTGGAAGAAATAGCTACCCAGTGGTTTTCCAAGAGTGCCTCTGGTAAAAGATTATAAATTAGAGGCTCAAAGCAATTAGTGTTTCGCTTCATATTTTCTGAAAGTGAGAAGTTCAAGCTGTATGTGTAGGACTCCACTCTTAGCCCCAAGGACCAAGACTCTAAGACAGGGTCGTTCCATACCTTCCCTAGACCCCACAGCTTGTAGACATTCATCCCAATCACTGTTTCTATTTTCCTGGGCCCACCTTCCCTTTTAATCTATATCCAAATTTCGCATCTATTTGGTTTATCCTATTTCTGTCTATGACTATTTTGCCCGAATGTATGACTGACTGTGCTGCCACACATGCATGCAACACACAAAGAGGCCAGAAGGAGGCGTCATATCTCCCTGGAATAGGATTACAGATGAATGGGAACCATCATATAGGTGCTAGGAATCTAACTCAGCTCTTCTAGAAGCTCTTAAACCACAACGAAGCCATCTTGTCTTTCCAGCCCCTAAGATGCCCTTAAGAGAATTCCAATGAGATTGGAGCTATGGTTCTGTTTGCCAAGTACAAGTTTATCTTAACTAATTCTGCATATTATAGCTCTAGTCCCCCAAAACGTCACAAGTCTGAGCAACTGATAATTCCCAGCCTAATGTATCTTTTGTGAATACCGTTTGACCCATAGGGTTCACACCACAATTCTAGTGTCTTTGTGAATTGATGGGTTGCTTTGGAGTACTCTTCTGCATACCTAGTACCAAGTTTGAAATAAGAGCCACAACATTTGAAATAAGAGCCACAACAGACATTTTCATCCTCACAGCTGATGGGGGTGGGGGGGAGGCTGTAATATGCTGGCTTGCCTGGCAGAGGTTTGCTTTATCCATTTGACTCAACACAATAATAGGCATTCCCTTTCCATCTTGAACCTGGTGGTTTGGGAGACAACATGTTATATGATGCCCTACCGAGAGCACACATTTTGGAGGTATTTCTTCCATCATCCATCAGTGTGTTAAAACAAAATGAGGTACTAAGTAGCATGGGCTTCACAGCTGGCAAGAGACTGAGCCAGGATTTCCACTCAAGTGAACCTGACTCCCAGCCTGTGTGGGCTTAATCACATATCATCCTGCCTCCAGCATACAGCTATACATACATAGCTCTCCTATTAATTTTGTATACATTTTTATATACTTACTTTATTGTGTTTTGCTCATAATAAGTCCTCTTGCCATTCCTTTTCCATCCTCTCCCTCCTTCATCCCCACAGAGTTGCACTCCTCTTTTCAGCATCCTCCACCCCAAGCTGATATTTTCACAAATTGGTACCATTATTAAACAATGGTTCTTTTCAACACATTGTGTTTATA
The DNA here is from genome assembly GCF_000001635.26 of Mus musculus. Lineage (NCBI taxonomy): Eukaryota > Metazoa > Chordata > Mammalia > Rodentia > Muridae > Mus > Mus musculus. The sequence continues at coordinate 40,035,262 of NC_000073.6, read as the reverse complement.
TTCCCAACGAGAAAAATTATGGCTTGCTATATTTGTGGATGGAGCAGAACCCATAGATTTCATGCTTAAGAAGAGGCTAACTCTAGGAATACAGTGGATCATGTTCTTGGTCCCAGAGATAACCATCACCTTGTCAGAGACTCCCATTGATTCCTGGAGGCTGACCTGATGAAGGGGGGGGCAGATCTTGGCAGGATCACTGGCCCAGGCAGGAAGCCACTGTGATCCATAAGGAGGAAGATGGCTGTTTTTCACATGCAGACTCCATTTGCTGGGAATAACTGCTGCTCTGGAACCATAGAGAACCTGTGTTTGTCACCGGTATGAAGTTTCTGTGATTGTTTGAAGTCATACATATTCTAAGAAAGATTCTCCTTCAGGTAAAGGGTTGAGGCGGTACATGACGGCCTCTCCTGCCTCTGGGAGCCTGTGATGAACACTGTCAGGGCTTCAGGTGAATGTGATACAGAAACATGAAAACACTGAATGATGGGCCTTATTTAATGGATCCAAGAATTCTCTTCTATACCCTTTGAAATGAAGTTTCTGTGTGAGAGGAAAACAAACAAAACAACTTACTCTTGGTGAGGCTGCTGACTTTAAGACATTTTTGGAGGCAAAAGCAGACAGATTTCTGAGTTCGAGGCCAGCCTGGTCTAAAGAGTGAGTTCCAGGACAGCCAGAGCTACACAGAGAAACCCTGTCTCGGAAAACAAAACAAAACAAAACAAGAGTTTAATCAGAATAAATGGGATTACAGGAGTGGCATCCTAATTCTTTGGAACTTTTAAGAAGATTTTCTTATGAGAAGAGACAGCAAACTGGATGTGATGGTCCCTGTCTAAAAACCTGGTTCTCAGAAGGCTGCTACAGGGGTATCCTGAGTTCAAGACCAGCCTCAATTTATAAAACAGCTGTCTCTTAACAAGCATAGACACACACACACACACACACACACACACACACACACACACACACACACACACACACAAGATGTACTGGAAAAAGTTCACTCTTTATCTTACTGGCTTACACTCTCTTCTGCCACAACCATCCCCAGCTCCACCACCAATTTTATTTCTACCACAAATGCACAGGAGATAGGCCATGCAAGAACACAGTGAAAAGAAGGTTGTCTACAGTAAAGCAGAGCATGAATCACTACACCTGTTGCTCTTGATCTGCGTTTCACATCCTCAAGAAACTGTCTGATATGCAAGCTTCTAAGCCTGTTGCATTCTATTATTTCAGCCTGAGATAAATTACTCTCTGATTCCCCTAGCTGTCACCTCAGCTAACCCACTTCCTGAATCCTGGGGGGTCATGATCCCTTCAGTCTCCTGGGAGCATCCCAAAGCACAATTGCTGAGTGCACCATACTTTGATGTAGGATTGGAAGCATGCTGGGTAATTGCATTGTGAAGCTGGTAACAAAATCATAAATTTGATTAGAGACATCACTTTTCCTAGAGATGAAACTAATTAGCAGTCCCCAGCTTCATGGGGGAATGTCCCACTGTTTACAAGCCATGATGTTTCTTGATCATTTTACCCAACGTCTGTCTTAAAACTGGCAGATTCTTCCCCTCCTTCCTACCCTGCCCTTGGAAACTTAACTGACAGGACAGAAAATGTGCCAATCTTTATTTTACCCTTATCATGTAAGGTGTGGGATGGGCTAGAGTGGGTGAGCTTACCTGTGATAGCAGGCAAAGCTTCCAAAGCTGTGTTCCCTCTCTTCTGGTTCCTGGTATAGTGCTATTCCCAGGACGATAGCTTTGTTTTACACACACACACACACACACACACACACACACACACACACACACACACACATTCACACATTTCCTTCAGGCTATATGAGATTAAGGCTTCCTGAACTTAAACACTTTTCAGCAATTAGAATTCCACTTCATTCCACCTTTATTACTCATTTCTTCTGAGCTCTGGTGAGTTTAAGTCATTCCCATTTCTCAGTTGACTCCTCCACAAAATTCACTTTCACCCAAAGCTGTGTTGATGACACACTGTGTTTGTTACTCTGTGTGCGTTCAATTTGATTTAAATACACTTCAGGGGACAGCATTGAAAACAGCCCCAAGAAAGGGCCAATATAAAACATGACCCCTCCCTTGTGTGAGAAATGAGCCATGTGATAAGTTCTCTATTCTAAAAGTTCATAGTTTTGGAGATCAACCTGTCTCACACACATGCTCTGCCTCCGTGTAAGCAAAGTTAACTCAAGCCAGAGGCTAAGAGAAGCACAGCTACATGCAGAGACCAGGAAAATAGTGTCATAACTTACATAACCCAGATGACTACCTCATTCAGCTTACTATGACTAGATCATGGTGGCTGTTTAGACATAGTGAGAACTCAGCCAAAGAAAATGAGCCTGGTCTTTGGAGACTCAGCCTGGAGAATGGTGTATGAAGGGGATAACCCTGTGTGTTGAAGCACAAGGACTTCCATGCCTCCCATATATTGCTGTAATAATATGAGTGAATTACTAAACATAAATTACACAGACTAAATATGTGGCTCAGTGTTCACATGGGTTTGAATTTAGTATCTTAAAGACAAAACAGAAAACCAAGAAAAACGGATAGCAGAACTTAGTCTCTTCTCCTCCAATGACTTCCCTACTGAGAGGACTCAAAGAATCAAGTCATAACTCAACCTATCATTTAATCATCTTTTCTTGACAAAGATTGTGTGACATATGCAGGACTGGTACAGGAAGTCATAGCTACATATGTACACTTGTTTTATTACTATGGAGCCCACCAGGAGACAAAGAGAGATCATGATGACCTTAATTTTATATGACAACTCATTCATATAAAATTAAGGTGTCTTCTTCCATGACACTGATGTCATACTCAGTTGCCCCCCTAACAGGCTGGTTTGGCCTGAGTTCCATTGAAATCAGATGTAAAGGAGCCAGCTGCCTGTGGGCAATATCTCTGGAAGGTGCCTGCAAGGGGCAGAAATTCCTACCAAAATACTAAAATAGAGAGGCAAGTCAGGGATGTGTTGTTGAAAAAGGCTGCAACATGGGGCAGCTATTACTCCATCTGAAGGATGACTGACAGCCCATGGAGCCTTGGGAAATACACTTCAAAGTATCCACCCAGCAGATGAGATGGCAAGCATCTGTCTATTGATTTCTGTTCTCCTGTGGTCAGAAGTGGCCCCACAACTTTTGAGTCCTGCCAACTTGCTAGGTTTTTTCTTCTCTCTTTCCTTATCCCCATCCCTTTCCCCTCCCCCTCCCCCTCCATCATCCTCCTTCCCCGTGTGTGTGTGTGTGTGTGTGTGTGTGTGTGTGTGTGTGTGTGTGTGTGTGTGTGTGTGTGTGTGTAACTGCAATATAGATTTAGAGTGGAAATCTCACTCAGGCACCATTGACTTTTTGAGAGAAGTAGCCTGAAGCATGTAGCCATGGATACGAAGAAGCTACCTATCATAGCATCTGCAGCTGATGAAGAACTAGTCACCCTAACAGCAGGAGGAGAAAATCTGAGGCTTCTATGAATGGATTGTAAAATGCTATGCACTGTGTGTCTGATACAATCCACCTGCTAGATTATTCATCCTCCTTGTAGCCCATATATTAACTCCCATTCATCGTGTTGTTCCCACAACAGAGGCAGGCATGTGCTTAAATCTACAGTTGCTGAAGAAAAGCTTGATACCAAGTGCTACAGTAAATCTTGAGCCATAAAAGAATTTGCCATGTTTCTCTACCAATTATATTTCCCTCACTCTGCACACCAACCCTTTATGTCTGAAGGTTGCCCACGTCCGGGAGTCACCCATCTTAGCCATCTTAGCAGGAGCTGGCTTCCTTGCTAAGATGCTATTGATGGACTACCTGTGACTTCATTATAGATACCAGAAAGGAAGCATGGAATGAAATGTCAGAGAACTCTGTGGAGCCCAGAGATTACTTCCCAGATTCCACTGTACAGTTTCATTGGCCTGATGACCTATCTACCTGAGAAGCCCAAGGCAAAAAGTTACTGCACTCCTTCAGGTTTACCCAGAGAGAGAAGTTGAAATTTTTTATGTTCAGGGTGTTGGCTACAAATAGCATTCAGGAAGAGCACTCATGGGGGAAAGAGATAGGTAGATTGGATAGAGAGAGTGCCACTGTAGAGGCTCCAGAGCTGTACAGGATCTCACTCAGGGCTGGAATGACTCTTCAACTTGACTTCACCCTAGCGAAATGACATCTTATTCATTTTTAAGATGTCATTTATTCTTTGATAATTTCATACAATATATTTTGATCCGATTTTACTGCCTTCCTCAACTCTACCCAGATTCTTCCCCACTTCTGTTTTGTGTTTTTTTTTGTTTTGTTTTGTTTTGTTTTGTTTTGTTTTTTTTCCGACTACCCCTGAGCATGGAGCCTGCTCTGGAGTGTTGCTGATATTCCCAATGTTACTCAATTGAAGAAAACTGATTCTTCCTCTCCCAGAAACCATCAATTTTGAATAGTTTATTGTCTAATGGTGGGATATTGTGCCTACTTCCCTTCCTCGAAACTAGGTTTTGACTAACTTGAACCTGCATAGAATCTTCGAGATCTGACACAGTCTCTGTGAGTTTATATGTGCATCTGCCCTGTTATGTCTTGTTGTTTTCTTGATGTTCCCCACCACCTCTGGCTCTTACCATCTTTCCCCCTCCTCTTCCAGGTAGATCCTGAGCCTTGAGGTGTGTGTGGAGGTAGGGGGAGTGTTTGATAAAGATTTGATAAAGACTTCAAAATCACTTTCTGCACATTGTTCAGTTGTGGGCATCTGTGTTAATTATCATGTGCTGACAGAAGAAGCTTCTCTGATGAGGGTTGAGCATTGCATTGATCTGTGGGCATAGCAAGAAGTCATTAGTTTTATTTCTATATTTGCTTAGGAGAATAAGAGTCATAGGAACCCAAAGATTATTTTCTTGATTCTATTTTACAGCTTCTTTTACCTATTAACCTATCAGCCTGAGAAGCCCCTCCCCCCCCAAAAAAAAGTTGCTGTCTCTCTTCAAATTTTTCTACAGGCAAAAGTTGAAAAGCTTTGTGTTCAAAAAATTTGCTGGGGACAGCACTCAGGAATCATCCTTATGGAGGACAGAGAAAAGCAGGGTTGGGCCTATGACCTATCTTGACCTCATGAACAATGTCATGATATGGGTTTCATCTCGTGGAGCAGACCTTAAGTTTGATCAGAGGGTGGTTGGTTACTAACATTCTTCTCATGATTGCACTAATGGACATATTTTTGGGCAGGTCACTATTGTAGGTCACAGTTTCATCGTTGGCTGAGACTAATGATGACTTTTCTTTTCCAGGAGAATGTACCTTCCCCCACCACAAGTGCTAACCAGTTAAGAGTGAAGCTTCAGTTCACAAAGAACCAATAAAAATTATAAAAAAAAAAACTTCAATAAAAACTAAGAGTAAAATTTCCAGTTGAATACCTGCTAGATCTGTGCTTTAAGACATTAAAGTATGCAGTATCGTTAGCAAGAAGATCATCCCATCAAACTGTGGAGGGTAACCAATAGCATTGACAATAGCCTGCAATATTTGGGAGATCTATGGGATCCCACTGGCCAACAACTTAAAACAATGTAACCTATATCCTGTTCTAGGGGGGTTATTTGGAAGCATGTGGTATCTAGATTGTGTATTCCCCCACAGCCATTGAATGGAAATTCCATTTAAACTCCTTTTTTATATGGATATATTTTAGGAAGTTTCTATAGTAATTGGGTTCCCATATGGCTTTTCAGACGTCTTTACTGTTAGTTATCCCTACCCTGCCCTCCTACCTTCTATTCCATTTAAGCCTCCTGTTTAATCTCCCGCTTGATCAGATCTTAGCTGTAGAACATCTCCTGGGAAGAGGAATCACTTGAACAAAACAGCTCTGCTTAGATGAGTGAAATAACTGAGGATGGTGCTTGTAGGTCATCAGCAGCTCTTGGGATCCTACTCTTGGTTCTGAAGTGGAGTTGAGTGATACCCAACAGCATCCATACTGTAAGCCAGAGCTTCAAGTTCAATGAAGCCATTCTCTTTCCTGCTCAAAGCGTTTCTCTAGTGAGATAATATTCAGTTCAAAAGAAGCTAAGGTTTGGAGAAAGCTATAGAGTCTACAAATACGGCAAAGAGTTGAGTGGAAGCATAAAATGCTATGTCTATCTTATGCTTCCAGATAGAATTATATAGTCCAGATACTGGAGACAAAACAAACAAACTATGTACCATATGCTGTTTAAATAATATACAATAATGCTTCTGGAATCCAAATAAGACATCTCAAATTGAGCCCTTTCTTACCAAGAGAGTATGTGTCATCCATCAACCTGCTCTACTCTACAGGGCTTTCTATGCTAGTGAACTATACTCTGGAAATCTATTGGCTTTATTTTCTGCTGTAACATGCATACATTTTGCAAGAGCAGCTGTAATGTTTGGTGCTACCAGCTCATCAGATAAAACTGGCATAACCTATTTATTGTAGTAAACCAGCATAGTGTTCAGAGGATTTTTCACACGATCTAAGTCTAGGCAAACTAGATTATGAGAATTGAAAGCTTTGAGGCAAGATAGTAAGAGTATATAGCTGATCCCAAGTAAAAGAGATCTGCTTTTGACCTTGTTTACTGATAAACATTGATAAAATGCAACAGAGTACTAGAGACTGTTGGACTCATTCTACTAAAGGTTTTACTTCTGTCTCAGGAGGACAGCCGTGACAGTTACTGCATTACATCTTTTTCTAAGAAGATTTATTATTGTTCGTGTGTGTGTGTGTGTGTGTGTGTGTGTGTGTGTGTGTGTGTGTGTAAAACATACTGAGTTCATTTAGAGTTACTCCAAGTGTTGAGAGCTGACCACTTGAAACTGGATTTTAAGGTACTATTTTAGCCGGCTACCCTAAACTTTCCAGCCCAAGTGTTGGGATAGGATTCCCCCTTGCCCCTCCTACCCCCACCCTCTGACCCCTATGTAACTCAGCCATTTTGGCTATACCAGTCTCTTGGTCAGTTTTTTCACCCTGGCCACCCACTTGGCCAGTGACTTCTCTACCCTCTTCTTTCCTTCCATGGTCTAGCTCAGGATCATAATCACTCTGGATTCTCCCAGATGTCCCTACTGCTAACTATGCTGTCCCCTTTATCTATAATAAACCTCCTCCCATTCCTAAGAGCAATCACATCCTTCCTTCTTCCTTTTCTATTTCTTTTCTTCATTCACCCTTCCTCCTTTGTCTGTTGTGTGCTTGGTTACAGCAGTGATGAAGCGTATTCTCCAAGGGAGGATTCTTTGCAAAGGGAGAGAAAATTATTTCCTCTTCAGGTCTATGGGGATGACAGCAACTCCAGTGGAAGTGAGGCATTGGCTCATTCAGTGATTTTTTTTTCTTTTGACTGGTGAACAAAACTCTGGGGCAAGCTCAAGCAAGTATACTGTGAGTGCAGAAACAGCAGGTGCTTTGAGAACCTGCAGAAAGAATATATCAGCAATTTCTGGCATATAGAACAGTGTATAGAACAGAACTCAACCTCAATGACACAATAGATGAAGGACTTCATGAGGATACAGAGAGAGAGGAGAAATCAGAGAATGGGATGGCTACTGAGAATGAGGAATAAATTGAAACAGTATAAACAGAGTTTTTGAAGTAAGGGAGGGGGGTAATTCTTACTACTTGGGTGTCTGGAGAAGTCTTCAATCAGCTCAACCCAGAAGAAGCTATAGGGAGGTGTCTCCTTTGTAAATAGGAACCAGGTAGCAGGCAATAAATAGGCAGTGGTATTTGGTGAGGGATTAGTGTGGTTTGGGGATGTGGGATGATCTAAGAAAGAGTTTAAGTGCTTTCTGATGGACCCCAAGTACCATATACAAAGGCACAAAGCCTTCCTTACTTCCGCAAACCAACATACTTCCTTCCAGGTATTTCAACCCTGGCCTAGACACTAATGAACTTGGGATAGAGTTCTTAAGCAAGAAATATCTCCAATGTGACCTATGCTTCTCTTAAGGTTTTCAAGTCTTCCTTTGATTTCTCCCTGCTCCTGGCTTTGAAATTGAGCTGCCCCTGGCTCTACTAGAACTCAGATAAAAGCACACTTTGATATTCAGTAGAAGGAGGGGAAGGCCCAACCTATTAATTTGTTTACTTTGTCATGGGAGGGGCATGTGTGCTTTATCTTGTGGTGAAATCAATGACAACTTACAGCAAGCCAAATCCTCCTGGATGGTAATGGTCTCCTAGAGGTGCCAGTGATGAGCTTTTGCATTTTGCTTAAGGGGAAACTGTAAATTATCTGTGCAAGAATGAGCCAGGAAGGACAAGGAAGGAATGCTAATGTCTCCAGCTCACTGTGGAAGGGTGGGAGTTAGCACCTCACCAGGGGCTCTTAGCAGACTGTCACTGGACACCAAACAGCCTCTAGGTGGAACTACCCACATGGCTTTTCTGCTGGTTCCCTGGTACCAAATTTCTCCTGACTACCAGGGAATGTTCCTGCCATGAATTTTGCTGATGGAAATAAAACCTCATAAGATCCTAGGGCTCTAGAAAGTTCAAGTACCAGGCAGGAGGGCAGGGGTATGAAGACTCGGTGAGCTCTTTAATGACTGCATTCTCATTTCTTACACACCCAGCCCATTTTTCCCTCCACAGCTTTCTATTTTCTTCTTCATCTATAAGCATCTCACTCCCTCCTTCTCCTTTCCTTCTATTTAAAATGGCTTTCTGCAGGATATTAAGAAAAGGAAGGCATTCACATGACTTTTTTGGAGACTAGAAACATTTACTCTTAATTTTTTATATTGATATTTCTTATCATCACAGAAAAAAAATCTCACTCTGAAATTCAGTACAGGGTCATAGCTTGAGAATCATGCTAATGACTACCCGGGGGTCCTGGAGATTCTATTCTAAAATCCCAATGCCCCTCTTCCAGAAAGAAGAGAGAGATGGAGGTGACCTCATAGCCTGGATGACTGTGAGAACGCTGGCCAGGACCCAAATGTGCTGTCAGCCTGGCTTCTTCCTTCAGAAGGTGAAAGGAGAAGCAGATCTCACAGCTGCAGCCTGGGTGCTGTAGGCAAGGAAACTGCAGCTACTGTGGGTCATCAGAGTCACTGTGCTTACAACAAGCATCCTTGTGGGACACCGGTATTCTGAGTTGTTCATGATGCACATCTACTTCAGGTGAAGTCAGTCCAATAGGGAAGAGCTGGAGACTTGTCCAGCCTACCCAGTGATGGCAGACCAGGTGTGGGCTGTACTTTGCATTCTTCCACTCAAGGCTCTTCAGAGAGACCTAGAACATGGTGGTTGTGCGAGCTACATAATATGAGGTAACTTCTCTTTGTAAACCATCCAAGGTGGCAGATGATGGTAGGTAAGGTTCTGGACTGCAAACGCTTTCTGAATTGGGTAAGCCACCACTTATCTTTTCCTTCTGGCATCAGTATGTTAGACTGACACTTCCCCTAAAGATGGGCCTGAAAGCCTCTGCTACAGAGCTTCTTCTACAGTCGGCTGTATGCTCTTTAAAACCTAAGGTTTCCAGGCTACTTCTAAGGATTCCTGAATTTGACTTACTGTGGAATAGGACAGAGGAAGCCTGAGAGTGATTTGTGTGGATGCTCAAACTCAGACAGCATTGCCCCCAATAGAAATTCTAACAAAGAAACCACAGCTCTGCGTTGTCTTGTATTGTATTCAAGTGCTTGGCACAGAGCCTGATACATACAAAATAACTCATAAATGTTTGAGGAGTGACAAATGTGTGGCTGCAGATTCCCCAAGATGCACTGATGTAAGCTTTTCTCTCTGCATTATTTCCCACTTGACTCTCTCCTTGTATTAGCACAGCAGGTTCTTTCTTTGTTGTCTTAAAGAAGAATGGAAGATAGAACACAGCCCAGCTGGCAAAGTTTCACGAGCCCTTTTAGTTTTTTTTTAAGTCCTCAAGGACATGAGTGTGATATTACTGAGACATTGAAGAGGGGATGCCAATGAGGTGATCAGAGATAGGGACGGAGTTGTCCAAGATGAGAATGAGGCTCTTGATCTAGAAAGTGAGGAGAAATGTATGGCTTTCAGAATCCTTAAGAGTTTAGTGACTGCCTACAGAAGGGCCAGTCTTAAACAGTTGTATACCTGGGATGCCCACTTCCATAGTGTTAGTTATTTTTGTGTCATTATGATAAATTCTTGAAAGAAACAACTCAAGCGATAGTGAGTTTATTCGGGCTCACACAGGGTGATTCAAAGGGATTTTAGTCATGGCAGAGAAAGTATGTCAGTTGCTTTTCTATTGTTGTAATAAAACCCCATGACCAACGCAACTTGTAGAAAGAAAAGTTTGAGAGTACATTTCAGAGGTCTGTCATCATCACCATCCATCATCATCATCATCATTGAAAACAAAAATCCATTGTGCATATAAGCCATGCTTTTCTTTTTAGCCATTCCTCTGTTGTTGGGCACTTAGGTTTATGTCAGAGATTAGCTGTTATGAGTCAACATTAATAAATATCTCTGAGGCTTGGAGGTCTTTGGGTGAATACTGGAGAGTGGTATAGTTAGGTCATATAGAAGATCTGTTATTAGGTTTCTGAAAAAACCTCCACACTGACTTCCATAGTACCTGGAATTCTTGGCATCCCTGCCTGGTGTGTGTGTGTGTGTGTGTGTGTGTGTGTGTGTGTGTGTGTGTGTGCATTTGTAGTCTGTGGTCTACTTAGTGTTACAAGAAAAGGCCAAGAATCTAGTAGTTGTTCAGGCCATGAGACTGGATGTCTCAGCAGCCCTAATCTGGTGCTGGAGTTCTGAGGAATTCCTAGTGAGCTGGTAGTTTTCAGTCTATGTTGGAATCAGGAAAAAGTTAGGTCTAATCCCAGTGAGGAAATGACTTAGCAATGGGATAGAACAACTTTCCAGCAAGAGCAAAGGCAAGCAGACAAAAAACCAAGTTTCTATCTTTCGTGTATTTTATGCAGATGACCACAGAAGGTGTGGCAAATATAGGGTGGTTATTTTCACCTCAGATGATTCGATCAAGAAAATCTGTCACTTGGGTTTTAGCTGATTCTAGTCACTTGGATATAGCTGAATCCAGATGCAGTGAAGTTGACAACCAATATTAGCTAGTACAGATGTAGTTTTGTTCTCAGGGTTGAAAAAATTGAGCATGTTTTATTAAGAAGTGTCTGTTCGTTTCATTAGCTCTTTACTGACTGGGTTGATTCCTTGTTTTGTTTGGTTTTTCTTGTTTTGATGGTAGTGTGGTGTTTGGTCTGGTTTGGGTTTTTTTGTTTGTTGGTTGGCTGGTTGGTTTGGTTTGGTTTGGTTTGGTTTGGTTTGGTTTTGGGATGGTAGCTTTCTGTGTCATTCAGCAAAACTGAGAGCCCCCTGCTAGAGGATATAAGAATAGAACAGGATTCACAGCTCCATTCTATCTTCTGCAGCCGTCTTAAACATTGCTCTAATTTTTTTAGGTACCTCAACTCAGACCAAACAGGGTTCATAACTTTTACACAGAAAAGAAGAGTTTCAGAACTAGCCAGTGTGGAACAGATATGTTTAATAAATTATTTTAACATAGACTTATTGCAAGAGTTAAGAGAAAGACAGCAGCTCTCACAGTTTCATATACCTAGACATCTCCTACCCTACCGTAATTAGGTGAGGTAGAACTTTTTCTTTTCTTTTTTTTTCTTTTCTTCTTTTCTCTCTCTCTTTCTCTCTCTCTTTCTTCCTTTTTTTTTTTGAGACAGAACAATGTGTCTTACTATGTAGTCCTGGCAGGTCTGTAATTCTCTATGTAGATTAAGCTGCCCTTGAACACAGAGCTCTAGCTTCCTCTGACTCTGGAGTGCTGAGACTAAAGTCATGTAGCACCATGGCTCGTTCTGGAATCTACACTTTAATAAGAGCTTCAGGTAAATACTCAGCACTGAATGGAAACATGCTTTTATCCCTGGCCAAACACGCTGTCTCTTCCCCACTCTGGTGAATGCAGTGATCGTAGTATCACCCTATGATTCTTGGATGGCTATTAATGACACTATGCCCTCTAAGTCCTGGTGGCTGTTTGGGACATAAAGTAGTCACTTGTGAGGAAGAGGAGGTTCTTCAGAAAAGATCTGGGTCTGAAGGGCTTCTTCAAACTATAGGTTCTCCTACCCTAGACATCCCCATTTTCTTTGCTCAGACTCCATGAGGTCATCTTTATGCACTTGGGAGATGAAGAGCAATTTTCCCACATCTGCTGAGCCTCTGTCTGGAGATCTTCCTTCTAAAGATGGGTAGTAAGCAAAGGAAAGTAGCAAGGAAACCAAAGATGGGTGCATACATTCTTTCTATAAATGTACACATGCCCTGGAGATCCCTCTCTAATCTCCACCCTCTTCTGGAATCTCCTTTCTCTTCAACGGAAATCTGTTTTTCTATGTGTCAAGAATTTCCTTATATTGGGCCAATGAGATGGTTCTATAGTAAAGAATGTTGTTGCTAAGCCTGAAGACCTGAGTCTGACTCCTAGTATACAGTAGGAGAGAACAGAGGCTCACAAATTGCCTTCTGAATTATAACACACACACACACACACACACACACACACACACACACACACACAAAGTGTAAAAAAAAATTCGAAAGGTAATTACTTCATGTTATGGATTCTGTTTCTTCTAAAACATTTGCTGAACATTGTTCATAAACCAGATATCCTGAAGAGACAGTTCCTAACCCCAAGAGTTTGGGAAAGGAGGGAGAAGAGCAGAGTAGATATATCTGAAACTGGGCACTTCTGAGGATACAAGACTCACCCAGATCTGCTGGGTGCCTTTTGTTCTGATACAGCCCTGGCATCTTCTTGTAAGACATCTGAAACACTCCAAGATCTGGACACTTTATCTCACATGGAGGACAAGTTGAGGATCTAGAGAATGCAAGAATAGTGTCTCCTCTGGTAGCACACTCAATAGTGTTGGTACAGAAGTATGTTAGATCCTCTCATGTGGAACATCCTCAAAATGCCCCTAGGGTTTTACCATAGTTGCCTATAGTGGTACCTGCTTGTGACTGCACTGTATAAGGAAACTACCTTATCAATTTCCTCATCCATTTGTAAATGCTTCTTATGAGCATCTCGCAAATATACTATTTTCACTCAAACCTTTACTTCAGGGTCTATTTGCAAGAATCTCAACTATCTTATGGGGAACAAAGTATAGTTTGTTGGAGTATAGAAACAGAGGGAGGGAGCAAGAACTTCTTTTAAATCAATACCTGTAGTCATTAGCCAGACTGTGACTATGAACGTATTTAAGAAGTGGATTTGGGGTGGTTTGAATGAGAAATACCCCTCCTGAACCCCAGGCTCAGATATTTGAAGGATTGTCCCCTAGATGGTAGCACTGTTTGGGGAGGAGGTATGACCAGGCCAGAAGTGTGTCACTTCAGTTAGATTGTGAGAGTTTATAGCTTTGCCTCATGTCTCTTTTGCTTTCTCTGCCCCATATTTCTAATAGAAGATGTGATCTCTCAGCTTCCTGCTTTAGCTGCCTGCCACCTTCCCTACCCTACTACAGCAGTGTGTAACTGTCCCTTTGGACCTGTAGGCTGAAATAAACTCTTCAGTGATGGCATTTTTATCACAGGCAGAAAAGTAGCAGATATATAATACGGATATGAAGATAATACACAGATTCAGAGACAGAACAGATGTCTTTAATGTGTTCTATCCCTGGCGCTGATCTGTCTTTCCCCTTTGCTCCATGGGCTGTCTACTCCTGCCTTTCCATATTTCTAATGAGGACTTCTAGACAGCCTGTTCTAACCACACAGTGGATGTACAAAGTCAGCTAGGGGTAGTGTTCCTGAGTGACAAGAAACCATAGAAGGAATTCTATTTTATTGCACAGCCAAGTAAGGAAACAAATGGTGGTTGTGGTATCAGTCAGGATTAAGAAGAAAAGCCAGCCTCAGCACTCTAAGCAGAACATGGAATCTTAGATTGAAGACACATGACCCACCTCATTTACTATTTTGGCACTGGGGATTATGAGCTAGGTTAGAGATGAGTGGACCACTAGACATAAAGTTGCTGACCGTTGATAAAAGACAGATTTTGCTCTTGATACTTTACAAGCTCAATCAAAAGCTCCCTCCTCCCTTGCCCCCCTCCCCCCGAAATAGTCCAGAGGGCAGCATCTGTGTAGGAAGCCAATGTTCTCTCTGGCCATCCTATGGATCTGGGAGTTGTGAGGAAGGTGGCCCCATTGGTTTCAAGCCATCTCTTATTAACTAGAGCCGTCAGTTCCTGGGTAGAAAACTGATGGAAAGCCGTATGAGGGATCTGCAAGAGGCTAGAGTGGCTGATTGAAAACAACTGAAACACAGATTTGTCACAGCTGTTGTCATTTGAGGAGAGAACCTTATGGCTTTGGATGGAGAAAATGTATTTTCCAGTCTGATTGAGCTCAATTTTCCAGGATTGTGGCCGCTAGCACTGTTTTAGTGTGGTATGTTATTGCCTCACACCCAGAGATGAGTGGACAAGCCCACAGAAAATCATTTTTATCTCTTTGCTGGTCATACAGCTTCACTTGGAAGTAGCTGAGGTCACCCAGGGAATGGCACTGATGGACTCCTTTTCGTGCATGGCCTGTGCCTGCTCTGTTCTCAAAGGATATGAGTGAGTTTGTGGATAGAAAGCTGTAAATTCCCTCAAATGTCTAAGAAGTATAGTTGGGGGGGGCGGGGTGTAAAGAGAAAATTAACATTGGCAAGAGCAGAAACTCGGGGATTTGAAAGTAATTGATCAATTTCACCAAGAATGAAAGACTGAGCCAGTGCTTGTATTTCTTAGTAAGGGGTTGGCTAATAGACAATTCTGCTAGACTCTGCCCAACAGCTACCTAGCAACCACTTGATTAGACATCAGCCAGGTGCAAGCCAGGTATATAAGGAGGACTGAGAACTGATGCTAGGCTGTTACCCCAACTCTCTCTCTCTCTCTCTCTCTCTCTCTCTCTCTCTCTCTCTCTCTCTCTCTCTCTCTCTCTCTCTCTCTCTCTCTCTCCCTTCCTCTCTCCCTCTGACCCACATGCTTTTGGCCTCTTCCTTTTTCCCTTTCTCTCCTCTGCCCCCCCCCTTTTCTGTCTCTATCCCTTTCCAGGTCTCCTACCCACTCCTCCCCCACCCCACCCCACCCCCAATAAATCTTAACACTAGGTCTGTTACATGGCTTGATTGTTTAGGGGGACTCCTCAGCATGGGCCCACCAAGATACTGCCTCCCGTGGCATTATACCTCTGCTGTACAAAACACAACACACTCCATGGTGCCTCTTGTAACATATCTAGTACCCGTACTTACATATTCTTGGTCACTTCCAATTAGAGCCAGGGCTGTGAGAGGCCATGCCACAAGCTCAGACTCATTTACACAGCTTCTGTTGCTCAAACCTGTGTGTTATACCCCTCCACTCCTCATCCTGGACTTGCCAGGGAGAGAGGTGGGATTGAGAATCATAAAACTTTAAATACAGTCCCTTGAGTTGATCATTTTAGGAAACATTTTCCCCCTCAGGGGTTCCAGCAGAATAGAGCCCCTTTGCTAACAGGGGCTCCTTTGCATCAGCTCCTTCTATCTTTTGTTTCCCATCTGTTTTCCACACTTTTACATCCTAAGATCACTTCCCTAGTTCACAGTCTGTTCCCAAGTGTTCTTCACAGTTAGGAATCTGCTGAAAACTCATTCTAGTCACAGACCCTTCACTCAGCATCCCATTTCCTTGGGATTTTGGCCTGGACTCAGATCTATCTCCATATATATTTTTGTAATTCCGAAAGCAGTTCGATTTGTTGCTTGACCACATGGCTTCTGGTATTCTTCACTCTATACCAGGTTTGTGTAAAACCATTTGGAGGAATACAAGGATCTCATCTGTTGTCTTAGTTATTGCTCTATTGCTGTGAAGAACCACCACGATCAAGGCAACTCTTCGGAAGAAAGCATTTGACTGAAGTTTTGCTTACAGGCTTACAGTTTCAGAGGATAAGTTCATTATCATCTCGGTGAGAAGCAGATAGGCATGGCACTGGAGCAGAAGCTGAGAGATTTACATCATGATGTGCAGGCACCAGGCAGAGAGAGACACAGGCAAAGATAGAGAGAATGAGAGAGAGGAGAGACAGAAGCAGAAAGGCAGAGACATACAGAGGCACAGAGAGACAGACAGACACAGACACACACACACACAGAGAGAGAGAGAGAGAGAGAGAGAGAGAGAGGGAGAGGGAGAGAGGGAGAGGGGGAGAGACAGGGAGAGAGGGTGGAGGGGGAGGGACAGGGAGAGGGGGACTTAACCTGGTGTGGACTTTTGAAACCACAATGCCCATCCCAATGACAAACCTCCTCCAATAAGGCCACATGTACTCCAACAAGGCCACCTCTCCTACTCCTTTCCAAATAGTTTCACTAACTGGAGATCAAGAATTCAAAAGTATAAGTCTATGGGAGCATTGTCATTCAAACCACTGTACCTGCTACATGGCATAAAATGAGCCCCCTCCCAAGACAATTGTAAATGCTTTTAGAAGACAAGTAGCTTTTTATTTGCCTTGCATTTGGTCTATTTTCTTCTATGAATAATACTTCACCCCTTGATTTTCTTTGGCCATAGCCTAGGCACTTTTCTGTGATACATCCTTACGGCTCTCATCCCTGAGATCTAGCTGGGAAATCCAGGACTAGTTAATTTATTTCTTCCATCTCTTGGTCACAGCAGTTATTGATCCAGGGACATCTGTATAATTTAGAGTGTCCAATAATTCTCAGTCTTAAGATTTTTATGAGAAAGTTTGTTAGCACAGGATTTTCCCTCCCATGGTATAGTTGTCAAGTTGATGGAAGTTCAAGCCTGACACCTTGGGTGACACTTTAACTACCATAATGAGTCTGTTAAATGTAATGATGGCTCAGGGAGAAGCACGGCAAAGATCACGACCATATGGACCATATGGTGCCCTCACAGTTCTGAGTGGATGATATTCTTTTTTCTCTGTCATTAGGTTGTAATAGAAATTATGTGGGTTATCGTTCAATACAAGGTGATAGTGATCTCAAACTTAAAAGCAAGGCATCATCATTTGAAACGGAAATTGGTAATCTCATCTTTTGTCTTGATACCATTTTCATGAATTAGTGGACAGGGAAGGAAAAATACACACAAAATGGATACTCTGATTCAGTTTCCACTAATCAGAAACATGCTTTTCTGTTCCTAGGTATGGAGAGCACCATTTGGCATCTGCCTTCCTCTGCAGTGCTGAGGCGAGAACTCAGCTCAGAGTTTCCTGAGGCTATAGCCACATGTGAGATGGTTCAGACTCCAATGACTAAGTTCATGTAGATTAAGAGACAGCTGTTCTTACGTTTTCCTGGAAGACAGTATGACTTTGTTATGAGGGGACCAAAAGGAGGACGTGAAATATTTGAGACATTGGGAATCAGGAGGAAATCATGTTCTCATGACAAATGACAAGTCTTCAGACAGAGTTCATGAGAAATAGCATTCAATCAGGAGGTCAGAAGGAGTGTGTGGGGATCTCACCTCCCCTCAGACATGATGAGCACCAAGGGGAGGTAGCAACCAAGATAGCCTACATCTGTGTGAGCTGCTGTTAGGGCTCAAGAGATGCAATGATCTATCTCTAACCATTCTAGGCTATGAATAAATTGAGATGTATATATGAATACACACAAACATATACATCATCTTTACTTTTGATGATGTTGGATTAAAAGTAATATTTGGACTCAAGGCTGAATATTTATAATCCAAATATAGCAACACAGCCAGCCAACAGAAGGTCTTCTCAGTTCGACTGAGAAAATGGTACAAATGCCCTGGAAGAAATGGAGACTATTCTTAAGAGGTACACATGTCCCCCAAACTGAAACAATGACCTCAAGAAATTTGAATCTTTCTAGAAATCTGAGGCAAAGGGAAGACTAAAGCTCCTGTATCCGCCCAAGGAAAAGCCCAGCCCTCCAAATGGAGAATTCACATAGCTCTGACTTCTGGCAGGACCAACGATGATGTTTGTTCTCAATATGGGGAGGGTGAGGCAAGAGAGAGAGAGACAGGGATGGACTGAGTGTGGCATCATACTCCCTCTTCCCCCTTCTTCCTGTTCAACCCTTATTTCATCTCTCTCTCCATCTCTTTCTCCTCTCAACCTCCTTCCTCTTATCTCTTTCTTATGCCCTCTTCCTGTTTTTCCTTCTCCTTTTCTCCCTTCTCCCCCAACCTCTATCCTGGTGTCACCCCTCCCTGGCTGTAGCCATCAAGAACACAACCTTCTCCCCCTGCTCGGAGATCAGAGGTTTATAGCAGCTTCCTGCACTTGTTCTCTGGGTATGACATCAACACCCCTCTCTAACCTTTCTTCTCCACCCATCTCTCCTTTCCTTTCCAGTAAATGTGCCCCAGCTTTATCTTGGAAGCCATGCCCCAATCCCTCTTAGTTCAAGTGTAATTCCACACCCTGGTATATCTAGATAGAATACCCCCTTGATACTCTGATGGAACCAGGACCCTGATAAGCCAGGTATGGGTCAGCAGCAGAACTTTTGCTAAAACTGTTATGCTGAACAGTGAATTTAAACTGTGGTTGCTGAGTTTGTAGTAAAACGAAACTGGTGCTGTTGATGGCTATGACCTTCTTCCTGTCTTTCCAGGAGATTCGTTGGTTGACATTCAAGTTTGTCAGTATTCATGTCTGATGTGGCTGGCTTGAGAAGAAAAGTGACTCTGAGGAGAGCAGAGCACAAGGAAACAGAAAGCAGGTGCCTGGCAACAGTAACTAAGCCCTAAAGAATAGGAATGGCGATGAGGGTGCTTTGGAACAGTCTTTCAATAAGACTCACGAGAGGGAGAAAAGTTTCAACCAAACTATTTCTACTTATAAACATGGAGCTCGTGAGTCTTTGACATCAAGCAAATAGGTCAAACTTTTACAGTACCCAACATGAAGCATATAGTCACTGTCATCTTACACTAGAAATATATCAGAGACAAAAGGCGTCTCTCCTTCTTGGAGCTTACATTATCCAGGGGAGAAGGGCAATAGAATAGATCCACTGTAATAAACTGTGGTAGTCAGAGAGAAAAAACAAGATGTACCAACGATAGAGTTGTGGGTACTATTCAGAAGATTCTCCTGGGAAGCCACATCACTTTGAGTGGAAGTTAAACAGACAGATGCAGAGAATGAGCCATGGTGTTATTCAAAAGAAAGGATTTGTAAGCTTACTGATGGGACAACAGATACTAACCCTTACTTCAGGGACACACATCCAGCAAGGTGGGCACAGGTCCTGACTGCAGGATGTGGGTCAGTAAGATGATATGGAGTGAGGGTGACACAGGTGGAGCAGGAAACAGAGACTCAAACTAGCAAAGGTATGAGTCTAAACTGACACAGCCCACATCTACTGATATACTTTTTCCAACAAGGCCACATCTCCTAAAGCTTGCCCAAACAGTGTAATCAATTGGGACCAAACATTTAAATGCCCAGGAGTATGGGAGACATACCATTCAACCCACCATGCTTTCCTTTCTGTTTCCTGTCCACTCAAGCTACTCTGTTCTAATTTCTCTATCTCTTGCTCAAAAAGTGTACAACTGTCTGGTAAAGAAACATCACAAGATGTCAGGATGCCACCTAAAACAATGTTAGCTCCTGTAGTGGTTTGAATGACAATGCACCCCTTAGGTTCATATATTTCACTACTTGGTCCCAAGTTAGTGGAACAGTTTGAGAAGGATTAGGAGATGTGGTCTTAATGAAGGCAGTTTATTAGTAAGGATGGGCTTTGGGGTTTATGATTCCCATGCCATTTTATTTAGCCTCTCTTCTACTGCCTCACAGATGTTGTCTCAATATGTAGCATCACCCCTATCCAGCTGCTGCCATGTCCCTTGTCATGATGGTCATAGACTCACCCTCTGAAACTGTGATCCCTCAATAAACTCTTCAATAAGTTGACTTGGTATCTTAGCATATCAATAGAAGAGTCACTAAGACAACCCCACCCTCCCTTGCTTCTGTTTTCTAATTATAATTTTTACTTTCTTATTCCTGGCTCCCCTCACAAACCCAAATTCTTTGTAATTTGAGCTGATCTACCTACCTGCACATACATTTCACAGATAAGAAATTTCAGACTCTGAGATTGCCATGTTTTAGGTCCAAGTAAAAGCAATTCTTCTAAGAAAGGGCAAATCTTTGGTTTTCAGGTTTGATTCTTTTAGTATTTTAATGATCATGGAAGTGGGCCTTCTATCAGCCCTAGACTGCTACTTTGTCATCACCTCTATGTAATTATATGGTCACATGAGCTGTTCCCAATGTGCCTCAGTTTTTCATGTTCCCTTGATCAGTGTTTACCCTTTTTCCATTTCTGAACCCTCCATTTCAATTAACAACCTTTTATGGAGCTCAAGAACACCACTACCACGACCACCAGACACTGTGAGACACCTTAGATGCATTGCTTTATGGTATAATAAACACAGACAGCAAGGCAGAACCAGGCATTCTCATTTATAGAGAAAGTTCTTACATTTTAGAGAAGTGGAGAAATGTGTCTTAAGCTGAAGAGCTTGCGGACTGCTGTCAGTTGTCAGCCTCGGGGGTCCAACCTCTCATCAACACATTCCCACCTTCTAAATTGTTCTCCATGGTGTTCTTTCTCTGCCTCCGGTCCTCCGCTGCAGTGTGAAGATGTGCTTGCATGTGTCAGCAAACTGGCTATTATCATCTCCCATCTTGTGGTGCAGTAGTAAAACCCAGATCCAGATGATGCTGGATTCAAGACAGTGCAGTAGTGAAATGTATTCATAAACTTGAGTGTGACCTATAGTTTACACCAAGTTTGATTTATATTTAAATTGTGTCTGCCTGATTGGCTACAAAGAAGTTTGTGATTTTTAAAAACATCACTATAGATTATTCCACAGCATGGTATAAAAATACCATCAAGAGCATTTTCGGGATAGTAATACATTTTAGAATGGTGGAACTTTGATGGTGTAATTGAGGCTGAACTAAAATAATATGGTTCAAGGGAGAGATTTGAGAAAGATATTCAGAAAGAGAAATTTCTGTGCAGCTGAGCAGCGATGGTTTTAATATTCAACAAGTTAAATGCAGCTTTCTGCAATGGTACTTGGCATATCTGTAAAATGCAGAAAAGATCTCTGTGCTTCTGGGCCTTTCTTCTATGGCTAATTGACCATTTGCTCATCCTGACCTTGGAGATCATTTGTGTAAATGCAATTGAAAAACTACATTTAGATATGACTCTAGAAAGCTTTTCATAATGGCCATTTAAAGAAATCAAAGCGATTTTATTAATTCTCAATTTCATAAACCCAGCCAAATGGAGAGCAAAAATCAGAGACCTTACCAGAGTAGAGGAGTCAGAAAGCTCTTTTTACAGCTCTTCTCCCTCCTGATTAACCCTTCCCTGACCTGCAGTGCCCCACTCAGCTTCCTCTTTACCCCATTTTTTTAAAAAAAATTCTTTTCTGTGCTTCATGAATACCAAGGTCAGTTCTAGTACATCTCTAAGTTTGTGCTGGTTACTGGCTCCTTTTTCACTAAGAAAAAAGATATTCAATTGAAGGGATGTGTTTTTATATAGGGTCAAACACAGCAGAATAAAAAGCAATTATACTAGCTCAGAGTAAAATAGATAGTAAAAAAATGACTGAGTTAAGACTCCATCATTTAGTATTTCAACTTCTATATGAAGATGAAATTTCCTCAAAGCAAGGATTTCCCCCCTTGAAAATTGATATAATTGTATATGTGAGAGAAGATCACAAGAAACAAGGAATAGAGACAGAAGAGGGAAAGCAAATGATGCCATTTTCATGAGTGATCAGGTTACTGCTGAGGCTCCTTCCTGCAGCGGGCCTCTGAGTGCAGTTGTGGAATTTGCCTTCTAGTTGAGTTTACTAAAGGTGAAGAGGTCTGGAGTACTTATCTTTCAACTCTCATTCACTGTCAGCTGAAAGAGCTCTTGGTGTGGTGGGACCCTAGATCTATGTTCCTGCTGTGCTGGAGGAGAGAGCCTTAAGTCGAGAAGTCAGGAGTGTTTAAGAGAAGTCCCATTGACAGATGGGTGAGGAGCTTTTGTGAATGAGGAGAAGAACCAGTCATCTGTAGCCTTGTTACAAAAGCATCTTTCACATCTATCCAGGACAGAAACACCAGTGATCACAAGCTTGACATGCGTGTATATTTTAAGGTTTTTATTTTGTGTGTCCTGTATTTGCCTCATTCATCATGTGCATGCAGTACCTTTGGAGGCCACAAGAGAGTGTCAGATCCCTTGGAACTGAAGTTACAGATTCCATTGTGAGCTACTAAGTAGGTGCTGGGATCCCAACTGAGTCCTCCTCAAGAGCAGGGATTAGTTTTAATTCCTGAACCTTCACTCCAACCCTAGATTGACCTATCTTAAAGAAAATCTCAGACCTCTGAAAGTTTTCCCATAGAGATACTGGTTCTACTGAGCCAACTTTTAGAACCACCATGAACTCTGTTGTTCGTTAACTCTGTTTATTTTATAGAACTCCTTCATGCACTGTCTCCCATTTAAGAGTTCCTTGCTACCTCAGTTTTCATAGCAGATAGAACAACACAGAATAATGTCTACAAGTAGTGAGTAATGAGAAGATAGTTGTTTCTATGGATTTGTTATCATTTTCAATGATGATGTGTTCTCCAATTTATTTGGATTTTCTAGTCCTCCCCATGGGGGTTGATAGTAGGCGAGAAGCACATACAATGGCTGGGAAGAAATGGGTGAGACAATGGTGGTGCCTATGGAAGAATAGCTAACCTGGACTTTGGGTCATTAAGAACAATTCACAATGGCAGGAACATGAAGAGACTGATCACATTGACACCCAACCATGAAGCAGAAGCGGGACTAGAACTGAATGTGAGTATAACCTTCAAGGTTTGTCCATGGTGGCCAGCAACTAAACCCCTTCTCCTAAAGGTCCCACACCTTTCAAAATGGTGCCACTAGCTGGGGACCCAGTGTTCAAAACAAGAGTATGTGAGGAATATTTCAGACTCAAACTATAACAATTCTTAAAGCTAACGTTGTGACAAGCCATCGTTCCATTCTCTCTGGAGGTGGGTGGAGCTAAGATTAGGATAAAACTCACAATGCCTATAACAGCCATAGGCCTGAGTGGCTCAAAGGAGGGATTAGGTCTATCTTTCTAATCAGCATTGGTGCTGAGGGTGCAATTCCACAAAACACCACACTTTATAAAGACTGACATATCCAATACTTGGCTGGCTGAGAAGAAATACTGACTGAAGTAAACTGTAGTTTGAGCTGTCAGTCCACTTTTGAGCATAAGACTTTGATTTTTCCTTCACAAAGGGCACAGATCTCTGCAAAGCCAGTACGAATCTGCATTGTTAGCACCCCTTACCTGTTTGAGTCTGTCTCCTTGAAGCCTTTATGTTTTAACAGTGGCAGTTGGGAGAAGTTTTGTGTTGCTTGGGTTTATACTCTGGGTACCTATAAAAGTTGCTCACTGAGATTACAGAAGCTCCTGATGCCAACTCTTGAAGGTCTTATATTTCAATATCACAGAGAAATCTGAAGGAACTGGATATTGGGGTATAAAACAGAAGAAAGATGCAGAGCCAAGGTCACAAGGCAGATGCCCAACCGAAGACCTAGATGTTTGCCTTGTTATCCTGGTAACAAGTAGAGGACTGGAATTATAGGGGACTTACAAAGGGAGAAGACTGGGGGTGCCAGCCTGGCTGAGCCTGACACTTGACACCATAAGAGTAGTGTGTGTGTGTGTGTGTGTGTGTGTGTGTGTGTGTGTGTGTGTGCACGCGAGTGTGTGCTACCAACTGCACCATGAGAGAAGGTCACTAAGGACTGAATCTGACTGAGAACAGAGGAAAAATCTTCAAGTCACCAGATGGTACTTCTGACACTTGCTTTGAATTTGAATTTGCCCCACTGACTTGTGGAACCCTGTGACGTAAGCAAGAACAGCAGACCACCAAATTTTAAAACAAATGGCACTCTCTCCTTCTCTATCTAATGTGTCTTTTGTGAGTCCTATACCCAAAGCCCACCAGTCTCCTGAATATCTTCAAAGCTCATTTCCTGAGTCAGTCACCATGGGAAGCTGTGATCTTTAGAAAATTTTTTCACCGAATTGACATGCATCCTGGCTGACCTTGCTCTCTGGAAACGTTTGGTTTTGTTTTGGCAAAAAGGTTAAGTCCAGTATCTGTGTTCTATGAGGCTAAGCTAAGAAAGAAGAGAGCTATTGTCCTCCTTAATTCAGACTCCCTGATTTGAACCACAAAACTATTGTTTCAAACTTGCTTAGGTTCTGCTTCAATGGGAACCAAATTCCCAGATGGAGACCAGACTGCCAATAACCTGACTTTTCTCTAGTCACTCAACAAGAACCTGATCTCTAGAGTGGGGTTTCCTAACTCTTATACTGTCTACATTAGCAATTTCCTGGCTGCAGGAAAGCTCTGGTGTTTGCTTTTCTCCGTACAGTTAAAGCTGGAGTGGTTGTCTGTACTTTAATGGAGAGCAGCAAAAGCACACTGAGCATAGGTTGAAAGGTTTTGTCAGGGAAGAAATGAATCTTTCATCACTGCTCCATTTCTGAAAGGCTTGGAGAAAGAATTCTGTGTGGATAGATTTATGGACCCACACACAAGTCAAATGTGTGCTTCTCTGCCTTCCCTAGAACCTTGTTTTAAAATTAGTATTTAGTATTTTAATTTTGTGTATATATGTGTGCCTGTGTGAGTTTAAAGATACCACATGCATTTCAGTGCCTAGAGGCCAGGGACATCTGATTCCTGAAACAGGAGTTACAGGTGGTTCTGAGGCCCAACCTAGGTGCTGAGAGTTAATCATGGGCCCTCTGAAATAACAATAAATATTAACATTTGAGTTACCTCAGCAACTCCCTAAGACCCTTCTGATTGCTGTCAGAGAGAATTAATTCTTAAAAATGAAGCATTCACCTCTGAGATGATCACATATAATATGCCCACAGAACTCCTAAGCTGTGATTACAAGCACATTTGGACCTCTATATCCACTTCTCTTCTGATACTATGCCCCCAAAAGTGCACACATGGGCCCACAACTCCAGCTGCTTTCCCAAAGGCTACACCGGCACCAGGGACTCCAGGTAAGGCCCTGACCGACAACACTCCTAAAAGAATACTCAACAGCCTTAAACTGCACCCCATCCTCTGGGCTTCACATTCTGGCCCACAACTCTTGCTGCTTTTTGGAGGTCACACCAGAACCTGAGAGTGCAAATAAGACCTTGCTCGCTGCTCACCAACTCTCCTTAACACACATCCAACAGTTGCAAACTGCACCCCATCTCCTGGGCTCTGTATTCCAGCCCAAAAATTCAGCAGAAGACCTCTGATTCCCCAGAGCCCTGCCAATCCTAGGGACCTCAGAGACAACATTGACACCCAAAACTTCAGAGGTCATATGGATCAAACATACCCCCAACCCCCCAGAAAATACACCTTACTGGACCTGAAGACTCACTGGTCACCAGAACTCCAGGCCACTTAGTACAGAAGAGAAGAGAAAACACACACACAAAAAAAAAATAATAAAAAAAACAAGAGAAAATACATGAACAATAGAGAAAAATCTATCTAACAAAGATAAACTCAGAAATTAGCACTTAAGTCTATAATGATTGCAAATCCAGATGACTAGAGGCCAGCGTATCAACAACAATTAAACCATCCAGAGCAATAAGGTCCCTCCAGAGCTCAGCTATCCTGCCACAGCAAGTCCTGGATATTCTAACACAGCTAAAGCACAGGAAAATGACCTTAAATTCAATCTTAGGAAAATGATAGAACCCTATAAAGAGGAAATGATTAAGTCCCATAAAGAAATACAGAAAAATGCTAACAAACATGTGAAGATGAATAAACCTGTTCAAGACCTGAAAATGGAAATAGAAGCAATAAAGAAAATACAAATTGAGGGAATCCTGGAGATGTAAAACCTAGGAAAGAGAACAGGAACTATAGACTCAGTCATCACCAATAGAATATAAGAGATGGAAGAGAGAATCCCTGGTGTAGACAATATGATTGAAGAAATTAATACATTGCTCAAAGAAATATGTTAAATCTAAAAAGTTCATGACACAAAACATTGAGGAAATCTGGGACACTGTGAAAAGACCAAAGACCTAAGAATAATAGTAATGGAAGAAGAAGATTCCAAGCTCAAAGGCCCAGAAAATATTTTCAATAAAATCATAGAAGAAAATATCCCCTACCTAAGAAATAGATACCTATAAATGTACAAGAAGCTTATTAAGTAACAAATAGATTGATACAGAGAGGAAAATTCCCCACCCACCCTGTCACATAATAATTAAAACACTAAATGTACAGAACAAAGAAAAAGCATTATGAGCTGCAAGTAGAAAAGGCCAAATAACATATAAAAGCAGACCTATCAGAATTATACCCAACTTCTTAACAGGGACTCTAGAGCCAGAGGGTTCTGGACAGATGTCTTGCTGACTCTAAGAGACAACACATGTCAGCAAAGACTACTATACATACCCAACAAAATGCCAATCACCATATATTGGAAGAGAAAAAGATATTACCTGAAAAAATGAAATTTAAACAATATCCACAAATCTAGAAGGAAAACTCCAACAAAAGAGATTAACTAACCTGAGAAAACACAGGAAATAAATATCACCCACCATCACCATCAAAATAACAGGAATTAAGAATCATTGACCATTAGTCTCTTAATATCAATAGACTCAATTCCCCAATAAAAAGATACAGGGTAACAAAATGAATTTGAAAACAGGATTCATCATTCTGCTAGATATAAGAAACACACCTCAACATCAAAAATAGACATTACCTCAGGGTAAAGGACTGGAAAAAGATTTTCTAAGCAAAATGGATTCAAGAAGCAAGCTGGTCCAGGCATTTTTTTCTTCTTTTTTATAAAGTTTTTTCAAGACAGGGTTTCTCTGTGTAGCCCTGGCTGTCCTGAAACTCACTCTGTAGACCAGGCTGGCCTCAAACTCAGAAATTCACCTGCCTCTGCTTCCCAAGTTCTGGGATTAAAGGTGTGCGCCACCACACCCGGCTCCAGTAGAGGCATTTTAATATCCAACAATATAGACTTTCAACCAAATTAATCAAAAGAAGCAAGAAAGGACATTTCATGCTTGCCAAAGGGAAAAATCCACCAACGTGATGTCTCAATTCTAAATATCTATGCCCCAAATGCAATGGGACCCAATTTCTAAAAGAAACATTACTAAAGTTTAAATCATGCATTGAAACCCAAATATAAATAGTGGAAGACTTGGAAAATTCTAATCTCAACAATGGACTAGTTATCCAGACAGTAATAAAACAGAGAAATTGTGGAACTAACAGACATTATGACTTAAATGGACCTAGCAGACATCTATAGAATATTTTGCCAAACAGAAAAGGATACACTTTTTTCTCAGCACCTCATGTAATCTTCTCCATGGTCACAAAGCCTCAATAGATACAAGAAAATTGAAATAACCCCTTGTATCCTATCAGACCACCATGGATTAAAGTTTGACTTCAACAGCAACAAAAACAACAGAAAGCCTACAAACTCATAGAAACTAAACAATTCTTTACTGTATAGCTACTGGAAGGATATAAAAAATTTAAAACTTCCTAGAACTCAATAAAAATGAATGCACAAAATATCCCAACCTATGGGACACAATGAAAGCAGT
The DNA here is from genome assembly GCF_000001635.26 of Mus musculus. Classification (NCBI taxonomy): domain Eukaryota; kingdom Metazoa; phylum Chordata; class Mammalia; order Rodentia; family Muridae; genus Mus; species Mus musculus. The sequence goes on along the minus strand of NC_000073.6, from coordinate 40,007,323 downwards.
GTTAAGAGGAAAGTACATAGCACTAAGTACCCTTATAAAGAAACGCGTGAGATATCATGCTAGTGATTTAACAGCACATCTGAAAGTTCTTAAACAAAAAGAAGCAAACATGACCAAAAAAAGTAGACATCAGGAGATAATCAAACTCAGAGTTTAAATAAAATAGAAACAAAGAGAACAATACAAGGAATCAATTTTTAAAAAAAGAGTTGGGTTTTTTTTGTGTGTGTGTGTGTGAGAAAATAAACAATATAGACAAACCCTTAGCCAAGCTATCTAAAAGGCAGAGAGAAAATATCCAAATTACCAAAATCAGAAATGATAAATGGGACATAACAACAGATACCTAGGAAACACAAAGAATCATTAGGTCATCACAAATCTATAATGCCACAAAATTGGAAAATCTAAAAGAAATAAACAATTTTCTCAATAAATATTACTTACCGAAATTAAATTAGGAACAAATAAACAATCTAAATAAACCTATAAGCCCTAAGGAAATATAAGCCAGTCATTAAATCCACCCAAAAAAAAGCCAAAAAATTCTACCAGATTTTCAAAAAAGAGCTAATATCAATACTCCTCAAACAATTTCACAAAACAGAAACAGCAGGAATATTGACAAACTCATTCTATGAGGCTACAATCACCCTGATTCTGAAACCACACAAAGACACCAATTTCCCTCATGAATATTGCTGCAAAAATACTCAATAAAGTATTTGCAAACTGAATCCAAGAATACATTAAAAACATCATCTACCATGATCAAGTATGCTTCATCCTAGAGATGCAGGGATAGTTCACTATACAAAAATCTGTCAATGTAATCCACTATATAAGCAAACTGAAAGAAAAAAACATCTCAGATCACCTTATTAGATTCTGAAAAGGCCTTTGACAAAATGTAACATCCCTTCGTGTTAAAAGTATTAGAGAAATTAGAGATACAAGGCATATAGCTAAACATAATAAAGGCAATATACAGCAAGCTGATAGCCAACATCAAAATTTCATTAAAATCAGGGACAAAACAAGACTGTCTATTTTCTCTATTCAATATATTCCTTGAATTTTAGCTAGAGCAATAAGACAACTAAAGGAGATCAAGGGGATACAAATTGGAAAGGAAGACATCAAAGTATTGCTATTTGCAGGTGATACTATAGTATTAAAAAAATCCCCAAAATTCTACCAGGGAACTCCTCCAGCCGACAAACACTTTCAGCAAAGTGGCTGGATATAAAACTCACTAAAAAAAAAAAAAAAAAAAAAACCAAAAATCAGTAGGTCTCCTATATACAAAAGATAAATGGGCTGTGAAAGAAATTAGGGAAACAACACCCTTTACAATAGTCACAAATAATATAAAATATCTTGGTATAACTCTAACTAAACAAGTGTAAGACCTGTATGACAAGTTTCTGAAGAACAATTAAAGAAGATATCTGAAAATGAAAACACCTTCCATGCTCATGGATCAGTAGGATTACCATAGTTAAAATGGCCATCTTACCAAAAGCAATCTACAGATTCAATGCAATTCCCATCAAAATTCCAACTAAATTCTTTACAGAACTTGAAAAAATAATATTCAACTCCATATGGAAGAACAAAAAACCTAGAATAGTTAAAATAATCATGAACAGTAAAAACTTCAGGATGTATCAGCATTCCTGAAATCAGGCTCTATTATGGAGTAATAGTAATAAAAACTAGATGGTATTGGCATAAAAACAAACAGGTTAAACAGTGGAATAGAGTCAAAGACCCAGAAGTAAATCCACAAACCTATTGGCACTTGAGGTTTGACAAAGAAGCCAAAAGTATACAATGGAAAAAAGAGAGCATCTTCAAGAAATGGTGCTGGATATCTGTATGTAGAAGAAGATAAATAGATCCCTATCTGTCACCCTGCAAAAAACTCAAGTTCAAGTGAATCAAAGACCTCAATGTAAAACCAGATACACTAAACTTGATAGAAGAGAAAGTAGGACATTGCCTTAAATGCATTGGTACAAGAGACAGCTTACTGAACAGAACACCAATCACACTGGCACTAAGATCAAAAATTAATAATGGACCTCATGAAAGTGAAGCTTCTTTAAGGCTAAGGAGCAAAAAGCACTCTACATAATGGGAAAAGATCTTCCCCAACTCTACATTCAACAGAGGAGGGCTGATATCCAAAGTATATAAAGAACTCAAGAAGCTAGACATCAGCAAACCAAATTTAAAGTGGGATGCATGTTTAAAGAGAGAATTCTTGACAGAGAAATATCTAATGGCTGAGAAGCACTTTTAAAAAGTGTTCAACATCCTTAACCATCAGGGAAATGCAAACCAAAATGACTCTGAGATTTCATCTTAAACCCATTAGAAGTTCAAAAATTCCAGTTACAACTTTTGCTGGCCAGGATGTGGAGCAAGTGAAACATTCCTCCATTTCTGGTGGGAGTGGAAACTTGTACAGCCAATTTTTAAAATCAATTTGGCAGTTCCTCAGAAAATTGGGACTAAATCTACCTCAAGACCAAGCTATACCACTCCTGGGCTTAAACCCAAAGGATTCTCTGCCTATCCCACAAAGACACTTCCTCAACTATGTTCATAGTAGCTTTATTTGTAATAACCAAAAACTACTGGAAGCAAACTAGATGTTCCTCAACCAAAGAATGGATAAGGAAAATGTAGCATACTTACCCAAAGAAGCATTACTCAGCTATTTAAAACAATAACATCATAAAATTTGTAGGCAAATAGATGGAACTAGAAAAGATCATCCTGTGTGAGGTAACCCAGACTCAGAAAGACAAACGTGGTATGTACTCACTTATAAGTAGATGTTAGATGTAAAATAAAGGATAGCCATGCTACAATCCACAGGCCCAGAGAAGCTAAGTGACAAGGAGGTCTCAAATGGTGACACATAAATCTCAGTGAGATTCCAAGTGTAGACTTCATGGGAGGATGAGACAGGGCAAGGGGAAGAAATTATATGGGAATGGGGTGGGGATAGAAAGGGAGCGATCAGGTGGGTGGCATCTGGTAAGGGAGACATCACTGGGACCAGCTAGAAACCTAAGGCAATGGAAACCCCCAGGATTCTGAGAGTGATCCTAGGTAAGACTCTTAGCAATGAGACATATGGAGCCTGAAAAGGCCATCTCCTGGAAACAGGCAAGGCATACAATGCAGGGATAAAATGTTCAACTTACAATTTGTCCTGCCTAAAAGATGGGCTGGGACAGGAGACTAGCACAACTGTCATGAGAGAGGCTTCACCCAGCAACTGATGGAAACAGACGCAAAGACTCACAGCAGATCTTGAAGAATCCAGCAGAAGTGGGGAAGGGAGAATTGTAGGAGTCAGAGGGGTTAAGGACAATGCAAGAAAACCTACAGAATCAACTAACCTGGACCCAGAGGGACTCACAGAGACTGATGAGCCAACCAGGGAGCCTGTGAGAGACTGATCTAGGCCGTCTGTGTATACAATTGTGTAGTTTGGTGTTCATGTGGAACTCCTAACAGGAGAGGGGCAAGAGCTGTTTTGGTCTCTGTTGCCTCCTTTTGGGATCCTTTCCTCTTCCTAGGCTGCCTTGTCTAGCTTCAATAGGAGAAGATAAACCTAACCTAACTGCAACCTGATATACCAGGGCTGATTGACATCCATGGGAAGCCTCCCATTTACTGAAGAGAAAAGTAGGAGTGGGTAGTGGGGAGGAAAGGGGGAAGGACTGGGAGTGAGGAAGTAGGAGAAATTGTGTTCGGGATATAAAGTAAGTTAATTAATTACAATTTTAAAAGTCCAACACAATGAGGGCATTCTCAGTCTATGAGTACACTAAATAATATCTAATAATTGAAGAGTGGATGAAGATTTCTTCTCAAAGTCTAAAAAAATAACAAGCATATTAGGGCTAACCCCAGCAAATAACAACCAGAAATCAGGAAAGAATCCTAGGGGGGCAGGGAGGGAACTGTCATAAAGATCCTGAGCTAGAGTTTAAAATTTGGTGCCTAATAATGCTTTTTAAATTTTGGCACTTAATAAACTAGATCACTCTTCAGCACACATAGGCATACCTACAGAAGAGACAGGGTAAGGAAACAAAGTCATGACATGTATAATGCTTTGGGGAGCTGCTGGCATCTGTGTACAGAGCATATCCAAATAAAGACAGGGATGACTGGATGTGGGCATGCTCAGAGGGAGGATTGAGAACTGACAATAGGGGAAGGAGCAGAAAGCCTGTGGAGAATAGGAACTCAAAGAAAACACAGCAGTTGGAGCCATGCAATGCTGGGTCTGAAAGTCCAAACGTTCTGAAGAACTCAGGTTTCTCAGGCTGGATTCAGAGTCAGAAACACTTCAGTTCATTCTCTGATCTAATCCCTGCTCTTTTATTTAATGTAGTTTTCTCTTCTTTTCTTTTCTTTTTTTTTCCTTTTCTTTCCTTTCCTTTTCTTTTAAGGCCATATATAAAGCATTAAAAAAAAAATCATGTGCTTCATAGTTGTTGAACCTGAACAACAATCTACTGTATTATCCAATGTACTTTGGTGTATTCAGACTTTTCTCTGATGAAACATAGGTATGAAACAACAAAAGCGGGGTCTGGACAATAGCACAGCTCTTGCAAGCACTTGGTGATTTCGCCAAGGACTTGGGATTAGTTCCCAGCATCAACATGGTGGTTTGTAACTCCACCTCCACCAGACCCGAATCCCTCTTCTGGGGTCCACAGGCATTGCATGCATGGGGTGCAAATTCACACATACATACAAAATACTTTGTACAGATAAAATAAATACATGAATTCTCTTTTGTGATTGCTTGGGGTCTAAGAAGGACTAATTCTGGGGTTTCTGGTTTTGCTTCATTTGATTCTTTTTGTTCCATAAATTTTAGATACTTTATTAAGCTTTACATAAAACTTTTAACATATATTATGGTACATATGTTATACTTCATGAAACATTTTAGATATGAAGGAAAATCAGGGCATCGAGATTTATATTTTTACCAATATAAACCATGGTCCTTCTGTCTTTCTGGATCTTAGTTTATACAATTTAGAAAATGGTCCAGTTTAGAAAGTAATAACTAAAAAATTCTGAGAGTCTTCCATTGTGACTTAAGGTATACTTATTTATTTACATATGCATGTATTTTTGATACCAGGTCTCTCTATATAGCCCTGGTTGGCCTGGCATTCTCTTATCTAAACCAGACTGGATTTGAATTCATAGAAATTCACCTTCCTCTGCCTCTTGTGTGCTACGATTAAAGGCATATGCCAGGCTGTCCAGGAGAGACTGCATTTATAAAGGATGACCTCGTGTTCAAGGTTAAACTCTGCTCATCTTAGTCTATGTTGGAAGAATATTCGTAATCAATTTGAGAAAGACTCCCATACAAAACAAATTGATTGCACATTTGCTAACTTACTGGTGTGGAATAAGGTAATATAAATCCAAGGAACATTTTTCGAGGGCTGTGTACAGAATAGGACATGGAGTTTATGGGGGGAAAAAGAAAAGAAATGATGGGAGAGGAAGCAGTTCTTTCTTACAATTGTGTTTTAATGAAAGCAGAAGGGAACACAAGACATTCATGTGACCCAGGGACTGGGGGTAGACAGCACCAAGATTCTCATGAAGTATGGGATGTGTACCTACTGATAGGAAAGATAAGCCCTGCATTTACTCCGGTAAAGGGAAGAAGACATGGGAGACTGATGTTTTCATTTCAATATGAGATGTCTCACATACGCTCATGTTCTGAATGCTTGCTCCCCAGCTAGTGGCCTTCTTCAGGAAGATGTTTTATACATTTTAGGAGGTGTTATTTTAGGTGTTATTGGAGGAAGTCGCCCAACGGAATTCTCTAGGAGACACGCCACTGGCAATGACTGAGAGTGTTTCTGAAGAGGCTGAACTATGGAGAGAAACCCCACCCTGATTGTAGTAACAGCAGCAGCCTGTGGACCAGGGTCCTAGATAGAATGAAAAGGAAAAAATAAGGAAACCAACTGAGCAAGAGCACTCATCGTGTTCTTTTTCTTGTTCTGTCTATGTCACCATGGCTGTGAACTGACATAACTTCCCCTCCAAGCTAGGCTTACCTCAAATAAACCTTTCCGAAAGCTGCTTGCCATCAGTGATTTGGTCATGAAAATGGGAAAAGAAACTTGTGCTAGGATACAGTATGACTGCCACCTTCTTGTCTCTCTTTGTCCTGTCTCCTGGCTACCATGATGTGAGCTGCTGTGGTACATGGTGCCTCTTATGCTGTGGTGATGGACACCTATGAGCCAAAATAAGTCTTTCCTATTTAAGTTGTTTACGATGCTAGACTCAATCACAGTGTCACATAAGGAAACTGACACACTAGTAGGTAAGGCAAGTTTTAATGGAAAGGCGTGGTATATCACAGGATCTGGAGTAGAGCCCAGATGAGACTCCAGAGGCTCTCTGTTCTGCTAATGCTCTTGCTCTGAGAACTCTTGGAAAGAATTTATGTTGGAGGAATTTCTGTTGATGTCTTTAGAGCTGAATGTAACTGGCACATTGTTGTCCTCATACTACAAGCCTTCTTCATCTCAGGACAACCTTACCTGCGTGCTGAAAGAGTTTCTTACCAGGTTCCTTGTATGTTGTCATAATTCATTCAAACAATTCTGCAAAGCACAGCCAGACTCTGTCGTCGTCATTCATCACCATGTTGTTGTTGTTCTCATGTGTAGCCCTATTTAACAGTTTTCTAAAACTCTCTGAAAAAGAGACAGAGAGACAGAGACAGAGACAGAGACAGAGACAGAGACAGAGACAGAGACAGAGACAGAGACAGAAATGAGGGTTGGGGGGAATGGGAAAGACTAAGACCAGTTTCTAACTCCCCAGCTGATCTCTGGGTGACTAATCTCATCCTGACTATCTACATGACAGCTTCAGTGGCCTCCTGCACTGGCCATCTGAGGGACCTGTGTATTCCAAGGGACATTCTGAGGATCGTTGGCATAGATTCCACAAAAGCCTGTCTGCTGATGAAAGCTGGTTGATGAGGAAGCAGCTTGGACAATGAATGGTATTCCGAACGTCCTCATCATGACAAGGTCTTTCTGTTTCTGGCTTTGTTTCCCTATAAATAATCTCTTGGGTCTGTCTCTCTTACCACTGTTGCTAAAATTCCTTCCCTTCCTCTCCTCTTAAGGCCCCAATGACAAACTAAGGTATGACTTCACCAAAGTTCACTTTTGGAAACCAACATCAACAGTCAACAAGCCAGATAGTGATGGTGTTTTTCTAGGAGGCCCAGAAAAATTCAAGATGGAGGATAGTTCCGTACAATAACTACATACACACACACACACACACACACACACACACACACAAGCGCACGCGTAGTAAATTACTTAAGAAAACAATCTGTTCTGTTCATGCTGGACATCCCTGACCCTCTCTCTGTGGATAAAATATGTTTCCGAGGCTGAGTATAAAGTTGATCATTTAATACTTTCCTTCAATGAGAATGTATCATTACCCATTCCAGACTGGAGGCCAAGAATGTGGGGCTAGGAAAATATAAACAGTTACTTTAAGACTTCTCAGTGATAACTACTTAACTCATGTTGAGTGCCCACTTCAGCCATTACTCATCTTTTCTTCTAGGATCATACTCACTGATGCCTAATTACATATCCTTTTGGTCTTACATTTTATATTCAACATATTATTTGAAGAGCCATAGTCTCAGCAAAAGCTCTTATCTTCCTGCTTCACGAATTTTACTGAGACAGCTGTTTAGAGAATGCAGTAATCCTGGACAGCGGCTTGCAGTTTGCAGGAGCAGGGCCCTGACACTGTTCTCACTTCAACACTGAGTATCATTGTGGCTCTCATTAGAGCCAGTTTCATTCTGAATGGATCTGCTCTGGGGGGAGGGGGGTTGTTTTGATTTGTGTGTGTTGTTTTGCCCTACAGAAGACTGAACTTCAGGTCTCCCACACGCTATGCAATTACCCCACCACTAAGCCATACACTCAGACTTCCTTCTAGTATTTTTTTGGTTTTGCATTTGTTTTTGTCAGAGTCTCACTACATTCCTGGGGCAGGACTTGAACTTGCAATCCTCATTCCTCAATTTCTTGAATAGCTGGGAACACAGGTCAGTATTACCAGGCTAGTTATCTTTTCTCAATCTTTCTCTTTGTTCTTGATGGAGCCAATTCAAGGGTTTTTATAACTGAGTCTGATGGGGTATCTTACTGACTAGTAAATGGTCTGAGCCAGAGTTGGCCATGCCAAGTCTCAGAGCCTGCTCCTGATTGAAGTCCCTCGACAGTCCCTAGGCAGCAGGACTCATTTCTCCCTAGGACTCTTGGGCTCTCTTTCCCACGCCCAAGCAATATCTCAGACCTGCTTGAATGCCTTAAAAATAGTTAAAACAGGAACTCGGCTCTGTTACTGTGGCTCTGTTACTACTTCTTTCCCAGTTTCCTTCTAGAACATTCAGCTGCTCAGTGATTCTGCTTTTCTCTGTGGTTTTGGCTTTCTTTCTTTTTTTAAAAAAGAAATCTATTTATTTATACTTAAATATATAAAAGCATTTGCCTACATATATGTATTGTGCAGTGCCTAAGGAATTTAGGAGAGGGTATTGAATCCCTCTGTGACTAGAGTTAACAGACTGTTGCAAACCATTATGTTGGTGCCGGAAACTGAACCCAGGTCCTCTGCAAGAGCAGCCAGTGCTCTTAGATGCCACTTCCAGCTCCTGACTTTAAGTTAGAAGTGTAGCCAAGGCAAGAAACTAGGAAGAAGGCAGTTCACCTTAACATCCTTGAACTGCATTCCTTTTGCAGGGAAGGAGAAGAACCCAGACCATTTTTATTTTAAGATTGGCACTGATTTCCACTGTGGCAGGTAAGACACAGGCTTATGGCTTGGGCAGACATAGGGTTCTTGGTACAAGAAAGAAACAGCATTTCTCTGATTAGAATGAATCTTGACACTCCATAGCAAAGGCTAAAATTCCAGTATCCTACTTAAGATGCAAACCAAGGTACATATGTACCCAGGGATTAAGCTCAGGGACTAGCTTGCTGGGCATGATCAGAGCTGCTGCTGGCATGGACCTTTGTTGATATCCCAAAGGCAAAGAAAGTTGTCATTAAGTTCCTGAGAGCTGTGCAACTCATTCTAAACTGCATTGAGCAGGGCAAGAACACATAATGACATCTTTGGGCCTTGCAAAGCCTACTCTACACAACTTATATATATATTATATATATATACACACACACACACACACATACATATACATATATATATGTGTGTGCATGTGTGTGTGTATAATATATGTGTGTGTTATATATATTTGTGTGTGATAGATATAGATATAGATATATGGATATATATATATATAATGTGTGTGCATGTGTGTGTGTATATTTGCCGGAGCTGATGTATATATACTGGGTGTATACAGGAGCTTGCTGAGGTCAGAAGATGCATCCTATTCCCTGGAACTGGAGTTACAGATGGTTGTAAGCCCTCACATGGATGGTAGGAATTGAACTGAGGTTGGTCCTCTGCAAGAGCAGTTAAGTGCCCTTAACTGCCGAGCCATATCTTCAGCCCACAAAAAGTAATCTGAGTTGAAATAATTCATGTCACTGTGCAACAAAAAGGCTTTACATGTCCCCTCCTTTAAAGACCACTGGGTGCTGAAATGAGTCTTTTGAGTCTATCCACTGAAGAGAAATTTCTCTACAAAAATCTTGCTCGTCTCTTCTTTATCGTTCAGTCCTGCGCAAGCCAACTGTTCAGAAGTTACTTAGAAGCCAAACAATTGGAAATATTCAAATCAGTTCTAAATTTACCTTTGTTAATATGTATGACTTACTGGCTAGGATATGAATTTCAAGTTGTCGTTGTTCACCCAGTGTTGAAATAATTAACATCCGCGGTGTGATAGGCTAATACATATTCATCACTGGTGTGTCCTGCAGGGCTGATTTTGTCAATGGAACCCAGCTTTCCTCACTCAACTGGCTCGCTTTCCCTTCATTTTCTGAATACAGGAAATGAAGGGAAAGTTTGGGAAACAGTCTGCCTCCACACTGTTGTCTTTGCTGCAAATTTGACTTCCATGGCATGCGGTGCTTCCTGCTGCTGTTTACAGGAAATAGATTGAGATTCAAGACTCCTGTAACTTTCTTCTGATGCTTTAGTATTTTCTTCATTTTCTCCATTAGGTCACCTTCAGTGCCTTGCTGGCGTGAAGTGTGCTATAGCTGGAGAGACATTCCTATAGGCATTCCCGACACACAATGAACTTGGGTGGACGTTATGTTTGATACAACAAACCAAGCATAGAAAACAAATACGTGATCTATGGAATCTAAAAAGATGGGTGCCTCAAAGTAAGAGAGGTTTATATTTCCCTCTGTGGATGTTATAAAAATACTGACCAAAAACACTTTTGGGAGGACAAAGGGACATTTGGAAGAAGCATCATCAGGGCAACTGGATTGAAACTCTTTTAATATATGTATATGGTTTTGGAACCTAGATTCTACAATGCTTGGTTTCCATACTGCTTTTTCAAAGGTTGTTAATGTTAGCTATTCCTCCCATACCCCTTCTTCACCTCGCCCCCCTACCTAACCCTTTTAACCCTTCCTACCCCATTATTCTCCTTCCCTCTTCATACTATCTGTCATACTATACATATCTGAGACTGAATCTCAAAGCAGTTTATATTTGCCTTTTTCCATATGGCTAATAATATTAAATACTTTTAAAAATACTTCCTGGCTATTTGTGTTTCTTTTTCTGAGAACAGTCTTTGCAGTTCATTATCCCTCTTAATAGCTAGCTGATTTGGGTTTGGCTGTTTCATTCTTACCGCTTTTTACGTAATATGATTACTAACTCCTTATTGCCTGATATGCAGTCGATAAGTATTTTTTCCTATTCTGTCAGCTCTCTCTTCGCTCTGGAGACTATTTCTTTTGGTATTCAGAAACACTAAATTCTTTTATGATCTTATTTGTCAGTTCTTGTGGTTATTGTCTTTGCTATTAGATTCTTTTTCTGAAACATGTTGCTCAAGCCTGTATCTTGAAATGTTTTATGTATGTTTTCCTTGAGTAGTTTGAAATGTTGAGGTCCTATATTAACATTAAAGTCTTTGGTATATTTTGAGTTGACTTTTATGCAGGGTGAGAGCTTCATTCTTCCATAAGTGGATATCCAGGATTTTTCTCTTTTTTTTTTAAGAGGTTGTCTTTTTTTCCAAGAGTTTTTTTCTGTATTCTATTCTATTTTCTGCTTACTCTGTTGTACTCTCCTTTATTTGTTTACATGCTTGTTTGCAGGCTAATACCATCCTGTCTTTATCACTTGGACTTGTGGGATAATTTGAGATCACATACAGTGCTTTGGCTATTAGATGGTGTTTTGTGTTTATGTATGAATTTTAGAATTGTTTATTCAAGGTCTGCAAGGAGTGCATAGAGAATTTTGATGGGAATTGTGCTGAATCCATAGACCACTTTTAATAGTATAGCCATTTTCACAATATTAATTATAGCAAACAGTGTGCACAGGAGATATTTCCATACTCTAACAGAGTGCTTCTTAAAATTTTGCCCAAGACAATTTTATGTTATCTCAGGTATATGCATATATAAAATATTTACTTTACATATAAAATATATATGAATCAAACATTTGCAGATTATAAGTTATAGTTATTTTAAAATGACTTTGCATACACATACTCTTATAATTTATTAAAATAAAAGCAAGTGTGTATAGTAGATGTGTTGGGTGTGCTTTTTAATTTTTACATAGAAAATTAAATCTTGGCTGAATATTTGATACTACTGGATTCAAAGCATTGTAAACATTTTTTCACAGTCATCAATAATTTTATTTTATAGTGATCAATAGTGAAAGTCTGCTTTGCATAAAATGGCAATACAAATGGTAGAAAGAGATTTAGAACTGCCTTATAAGATGTTGGAAAGTCTTTCCTAATCTTAAGACTAATTCCATATAATAATTTCTTTTTTTATGAAACTCAAGTAAGTAACTGAAGTAGCATTTTTAAAAATGGAACATTCTGCAATAAATGCAAATATATACAAACTTGATGGTTACACTTTGGAGAAAGTAGGAACATATTTGAAATCTTTGTTTTCCCTAATGATGTTACTAATTTTATATGAGCATAAAACTTTTTACAGTAAAAGCAATCTCATCCATAACATACAGTAGTCTTGAATCTGAGCCTAGATATTTCGTTCAGTCAGTGTTGTGTTGCATGGAATGACAAGAGTGCTTGAACAAAGGCTGCTATAAAGTTACATGACACAACACAAGTGAGCACTGCCAGAAACACCTTGGAGTCATTACATGTCCAATTTTCCATTAGTTGTTGTTTTTGCAGTGTTTAGACATCTTTGCTTTTGTCATATTTGTGACCTCCACAAGTATCTATATGGCTTCATGTAATTGTGTTACAAAAAAAAAAAAACTCTAGTGGATATAGTGAGAATTTTGGAATCTTGGTTTCTTTAAACACACACACACAGAAATATTATAAGAAAGCACTTACATGTGGGGCTGTTTCAGACTGTTCACAGCAGCTGACTAAGACTTGTCTTTTGCTCTAGCAGAGGTGTGGGTTTGCCAGCTGCAGATAATTTCTGTAGTTATGTGAAGTTTGTAATACTGAGAACTTCAGAGGGTATATATATGCTAGGGTCCTAAAAACAAGAATGGGTGATTGTAGGTCATTCAGAGGGGTGGTTGGTTGGTTGTTGGTGGTCGTGGTTTGTTACGTTGTCATCCACAAAGAAGAGAAAAGAAGAAATTGGATAGCCTGAAAGCCAGGGTCAAACTTGCTCCAAGGAACTCAATGTTCCTAATCAGCAAGAAGTAATCTAACAATAACGTTGCCCCTTTTCTGACTCCTGATTTTATTCAGGGATCTCTTTACTCTCTATACTTTTTTTCTCTCTTATCTAGTGTTTGGGGGTTGAAAGTGTAGAAGAAAAAGGGTGGAGAAGGGTGAAAGTAAATGATAAGCTACAGGTGGATTCATACGAATGTTTAATTATTCTATGCGAGAGAGTGTTTTGCCTGCATTTATTTTCTGCATTTTGTAATTACCTAATGGCTCTTAGGGCCAGGAGAGGGCATCAGATTCCCTTAAAACTGGAGTTACAAATGGTTGTAAGCCATGACATGGTTGCTGGGGATCAAACCTGTCTGTGTCTTGTAGAATAGCAGCTAGTGATCTTAACTGTTGAGCCATCTCAGCAGCCTACCACATAGATCTTTTTCAAAATTGCCATTTAATGGCAAAACTTAGCCAGGAATGGTGGCATTCACTTATGATTCTAGCACATAGGAGGCAGAAACAAGACCACTGGCAGTTTGTGGCCACCCTGGTTTACATAAGCCATTTCCAGACTACTAAGAGGTATATAACAAGACTTTTTCTAAAAGTCAAGAAAAGAAAAGAAAAGAAAAGAAAAGAAAAGAAGAGGAGAGGAGAGGAGAGGAGAGGAGAGGAGAGGAGAGGAGAGGAGAGGAGAGGAGAGGAGAGGAGAGGAGAGGAGAGAAGAGAAGAGAAGAGAAGAGAAGAGAAGAGAAGAGAAGAGAAGAGAAGAGAAGAGAAGAGAAGAGAAGAGAAGAGAAGAGAAGAGAAGAGAAAAATGAAACGAAACGAAAAAAATTATATTCACTTGTGAGATATCCTATACAATGATACGGAGAACAGAAAAATATGTGACGATTCTTATCATCAAATAAAAATTGCTATTTAAAAAATTTGAGATACTATGTCAAGTACTATAGCATCCCTCTCCTAGGTGACACTGGGGAAGGCATTTCCTTGTGTTATGAGGAGCATTAGCAAGCATAATTTCCTGCAATAGCATTGCCTGAGTGTGAAATGTTATGCTATTTGTCCTCATAAGCTTAGTGCCAGAGGTGGCTGGCTGAAGAAAGGCTTTTGGTTAGGGAAATTAACCTGTTTTCAGTTTAAAAATTAATTTGAGATCATTGTGATTTAATCTCTTTGGCTAATATATTAGTTACATTTCCTTTTCTTGTGGGAAAATTCCAAACAGAATAGCTCTCAGGAGGAAGGATCTGCCCTGGCTTACAGTTATAGTCCACCGTGACATGGTGAGGTTCATGGTGGCAAGGACATGTGACAGAACCTTCTCAGATCTTTGCAGACTGGGAAGCAGAGGGATCAGGGCAGAGGCAGAGGCAGGGGCAAGTGTAATCCTCCACTCCTGACCCCACGGACCCACATCTGCCATCTGGCCACACATCTCAAAGACTCTGTCCGCAGCCTCCTAAAACAGTGCCACTTGCTGAGGGCCATGTACTCAAACAGGTGAGCCTGTGAGGCCCATCCAATACTCGTCAAACTCTCTACTTGGAAAAGAAGTGAGGTCATGGCTCTCTGACACTGAGAGGCCAGGAACCTTCCTGGCATCTGAGGAAGCTCTGACTCTCACCCTGACAAATTGAAATGATGTGGAAGAAGTGCCAAAACCTTATAACAATCACAAAAACTATGACTCTGAGGGACCACATTTCTCATCACTACAAAAGCTATGTTTGATTCTCTGGACTTCAGTCAGGTGAATATTCACCAAGATCACCTCTCAGAGTACTGGAAAAGGTATGGACAAAAGTTAGGACTCCCCACTTATGAATCTTGAGTCAGTTTTTTTTTGGGGGGGTAATTTTTCTTCTTCTAGAATTGATTTTATTTCATATACCTTAACGATGTAGCATGAACTTGCTGCTGGCCATCTCATCAGAAACACATCTTCAATGCCTCTTGTCATCTGAATCATTACATCACCACGACTCCTTCAGAATCGTCATTCCCGTTACTACCTGTCTAATTCTTGATGCTTTTTGTCTTAGATTCATTTCTCTTGTTTATTCCCTCTCAGTGGGAACATTGACAGACAGATGCATACATTTCACACAAAGTCTTTGGGGTTTACTTCAAATCCCCCTTGCTCAAAACGATCATCTGCATGTGAGACCTGTAATGAAAGGGGTGCTTTCCTGCCTTTCGGTGTGAGCCTAGGGGCCTTCTCCGCTCACAGGCCTGTGCAGTGTCAACATGACTGGGATTTTAAGTGAGACACAAATTACTTTTCTGAGTTGCATTTTATAGTGAAGAGAGAAAGAGGAAAAGAACAGGAAAGGAAGTCCTATTCTTAGAGGTACAGACTGGTCCAAGCCTATGAATGGATGAAGCCTTGACTTTCTTCTCACAAGATGGAATGTCCATTCCATTCCTTACCTTAGTTGCAGGTACATGAGCAGGTACAGAAAGGCAGATGAACTCTAGGAAGTGTGGTTTGTTTAATTAATTAAATTATTTATTTATTCACTTTATATCCTTCCCACTATCCCCTCCAAGTCACTCTGTCTTCACAATCCTTCCCCCTTTCTCCCCTTCTCCTCTGAGTGGGTTGGCAACACCCTGGGTATGCCCCTCCTCCCCCCGACACATCAAGTCTCTGTAGGGCTAGGTGCATCCTCTTAGGGAGGGTTTTTTAAATAGACTCTTTGAGGAACTGTATGCACTGTCTGTTTGACCAACTCCTCCACTTTTGGAGTTGTGCCTGGATTGCCATTAAAGATTTATTATTAACTGCCAGCAGGTGAAGTCAGCAATGGCATTTGGAGGCTCCTGGGGATCCCACAGTAACTCATATTATTATGATCATAATCAATTTGCACTTATTTAGCAATGATTCATGTTGGTGTGTGTGTGTGTGTGTGTGTGTGTGTGTGTGTGTGTGTGTGTGTGTGTGTGTATGTATGTATGTATGTATTAGGAGGGAGGGGATGATGCTCCAAGTTTGTGTCAGATGCTGCCCTTAGTCATTCACAATGTTATTTTATGATCCAGGGTCTTCCACTGAATCTGATCCTGCTAGACAGACAAGCAGCTGTTGTCAGTGATCTACCTGTCTCTGCATCCTCCTTGGTGGGATTATAGAGTTGTGCCACTTCA
The DNA here is from genome assembly GCF_000001635.26 of Mus musculus. Lineage (NCBI taxonomy): Eukaryota > Metazoa > Chordata > Mammalia > Rodentia > Muridae > Mus > Mus musculus. The sequence goes on along the minus strand of NC_000073.6, from coordinate 39,991,239 downwards.
CCCAGCTTTTTACATAGGTATTAAGGATCCAAACTCAAGTCTTGATACTTGAATAGCAACCGATTTCCTGACTCTGCCATCTGCCTAGCCTGTACTGAGTCTATATATCCATTTGTCCTATGAGGGAGAACATAGAGTTGTCATGACCTCACTTTATAATATGCATTTTAAGACCGTCTATTTTCCTGCAATTGTTAATTTATTTTTTTCTTTAAAGCTGAGTTGTATTCATCTGTATATTGAGTATTCATATATATGTGTGTGTGTGTGTGTGTGTGTGTGTGTGTGTGTATAATTTTATTGTCAATTTGTCTGATGATGGGCAACTAGGCTGGTTCTGATTATTTATTATAAAGAACAAAGCAACAATAAAGAGTCTATAAAGGTAATTGCTTTCTGCCGAAGACCCTCTGGATCCCTTTGTCTGCTTGGAATGGGTCTCTAGTCGCAGGTGGGCAAAGCGTTGGATGGAATGACAGACAGATGCACACAGGAGAGGTTGTGTAGAATCTGAATGTAATTTGTCAAATCGAGCATCAAACTTTTTATACAGAAGAAAATAAGGAAGTTGGTGACACACCAGCAAGGTACAAAGAGGTTACTGGATTCTTACATAAAACAGAGGAATACAAACACAGAAGGTCTAACAGGAACCACCTGGAATAGAATTCATTATTAACAACTGGGATCAACAGGAGCTCCACCTAAGATTCACTTAATCTTAGAAGCCAGGGTCAAGGGCTTTGTGCCCTTGCCATAGTTCCTATTTTAGTCTATTTTATAGCCCATCTTTCCCTTAGGCCATTGTAAATACATGTGTATGGGTGTAACTCAGCTATCTATAGTTCTAAGTATCTATTCTGGTTCCTCTTTAGGTCTCAAACTTCCTTCTTCCTAGATGATGGTAAATTCCTGTGTAGGGCAGTGACTTAGATTTATTCTAAGTGATAGTGTAATATCAGAGGCAATTCTGAATGTCACTGAATAGGCAACATTCTTACTGAATTCCAAGCCCATGGTTAGTTCAAGGACTTTCTAGGACGTTGGAACACTGGTGAAGGCTTGGCTATGTCAGAATTCAATCTTAAAAGGCACTTATGAAAGGATAATACTTAAAGAGAGCACGTGGATCCATACACCAGACTAACGTGGGAATGGAATATTAATGTATGGGTTAGAGAGGATACCAGACTCCAGGAGGTGAGTTTCTGTGAAACTCTTTGCCTCGTGAGTAGCTTCCAAGCCTCTCGGCTTGTCAAGCTGACTCGACCAGAGTGCATGGCAGCTTTCCTAGTTCTAATCTAATTCTGGATTTTTGTTTTCCTTTGAGTCATGGATAAGTGTATAAAACATACTGAAAGTTTATGATTTGATATTCACTGTTTCCATTTCAAACGCCAGTTATAAATGTTTATAAATTCCTTAAGACTTTAAGTCAGGAGACAACCGGCCACCTTCCTGACAACCGGCCACCTTCCTGGTGAGTGCACAGGGATCCGCCAGCCCGAGAGGTTTGTGCCTCAGGCCCCGGTGGTGGTAGTCTCCTTGGCTCCAGGACTCCGCGGAGGGCAGGCTGCACGGGTGACGGTGTGGAATACAGAGGCCAGCCGTTTCTGGGTCAGGCGAGAGCCACAGAGCTTCTGAGGCGGCGCCATCTTCAGCTCCAGACAACCGACCACCTTCCTGGCCAAAGCAACACAGCTTCTGGGAAAGATCCTGTTTTGGGCCTTCATCTTCAGCCAGCAGGAGGTCCAAACACCAGATAACTGTGCACCTTCCCTGAAAGAGGAGAGCTTGCCTGCAGAGACTGCTCTGACCACTGAAACTCAGAGGAGAGAGCTAGTCTCCCACATCTGCTGATAGAGGGTAACAAAATCAACAGAGGAACAATCTCTAAACAAAGAAAACTATAACAACTAACTCCAGAGATTGCCAGATGGCAAAAGGTAAACGTAAGAACCAAGACTACTCACCATCATCAGAACCCAGCACTCCCACTTCGCCCAGTCCAGGACATCCTAACACACCTGAAAAGGTAGACCTGGATTTAAAAGCATTTCTCATGATGATGGTAGAGGACATAAAGAAGGAATTTAATAACTCACTTAAAGAAATACAGGAGAGCACTGCTAAAGAGTGACAAGTCCTTAAAGAAAAACAGGAAAACACAACCAAACAGGTAGAAGTCCTTATAGAAAAACAGGAAAACACATCCAAACAAGTGATAGAAATGAACAAAACCATACTAGACCTAAAAAGGGAAGTAGACACAATAAAGAAAACCCAAAATGAGGCAACGCTGGAGATAGAAACCCTAGGAAAGAAATCTGGAACCATAGATGCCAGCATCAGCAACAGAATACAAGAGATGGAAGAGAGAATCTCAGGTGCAGAAGATTCCATAGAGAACATCGGCACAACAATCAAAGAAAATGGAAAATGCAAAAAGATCCTAACTCAAAACATCCAGGAAATCCAGGACACAATGAGAAGACCAAACCTACGCATAATAGGAGTGGATGAGAATGAAGATTTTCAACTCAAAGGACCAGCAAACATCTTCAACAAAATTATTGAAGAAAACTTCCCAAATCTAAAGAAAGAGATGCCCATGAACATACAAGAAGCCTACAGAACTCCAAATAGACTGGACCAGAAAAGAAATTCCTCCCAACACATAATAATCAGAACATCAAATGCACTAAATAAAGATAGAATACTAAAAGCAGTAAGGGAAAAAGGTCAAGTAACATATAGAGGCAAGCCTATCAGAATTACACCAGATTTTTCACCAGAGACTATGAAAGCCAGAAGAGCCTGGACAGATGTTATACAGACACTAAGAGAACACAAATTCCAGCCCAGACTACTATACCCAGCCAAACTCTCAATTACCATAGATGGAGAAACCAAAGTATTCCACGACAAAACTAAATTCACCCATTATCTCTCCAGGAATCCAGCCCTTCAAAGGATAATAACAGAAAAAAACCAATACAAGGACGGGAACCACGCCCTAGAAAAAACAAGAAGATAATCCCTCAACAAAACTAAAAGAAGACAGCCACAAGAACAGAATGCCAAGTTTAACAACAAAAATAACAGGAAGCAACAATTACTTTTCCTTAATATCTCTTAATATCAATGGTCTCAACTCCCCAATAAAAAAACATAGACTAACAGACTGGACCCAACATTCTGCTGCTTACAGGAAACCCATCTCAGGGAAAAAGACAGACACTACCTCAGAGTGAAAGGCTGGAAAACAATTTATCAAGCAAATGGTCTGAAGAAACAAGCTGGAGTAGCCATTTTAATATCGGATAAAATCAACTTCCAACCCAAAGTTATCAAAAAAGACAAGGAGGGACACTTCATACTCATCAAAGGTAAACTCCTCCAAGAGGAACTCACAATTCTGAATATCTACGCTCCAAATGCAAGGGCAGCCACATTCATTAAAGACACTTTAGTAAAGCTGAAAGCACACGTTGCACCTCACACAATAATAGTGGGAGACTTCAACACACCACTTTCATCAATGGACAGATCGTGGAAACAGAAACTAAACAGGGACACAGTGAAACTAACAGAAGTTATGAAACAAATGGACAGATATCTACAGAACATTTTATCCTAAAACAAAAGGATATACCTTCTTCTCAGCACCTCACGGGACCTTCTCCAAAATTGACCATATAATTGGTCACAAAACAGGCCTCAACAGACACAAAAATATCCCATGTATCCTATCAGACCACCATGGCCTAAGACTGATCTTCAATAACAACATAAATAATGGAAAGCCAACATTCACGTGGAAACTGAACAACACTCTTCTCAATGATACCTTGGTCAAGGAAGGAATAAAGAAAGAAATTAAAGACTTTTTAGAGTTTAATGAAAATGAAGCCACAACGTACCCAAACCTATGGGACACAATGAAAGCATTTCTAAGAGGGAAACTCATAGCTCTGAGTGCCTCCAAGAAGAAACGGGAGAGAGCACATACTAGCAGCTTGACAACACATCTAAAAGCTCTAGAAAAAAAGGAAGCAAATTCACCCAAGAGGAGTAGACGGCAGGAAATAATCAAACTCAGGGGTGAAATCAACCAAGTGAAAACAAGAAGAACTATTCAAAGAATTAACCAAACGAGGAGTTGGTTCTTTGAGAAAATCAACAAGATAGATAAACCCTTAACTAGACTCACTAGAGGGCACAGGGACAAAATCCTAATTAACAAAATCAGAAATGAAAAGGGAGACATAACAACAGATCCAGAAGAAATCCAAAACACCATCAGATCCTTCTACAAAAGGCTATACTCAACAAAACTGGGAAACCTGGACGAAATGGACAAATTTCTGGACAGATACCAGGTACCAAAGTTGAATCAGGATCAAGTTGACCATCTAAACAGTCCCATATCACCTAAAGAAATAGAAGCAGTTATTAATAGTCTCCCAGCCAAAAAAAGCCGAGGACCAGACGGGTTTAGTGCAGAGTTCTATCAGACCTTCAAAGAAGATCTAATTCCAGTTCTGCACAAACTATTTCACAAAATAGAAGTAGAAGATACTCTACCCAACTCATTTTATGAAGCCACTATTACTCTGATACCTAAACCACAGAAAGACCCAACAAAGATAGAGAACTTCAGACCAATTTCTCTTATGAATATCGATGCAAAAATCCTCAATAAAATTCTCGCTAACCGAATCCAAGAACATATTAAAGCAATCATCCATCCTGACCAAGTAGGTTTTATTCCAGGGATGCAGAGATGGTTTAATATACGAAAATCCATCAATGTAATCCATTATATAAACAAACTCAAAGACAAAAACCACATGATCATCTCATTAGATGCAGAAAAAGCATTTGACAAGATCCAACACCCATTCATGATAAAAGTTTTGGAAAGATCAGGAATTCAAGGCCCATACCTAAACATGATAAAAGCAATCTACAGCAAACCAGTAGCCAACATCAAAGTAAATGGAGAGAAGCTGGAAGCAATCCCACTAAAATCAGGGACTAGACAAGGCTGCCCACTTTCTCCCTACCTTTTCAACATAGTACTTGAAGTATTAGCCAGAGCAATTCGACAACAAAAGGAGATCAAGGGGATACAAATTGGAAAAGAGGAAGTCAAAATATCACTTTTTGCAGATGATATGATAGTATATATAAGTGACCCTAAAAATTCTACCAGAGAACTTCTAAACCTGATAAACAGCTTCAGTGAAGTAGCTGAACATAAAATAAACTCAAACAAGTCAATGGCCTTTCTCTATACAAAGAATAAACAGGCTGAGAAAGAAATTAGGGAAACAAGTGGGTTAAGGAACTCCACATAAAACCAGAGACACTGAAACTTATAGAGGAGAAAGTAGGGAAAAGCCTCGAAGATATGGGTACAGGGGAAAAATTCCTGAATAGAACAGCAATGGCTTGTGCTGTAAGATCAAGAATCAATAAATGGGACCTCATAAAATTGCAAAGCTTCTGTAAAGCAAAAGACACCGTCAATAAGACAAAAAGGCCACCAACAGATTGGGAAAGGATCTTTACCTATCCCAAATCAGATAGGGGACTAATATCCAATATATATAAAGAACTCAAGAAGGTGGCCTCCAGAAAATCAAATAACCCCATTAAAAAATGGGGCTCAGAGCTGAACAAAGAATTCTCACCTGAGGAATACAGAATGGCTGAGAAGCACCTGAAAAAAATGTTCAACATCCTTAATCATCAAGGAAATGCAAATCAAAACAACCCTGAAATTCCACCTCACACCAGTCAGAATGGCTAAGATCAAAAATTCAGGTGACAGCAGATGCTGGCGTGGATGTGGAGAAAGAGGAACACTCCTCCATTGTTGGTGGGATTGCAGGCTTGTACAACCACTCTGGAAATCCGTCTGGCGGTTCCTCAGAAAATTGGACATAGTACTCCTGGAGGATCCAGCAATACCTCTCCTGGGCATATATCCAGAAGATGCCCCAACTGGTAAGAAGGACACATGCTCCATTATCTTCATAGCAGCCTTATTTATAATAGCCAGAAGCTGGAAAGAACCCAGATGCCCCTCAACAGAGGATTGGATACAGAAAATGTGGTACATCTACACAATGGAGTACTACTCAGCTATTAAAAAGAATGAATTTATGAAATTCCTAGCCAAATGGATGGACCTGGAGGGCATCATCCTGAGTGAGGTAACACATTCACAAAGGAACTCACACAATATGTACTCACTGATAAGTGGATATTAGCCCAAAACCTAGGATACACAAGATATAAGATACAATGTGCTAAACACATGAAACTCAAGAAGAATGAAGACTGAAGTGTGGACACTATGCCCCTCCTTAGAATTGGGAACAAAAGACCCATGGAAGGAGTTACAGAGACAAAGTTTGGAGCTGAGATGAAAGGATGGACCATGTAGAGACTGCCATATCCAGGGATCCACCCCATAATCAGCATCCAAACGCTGACACCATTGCATACACTAGCAAGATTTTATTGAAAGGACCCAGATGTAGCTGTCTCTTGTGAGACTATGCCGGGGCCTAGCAAACACAGAAGTGGATGCTCACAGTCAGCTAATGGATGGATCACAGGGCTCCCAATGGAGGAGCTAGAGAAAGTAGCCAAGGAGCTAAAGGGATCTGCAACCCTATAGGTGGAACAACATTATGAACTAACCAGTACCCCGGAGCTCTTGACTCTAGCTGCATATGTATCAAAAGATGGCCTAGTCGGCCATCACTGGAAAGAGAGGCCCATTGGACTTGCAAACTTTATATGCCCCAGTACAGGGGAACGCCAGGGCCAAAAAGGGGGAGTGGGTGGGTAGGGGATTGGGGGTGGGTGGGTATGGGGGACTTTTGGTATAGCATTGGAAATGTAAATGAGCTAAATACCTAATAAAAAATGGAAAAATAAAAGACTTTAAGTCAAATAAATTTTGGAGTGTTGGTTTGTTTTCTGCAAGTTTGTTTGTTTTTTATAATGAAGTCTATGTTAAAAAAAAGCATCATAAAAATAATCCCAGCTCAGTATTTCAAATCTCCATGTTGCCTCTCTGGTGGCAACCGTTGTTCTTCATTTCACTTTGCTTGCAGTGTCTTTGTTATTTTAGGGATCCAAGTTTCCCCTTGTTAACATGGCCTTTTGGATATAGTCATTACAAAGGCTCAATGCATTTGGCTAAGTTATGAACTAATTTAATTAACTATAAATTAACGAATGGCTCTAACTGCCTTTGCTATTTCTGATAAATGGAAGAAATTGGTGTCTTAGTCACACTTTTTGGCTCTCTAATGGACTTTCTGAGGCAAGGTAACTGTAAAGAAAATACATTTGCCTTAGTTTATATTTCTGGAGGTCCACAGTCCAATATAGATGGCCCCAATGGCATACAGCAGAGCAAGCTATATAGCAGAGTACATTTGGGAAAGAGATCACATTTATAATCTCTGATGATTCAGGGGTTAAGCTCACTCTTACAGAAACCAAATGATTTAAGGGTCCCATGAGAGCTACCTTGATCTATCTGAGGGTGACTCCTCTCGTGACATAAGAAGTTCTCTCTAGGCCCCATCTCATAAAGCTCCACTACCTTCCACATCTCTACCCTGAGATCAACCTTCCAACACATTCTGGAGGATATATTCAAATCACAACCAAACCACAGTAATTGACATGTTAGCATGTTTTGACTTTGAGCCCCATGTCATGCCCTTGCATGGCTCCAGAAACCTGGCCTCACTGAAGTGACAATGGAATGAAGAAAAGGCAGACACATGGACAGATACATGGAAAAGGCTGGGATCAGGTAGACTAGGCTCCCTAACAGAGAAGTCATTGCATCCCCAGAAACTCAGCATGTTTATTATGTACAGTTGGACAGTGATACATGGCCATTGCATATGGCTAAGTAAGAAGGTGGTATGATTACACACAGATAAATAAAAAGGCAGGTTTGTTGTATAGAGATGAACAAGGAGCAGGGTTAGCTAACCCCAGTAGGAACACTTTCTGTAAGGGGGCAATCTTCAGGCCATAAAGTTCCCAGGCAAGGAAGTGGTGGTTGAATTTGTCTTCACATACTATCAACATGCACATGGACAAGCAGAAGAGTTTGCTATCCGTCTAAGCCTCTCCCCACGAGTGTCAGGCTTTGTCATTTTTCTGTGAGTCTGAGTTCAGGGTCTTTGACATGGCTGGCTCATGTCAACAGCATGTCTGTTCACTCAGGACTTTACACACCCAGGGCTTGCTTTACACCCCGAAGCCTCACACTGCTTTTCTTGTTGTTTTTTTGTTTGTTTGTTTGGTTGGTTGGTTGGTTGGTTGGTTGGTTGGTTTTGTTGTTATTTTGGTTTGGTTTTTGGTTTTGGGGGGTGTTTGTGTGTGTTTTCAAGACAGGGTTTCTCTGTATAGCTCTGGGTGTCCTGGAACTCACTCTGTAAACCAGGCTGGCCTAGAACTCAGAAATCTACCCCCCTCTGCCTCCCAAGAGCTGGGATTAAAGGCGTGCGCCACCTCTGCCCGGTTTCCACACTGCTTTTCTACATTTCCATTATGTCTGCTATCAGGGCTTGTCAGCTTGGCCTCATTGGTTGCATAAGCAGACTGCAGCTCTAAGCCTTGGGTCTTGCTTCCATGTCCTAGTCTTTGATGGGTGCCCCCATGGAGAACATCAGACTCCAATGCTGAAGACTTCCAGTTTCTGTGGATCAGCTCACAATTTCAGAAGTTCCTTGGTTCCATGTGCTAAAGCTGACCATCATGGTGTCAGGGTGTCTGCAAAAGATTTCTTCAACTAATGACAGACAGAAAACAGAGACTAGAGGGACTAGAGACAAGGCATACAGCCTTTAAGACATGTCTTCCTGCTCCATTGACGGCCCCAGATGACCCTAAAATCCATACCAGCTCAAAACTAAGTGTGATGCACATGGGTCTGCTGAGGACAGCTTCTGTCCAGACTGGAATGAGGGAGACTAAAGGCTATCTGAAGCTTGTAAGAGGACATCTGTGAGACAAGGCTCAGTATGGGACAAGAGAAACATTTTCTAGGCAAGGAGGGAGGAAGAAGTGATGGACAGGTTGAGAGGGAGGAAGATGTGATGAACAGGTTGAGAGAAGAGGAAAGAAATGGAAAGCAGCATTGCTGTTAGCTGTAGCCCAAACTCTTCAGAAAAATAAATAAATAGGAAATAAATGACATGGATGTTGTAAGTAGATTTTGCCTTAAATCTGATGACAGGCCTAAAGTTGCTAACAGTCCTGAGCTCAGCAAACATGGTGCTGGCAGGGTTTGCCCTTTCCCCTTTCCTCTCTCTCCCTTGCTAAACCATTAGATTACATTCCTAAAGCTCACCTCCAAAGTCCATTCCCTTATCTGGCCACTGACTCGTTCCAAGATCGAGCAATAAAAAACCCCACAAGATCCACTAATGAAAATTCATTATTTGTCTACGCTGGCTAACCTGTCCAATCAAAACTTACCAATTCGTCCTAACACAGACTCTCCCCTTCTCTGCTTGAAAACCACTTCTGCAGAGGAATCTGCTGTCTGTCTTTGTTCCATCCAGAGGTACCTCCTCTGTCTCCCTGGGCCAACGTTTTCCATGTAGGGTAATAAATCTCCTTGGCGTAGGGAACTTGGTGCCTGGGTGTACTCTGTATCACTTACAAGGACCCTTACAGTAGGTTCACACATCCATATGGTGCATAGCAGCATAGAAGTGAAAGTTAGGGTTCTATGTGGATTTCCTGAGACGTTTTAGAAGCTACAAGTTTCCCCACATTATAAAATAGAAAATCACAAAACAAAGAAAGGACATGAAAAATTCAGAAAATGTCATGAAACTGAAGATTTTCTTGATTTTTTTTATTGATCACATATTTTATTCTGTACATTCAACTCTTTGCTTTCATCACTGAGTCTTATTATTACATTAAAAAAAACTTTTTATTGGTTCTTTGTTTCATATCACCCATCCCAGGCCTGCTCATCTCTGCCTTCTTTATATCCAACCTGTGCCCTGGCCATCTCCCTTCCCAAAATAAAAAACATGCAAACAAACAAAATAAACAAAATGAAACAAAGCATAGAAATATCATCATGGAAGCTGTGGTGTGTCGCAGTGTGTCCCACCACTTTGTTCACACATCTTTACTTGCTAACACTCATTGCAATGAGTCATTGGTCTGGTTCCAGGTCTCTGGCTTCTGTGACACCATCAATATTGGTTCCTCATCAGCACTCCTCCCCATTATTCTGTTGTTGCAGCGTGTGATGGAGATCCTGAGGCTTTGGACCAGCAAGACTGGCCCTTTCAAGCACCATGACAGTTCACATATGATGTAGATATTAGGGTTGGCCAACTCAAAGCCCTAAATCTGGGCCTTGGTCAGCCTACTGGAACTCCCTTATCTGCACCACCAGGGCACTGCTCCAGCTAGGCTACACAATTCACGTGTTTGCTCTCTCATCCCCTTGGGGAGGGCTTACCTAGACACACCTCCAGAATCTGCTCTACTATGGTGCCCTGGTGAGTCCCAAAACCAGCTCCCCCAGAGAGCTACAGCCAGTGAGGGGAGTGGCTAGTTCTGCACAGTCCCTGGACATCCATGTGGTCCGAGGGGGCTGCCCAGACTAGGAATGACCCCATGGTAAAATGAACTACGGACACTGTCACTCACCCTTGCAGCTAAATGGTCATAAACCCAGACATGGCCCTGAGCAGAAGCACTGGTGAGACTTCCCCATGGCCTTAGGTGATGGGGCTGGCTATTCAGAACATTATTCAGAACATGGCTATTCCTCTTCTCCTTCATGTCTCCAGTTCCATCTTGCTCCACAATGCTCAAACTGTTCTGCTTCTCTTTCTCTCCCATCTTGTCCACTGCATACTTACACATTGCGGTTGTTCCCTCTGGAGGGGAGCCACGCACCTGGACTCTGAGCAACCTCCTCTGTCTTTGCCCTGTGGAATAGTGGCAAGAGGGCTTGTAGGTGTTTACAACCTGCCCATGTGACATGGCACAGGAAGGTGTATGGATGCCTTCACCTTCCTGCACAATGTGGAGTTTCAGCAGGTGAGCCTCTGTATGACCTCTGCTTACCCTGAACAGTAGAGAGACAGGCAGGTCTTTGGGCATCTCCCCCTCCTCCTCTGCAGAGCCAGAACAGTGTGGCATGTTGATTGGTGGGTGTCTCTGGATGTCCCCTGACTTTACTTTTAATCTCCATTGCCATCAGCACAGCCCAAGGATGCTCTGATGATCTCCTTGTCTCTGACCTCAACACAGCAGCCAGAGGTCCCAGTCCAAAGCAAATCAGGACCTGAAGATTTTCTAATGCTAGTGTCAGAGATGTAGACTCTTGAGGGTCTGAGTGGTGACCATGTCATGGAAAAAGTGAAAATTGTCAGTACCAAGCACTTAGGAGGTCACAGGCTGCTAAAGAGAAATGATAAGCCCAGGAGCTTAAACACCCCAACTCCATAGTACACTTAATTAGCATCAATTCTCTGTTAGAGTCCTCTGTTTAGAATACGTTGTCAGAACTGCAAAACCGAAGACCAATATTTCTCACTTATCCAAGAGGCTCTGACTAGCCTATTCTCCCAGGTCATTCTGCAGAAATGGAGGGCCTTAGCTTATTCTTCCCAAGGCTGCCCTCTGCTTCCTCAAACAGAATCAATTTAGAAGGCCTCCTGAGGTTTATGAGACAGGATGAGGAAGAAGAAGAAGAAGAAGAAGAAGAAGAAGAAGAAGAAGAAGAAGAAGAAGAAGAAGAAGAAGAAGAAGAAGAAGAAGAAGAAGAAGAAGAAGAAGAAGAAGAAGAAGAAGAAGGGGGAGGGGGAGGGGGAGGGGGAGGGGGAAGGGAGGGGGAAAATTATCATGGAAAAGAAAAAAAAAGGTCCACATGTCCCAGACAACAGTTGACAATTCTCCCTGAAAGTCAAGAATCAATAGGCACAAAGCACAACCATGGTGAAGACCACATACAAAGGCAACGCTCCCTTTTCTGAGAAAGCTCTCCAAGAGAGAAATAAACCCATTCCTCTCCAAGTTGTTTTTGGTCAGTGTTTTATCAAAGCAAAACTAGAACAGATGGTGTTATGTAACCACCAAGGAGAGAAGTCACCGTGACTGTGTTTGCACTCAAAATGCAATCAAAAGCTGCTTGTAAAATGGAGTCTCTTAGGGTAATGGGTAGCCTGATATTTTTACCCGATATGGAGTAACAGTGCATGATACAGCCTAAACTCAACACTTCTCTGATTTAAATGACAATTTCCAATGTGCTGTGACATGAGTTTTCATAGCAACTCTGTCCTTGAGAGAAGTGAGAGGGGAATAAATACTCCTAGGTAAGATGGCAGTCCAGGAACTCCCTTCCTGACACACAGGAAGGATGAAGGAAGAAAACAAGCTCTTTTACAAAAGGAGAAAGGACAGAGGGAGGGAGGGAGGGAGGGAGGGAGGGAGGGAGGGAGGGAGGGAGGGAGGGAGGGAGGTTGAGAGAGAAAGAAGGAAAAGGACATATACACAGTGAAAGAGTAAGCCAAGCTCCAGGCATGTGGCTCCCTAGTGTCAGAGAATGTCAAGGACAGGGGAGATCACACACACACAAACACACACACACACACACACACACACACACACACACCACACACCACACACACCACACACACCACATACACCACACACACCACACACACACACCTACCCACCCTGGAAAGGGAATTCATCATGATAGTCAACAATTGCACTGAAATCCATATTGGTGAACCAATAAGATTTATTTGGGTTAACTAACGAGTTTAGGTGAGAAGTTACATAACAGGACCAGGGACGACTCAAAAGAAGTTGCATCACAGAAAGCTTACCTTGGCATTGGTGACAGTTTATGAAAGCTCCAATCCTGGAACTCTGCACAGCTGACAGACAGCTTGACAGTCTGAGAACTCTCCACATGTAAGTCTGTGAAGGCTTTCTGTTCAGTTGTTTACTCTTTATTATAGTGATCTGGAATGGTCATAAAGAGTCTTTCAAATTTTGATTCTCCCAGATATATGGCCTTATGTTCACCTCCTGACTCATATGAAACTTTCCTTTTGTCATGGAGAGAATATTTAAATTCAGAGGAAAAAGTCCTATAACCAAGGAGGAAGCAGAAATGTGATCCAGAAGGGAAACCAGAAGGGGGCCTGGCAGAAAGACAATGGTGGTTCCTCCCTCAGGACACACTCCTGTTTCCACAGCTTCACATCCAATTGCAGGTGAGACAGTAACTGTTGAAGAGTGATTCTATTTTACCTACAACAATTTTGGGGATTAGCAGTGACCGGGCTTCACTCTGAGCAGGAAACCAGTCTTTAAGACTGAACTAATATGGGTGCTTGAATATTGAGACTCACCACATGTCAGGGAGCATAAATTTAATCCACCACAGCCCCAGGGATGGGCAGATTTGGAAGGCAGTTGAGATAAGATGGGCACGATGTTTTAAAAAGTGATGGTAGTGGAGGCTGGGCTCAATAAATTAAGTTCATAGGAAAAGATAACCCACTTTAAGATGCTAACCACAGTTCTCATCAACTATGAATAAGCCTGAAATCTGATAGCCTTGAGTTGGGAATCCATGGGTGGGATCACCCTCTAAAGCCACCTACGTTAAATCTTTACTGCTGCAGAACATACGAATTCTAATGTTTGAACAAAATAATTGGTACCCACAGCTGCATTCATCCATTAGAATAGTTACTATGCAACACATCTTCAAAGTATGAACACAGGTCCTCTGGCCAATCAGAGTCCCACACTGTTGTTGTTTCCATGTTGCCTATATACCCTGGAGATGCTTCCTGCTCCCTTCATTTAGAGTATTAGCCAACCAAGAGATATTATCAGTGCCAGGTCCAAAAGAAACTCCACTTCCTCAAATTCCAAAAAAGCAGTCCAAATATCTAAAAAATAGGTTCAATCTGGACTATGGGAGATAAAAACCAGCATTCCTCAAGAATTTGTGAAGCTCTACAAATTTGTGAAGTCCCCCTCTACAAAAAAAAGTCAATTCCCCTGTCACTGGCAGAAGGTACAAAAGGCTAGCTGTGGTACCTACTAGCATACTGAAGTGTGTGCTGGTTCCCAGGCTGCCTCGTATCACAAGTCAGGATTACATATTTCAAAGTCCGTGCTACGCTAGTGTTCCTCTTGCTTCTCACCTCCTAAACTCCCTCCAGCCCACGGCCCTATAATCCTGCTGTTTTGATAAGGTTTTCCACTCCCTCTATGCCCTCTCCCTGCCCTCTAACTCTGCCTTGGTTTTTTCCTCAAGACCAGGTCAGGCCTGCCAGTCATGTTCAGTTTAGTTCTCTCTCTCTATGCTCTGGACTCTACCCGATGCCTCTGGCTCTTCTCTCTCTCATATCTACAATAAAAACATCCCCCGTAACCACCCTGTTGCCAGTTTATACAAGGTTGAGAGAACCTCTTCAGACTGCAGATTGCAAAGGTAAAAGCTGGCCCTGGTATGCAAAGAAGAGCAGTTATTAGACAGACATGTAGCCCTAGCCTACATCAGACATTTGTCCTATACAGGCTCAACATCCAAATAACCCATAGGAAAGAGGCCTCAAGATCAACCCAAGCCCCAGCCTCACTGTACTGTATACACCTCCATCCTTAAGGATGCAGAAAACATCTTCAAAGCTTTTCCGTTTTCTCTCCTTCTGTTTCTGCATGTGTTAAACAAAAAAAGAAGAAACTTTTTTGTTTAACACATGCACTTCCCCCTTTTGTGCATTTTTACTGAGCTTTTGGGAGCATTTTTTTTTTACTTTATCATATTTAAAAGGCTGATTTATTATTTTTCTTTGTATATTAAGCTAATTTCAGTTACATACCTTTTCAGTATTGACATGCTAACTTCCTCCTCCTACTACTTTTTCTTCTTCCTTCTTCTTCTGCCCCTCTACTCTGTCTACTACATGTGTTGTGTTTTATAAAAAGAAAGATCCAAGGATATGTTTGATAGAGTCGCCAGGTATGGCGAGGTGAGAGGGGGTGCCTCTGTAGGCTCATGCTGAGGCATACCTCCCTCCTGGCGAACCTGCCATACAACGGATATGGTGTGGAATAGAGTTTATTTAGGGCATGGGAAGCTGAGTTGGGAAGGGAGTAGAGACAGAGACAGAGAAGACAGAGGGGAGAGGGAAAGGGAGAAGGAGAGGGAGAGAGGGAGAGAGGGAGAGAGGAGGAAAGGCTGGCCAGGAACATATGGGGTGGGGAAGGGGAGAGAGGGAGAAAGGGGTCAAGGAGAAAGGGGACAAGAGAGTAAGAGGGCATGGAGGGGGCAAACAGCCCTATAGTAGTCCAGGCATACCTAACTGTTGCCAGGTAACTGTGGGGCAGAGCCTAGAAGGAATGCTAATAACATGTTTTTCCACTTTATATGCCCCAGTGCAGGGGAATGCCAGGGCCAAGAAGTGGGAGTGGGTGGGTAGGGGAGCAGGGTTGGGGGAGGGTATAGGGAACTTTCGGGATAGCATTTGAAATGTAAATAAAGAAAATATCTAATAAAAAAATGAAAAAAAACATGTTTTCCCTATTTTGCTTTCAATATTATTTTTACTTTATTTTACCCTCTTTAAAGACAATTTTTTTGTTTTTATTCTCCTTAACAATTATATGATTTTATTTAATTTTCTCATTGTTGAGAACTTTATTATTTTTGTGATATATTGTTTTCTTTTCCCGTCCCAAAACTTCTTCTCCACTCACCTTCTCCTTCTTTTAATTTAATTAACTTTATGTCTCCTCTATTTTTCATCTTCCTCAGCCTTCTTGCTTCATCTCATTCACAAACAAAAACCCTAACCATTACAAGCCTTAAGAGTAGTCTGTCAAATATGATTTCCAAATGAAATCAGAAAAATGTTAAAAACCACAAAAGAAGAAACATGAAAAAGCAAGTCAAGAATATTACTGATGGCGCCATATACACTGAATAAGGTAAACTGCCAGATGAAGATTTTAAAAGCTAGCTAGAGAATAGAGAGGACCAAATTGTGTTAATCCAAGACCTTCAAAACAAGATCAAAACATAAAGGGAAAAGTAAGAAAAAAGGATGAGAAACTCGGCAATATATTAAAAAAAAAAAGGTCAGTAAATCAATATCATGAAAGAAACATTCACCAAGAAAATTGAGATTAAAAAAGAAACAAGATATCGATGCCTGCACATTGTAGTTCATGCACTCAGAAAGCAGAGGCAGGTAGACCTCTGTGAGTTTGAGGCCAGCCTGGTTTAAATAGTGAGCTCCAGGTCAGCTGTGATACATGGTAAGATTCTGTCTCAAAACCAAACAATATAGAGCCAAACAAACAGCAGGAGAAATGTCATGGGTGGAGGATGTCAAAAAGAGCACTCCATTCAAATCTCAGTACATGGAGAATATGTGAGCATGACCACAACGTGAAATAATTCTGGGATACCATCATGGGAAAACAAATCTCCGAGTCTGCGCAAGAGAAGAAGGAGCAGAGATGGAAACTTAAAATAGAGAACGTGTTTGATGAAATTATAGCATGGATTTCTCTAGATCTAGAGGATGAAATGAATACTTCCTCCATGGGCTTACAAGAAAAGTTTTGAATCCTCACAGACATGGCAAGAGAAAGCATATTTCTGTGACATATTATAATCATGGTGTCAAAAATATAAAATGAAGAGATAATATTAAGAGACACAGAGAAAAATACTCGAACTCCACGGCAAGGGCAAACACAATAGAATAAATGGCATCACATCTTTCACCAGTAACCGCCCAAACCAGCAGAGAGTAGGATATAGTTCATGCCGTAGTAAGCAACAATCTGCTGACACAGATTGCTATATCAACCAAAGCTTTCTTTGAAAATTGAAAGAGAAACATGTTAGTCAAGGTTCTCTAGAAGAACAAAACTGTTAGTGTGAATATATATACTACAGACAAGGTTTATCAGACGGTCTTGCCTTAGTGGTTACAAAGTTCAACAATGGCCATCCAAATACTGGAGAGGCTTAAACCTGGTAGTAGGTCATCCTGTAAAGGTAGATGTCTCTGCAGATACAAACTAGCAGAGAAGGCCTGGCCAGTTCTTAGATGGCTGCTGGCCCTCAGTGCAGATTAGAAGAAACTTCTGACTTCAGCCATGTATAGTGGGAGCGGCAGCAGAAACAGAATGGAGGCACTAACCAACAAGAAGCAAAGGCAGGCAATCAAGTAGCATTGCTTTTATTCCTAGAACATCTTTATATCCTGGCTGCCAACACTTAAGCGCCACTCGGTTGACTTCAGAGTCAGCTGAGGTGACAATCAAGATTAACCATCACAAATTTACTCCTTATCAACTTGATGCTCAAATATATTTTATGTCATGCTTAATATTCTAATGGAGATATAATGAAGTCATAATTCAGCCTAATATGATTTAAATATCCTTCCCACACATGACCCCAAACACACTCTTCTTCTCACTAGAGTAGATGACATAATCTTTTGATTTCCCATAGCTTAAATGTGATCATGTGAATTTATACTGAATTTATGTCATCTCAATCTATGTTATATAACACAGCAGATAAATGCGAGGAAAGAAAATATAAATATTTGTTTACATATTAATATATCCATATGCATATTGTGAATATGTGTATACTGTGATGGTTAACTTGACAGGATTTAGTCTGACAGGGCAAGACAGTGCAGGGTTCCTCCATCTTTATTCTTGCTGAGGCCAATTCAGATTTAACTAGAATTTGATTTCCTTAATGGAGAATCCTGTGGAAAATTATCCAACTCTGTTCTAGGACCTGAAGCCAAAATGCCCCAGCTAATTTATCATAGCTCGTATTAAACTGCCTGCTTTTGCAAATACCACCCCACCTCCCACAAATAAAGATTTATTTTAACTTCTGTCAAAATGCTTGCTTGGGTAGACCATCCCCCTGCAGCCACAGAGTGAGATGCCAGGATGTGGCTTTTGCCTTTAAATGTCCCTGCTCTAAATGTTCCAGGCTACGTTTAGGTCCTGAATACCTGAGTATAGTCCCAGCCAGCAGGAATAAAGACTCTCAATTAGTTATAAATTGGGTCTGAGGTATCTCTGGCGGGCTCCCTGTAATACTAGAATCACCTAGGAGACAAACTTCTGGGCATGACTTGAGGAAATTATTAGATTGGGTAAATAGAAATATACAGGCCATCTTAAATGTAGTCGATATCATTCTATGATGCCCTAGATCTAATGAAATAAAAAAGCATGTTAAGTACCAGCATTCTGTAGGGTTAATGGGGTCCTGTTCTGCCACGGGGCACAGAGACTGGGGAGGCAGGACGCGGGAGTTTTGACTGTGCTTACCCCATGCCGCAGTTGCAGGGCAGATGCTGGGCTATGGAAAGCCATAGGACACTGCTCTGGGGGTGGGGAGACACAGTCTGAGATGCGGGAGAGCCAGAGCTGGCTTGGGGAGCCATGAAGAACTGAGAATGGTGTGGGGACATGAAGGCAGGATCTGGCCTGGGGCCAGCAGAGGGTGGGGGTTTGGGTGGGGGGAAGGGAGGACAGTTCCAGCTAGATCCCCCTGGGAAGAATCCTTGGCTTGTGGGCGACTGGCTTGGCTTGGTGGTGGCCATGGGTTCCTTCAGGGTCACGGGGTTTCTAGCTTTTGCTCAACCAGGTATCAGGCTGCCTTTCATGATCCTACAGCATTCCTTGCTGTTTCCTGACTGCTAATACAATGTGATCAGTTGCCTAATGATCTTGCCATCAGACTTTTCTGCTATGATAGACTGTGGGGCAATGGGTTATGCACAGACAGCCTGGTTTCCAGTCGAGTTTAGGTCTTCAACTCTGGTGGGACCCCGTGGGTGGTAATTTCCACCTAGTTGGGACAGAAGGCATGTCTCCTGTCTCCCAGACCCCTGACTCTTGTTGAAGTTACAGCCCCCATAGCCCCCACAGGAGAGGGGTGTGGCTACCAGTCATGTAGACAATGTCCCAAGCTTCTGGCATTCTGGCTAGACTCCTCCCCACAGTTACCTAGTAACAACAAGATAGCCCCGCCAGCCGGATGTAATGGTGCACACCTTTAATCCCAGCACTCAGGAGGCAGAGGCAGGTGTATTTCTGAGTTCGAGGCCAGCCTAGTTCCAGGACACAGGACAGCCAGGGCTATACAGAGAAACCCTGTCTCAAACAAACAAACAAACAAACAAACAAACAAAAAGATAGCCAGCCCACTATAAATGGGCTGCTTGGCCCCACCTCTCTCTCTTTAAGCTTTTACCTCTCTTACTCTCTAGCCTTCCTTCACTCTCTTTCCCTCTCTCTCCATGTGGCCATGGCCGGCCTCTCCCTCTCTCTTTCTATCTTCTCTCTTTCCTCCTGCCTTTCTACAATAAAGCTCTAAAACCATAGACTGTCTCTAATCATGAAGGCCCCCTGTGCTTGAACAATGGGATAGGCTTTCTCCTAACTATCTGCGTCTAACCTCCCACCAGCTTTCCTAAGCTGCAGCCACAGACCAACCTAAGGACTCTCACCTGTGTGGGAACCACCCAGCGCCCTCCTCTCCCCCTGCCCTCTCCTGCCTTCCTCCATGGGCCTAGTGCCGCCCAAGGGCCCTATTCTGTTCTCAGCTCCTCTGCTGTATCCAGCGTGGGATGCCAGAGACTGACAACCTGGTACCTGGAGATGCCCCTTGTCCACCACCCCTTGTCCACCACCGCCATGTGGGGGTCAATGGCTTAACACAGCCAGATGCCCACCCGGGGCCATGTGGAAAGCGTGCACAGTCCTCCCAAGTCTGCCCACCCAGAGCACTGGAATTCTGGCGGGACGCGGGTACTCTCCCACTCCCCTTTCCACTACACCCACGACCCCGCAATAGACTATGCTTTTAAACTCGGGCAAAATAAACCCTTCCTTTCTTGAGTTACTAAGTTAGGTAATTTTAAAAATACAGAAAATTACTTCTGTATAATAATTTATACAGAAGTGGGTCCATTTCTATGATAAACCTAATCCAACTGGTTTAAGGGATGAACATGAGAGTTTGCAACTGTAGACTGAAGGAGTCCTGGAATAGGGTAATTAGAGCTTTCAGATATTTGAATGGGTGTTTGGAACATTAGAATGCCAAGAAAATGTACTTGTTTCATTTCTATTAAACGTTAACCATCTGGGTTACATTCTGTCAGAAATTCTGGCTGTGTCCTGCCATTATTTTGAGAATTTGAATGAGACTCAATTAAAAAGTAAGGAACTGATTTGTTTGGGAATGGAAAATTTAAGTCATCAAAGTGTTCCGGCCATAGGATGGCTACTGCCCACTGCTCATAGAGCTACATAATAAGAGTTTGGAAAAATATAAAAACTGAAGGAAGGGAACATGAAAAAGTCAAATGTTGCAGAAAAGGTAATTACTGATAAATCACCTATAATTTTTAAAGAAATTAGCACCATTGGAGAAAATCCTGAGGTAATAAGGTAACCTCTGTCAGGGTCAGAGTCCTGACAAGGAAACCCTTCTAACTCACTGTGATTTTGTGAACATGAAGCCTAAACTGTATGGATCCCCCAAGATGATGGAGATGCCAGGACCATATAATGTCCACCAAAATGTAGAGGACTCAATAGAGAAGTTGTGTGTGCTACAGGTAGCAGAGCTGGAGGATGGTGGCCTCCCAAAACTTTGGAGCCCAAATGTTCCATCATTAGTCCCAGATGCCAGGCAACGAATGTCTTAATGTTTGCTAATCCTTGCTCTCCCTGCATTCTTCCATCTTGGTAGGAATACATTTATTCTGTGCCATTGTATATTAGAACTATGAAGTTTGGTTTTTATTTTATAGGGCACCACACTTAAGAGATTTTTCCTGAGTCCTGTGAGACTATGCATTGGATTTTTAAAACAGTTTTGGAACTGTTAGACAGGAGAGGGACTTTTGAAGTTGGCTTGAATATATTTTTGCACTGTAAGATGGCCATGAGTCTAAGTGACAGTTATGGCTTAAAAGTGATCTGTCTGGTTGTCAAGTTGATAGAAAGCAGAGTGATAAATGTTAATATTGATTATTAAATTGACAGGCTCTAGAATCACTTAAGAGACAAGCTTCTGGGTGTGTCTGTGAGAGATTATATTAATGAGGTAATAATAATATTAGTAAGGTTAACTGAAGTGATAAAACTCTGGAAGTACATGGTTCCATTTCAGTGGATTATTTTATCATAATAAAAAATTGGTACCATTCATAAGAACCATATATCCATAATCTCTTGCCCTGGTACTTTAGGAAAAGCTGAGAAGAGTGATATATTTTTGGTTTAAGACAGGGTTTCTCTAAATACCTCCAGCTGTCTCAAACTCTCAGTTCTCCTGTTTAGCCACCCAAGTGCTGAGACTACAGCTGTGTTCTACTTCCTGCAGTGTCCATTTCAATTCTGACAACTTCCCAACTTGTATCTGAACAAATTTCTTAGACAGCATCACAGTGGTCAACTGCAGTGGTGAGATGAACTCCATCTCTGCTGATTTGATTCCATATGACTGATGCGGTTAGAGTGTCGTGTGAGTGACAGGGTCTGGAAAATGAGTGATAAGGAGCTGATGTCACTAAATCCTTTATTGGGCAAATTCAAGCAACTATGTGGTGTAGCTATTTAAAAAGTAGGTCATAGTCTAGACTTGACTCCACTCTCAAATTCAATTCTGTTTGTCTTGTAAATGATTTTTCACATCTCATATGGGTTGTTTGCATTTTGTTTATTTGGTTGGTTGGTGGGTTTTGCTTGCTTGCTTGCTTGCTTGCTTGCTTGCTTGCTTGCTTGCTTTCTAAACAATGTTTCTCTAGATAGCCCTGGCTGGTCTGGAACTTTCTATATAAACAAGGCTGGCCTTAAAGTCACACAGAGCCTCCTGCTACTCCCTCCCCTGGTCGGATTAAAGGCACCTCCATCACAACCTGATAGTTCATGCTATTTTGGTACAAGGTGTGCTTCTGTGTGTGAACAGAAAAATTACTCCTTGCACATATGTAGCAGAAGTCCAGCTTGGTCTTCATGTGAGTCCCAAACTACTGGAGTGGGGGCTATGACAAAAGCTGTTGCCTGCATGCGGGATATGTTCTTCTAGCTGGGATGCCTTGTATGGTCTCAGTAGGAGAGGATGCACCTAGACCCACAGAGATTTGTGTGCCAGGGTGGGAAGATAACCAAGGGGGTAGGGAGCACCAGCTCAGAAGAGAAGGGGAGGGAGGATGGAGGGAAGAACTGTGAGAGGGGGCAACTGGGAGGGGTGCACTGAGTGGAATGTAAACCAAATAAGTAAAATATAACAAACAAACAGAAAGGAAGGAAGGAAGGAAGGAAGGAAGGAAGGAAGGAAGGAAGGAAGGAAGGAAGGAAGGAAGGAAGGAAGGAAGGAAGATAGTCAAGAAGAGCAAATATTTGTTAGGGCCATTTTTCCTGACTTAAATGAAAATGCTTTGTAAAAGAAACAAAATTGTGGTTTATAAAAGGCTTTAATTAGATATGGTCAGAATTTTGAAGAAAGTTCAACAATTGACAAAATAAGCATTTCTATTACATACAGTCTAATAATTATGATTGACAGCATTATGTTTTAGTTTGGCACACTTTATTGTGGTTTTTTTCATAAAATCTTTATCAATTTTGTGTTTTAAATGTAAAAAAATTTCATGAGTTTACAGATGGCTCGGCAGCTAAGTGTGTATTTCTCTTATAGACCCAAGCTCAGTCCCCAGCACCCAAGTCAGGTGGCTCTCTACTGCCCATAACTTCAGATCTAGAGGCTCTGATACCTCTGACCTCAATAGACACCTGCACTTAGATGAATATATTCTCACACAGAAATACACATAATCAAAAGTAACAACAACAACAATGACAACAAAAAACCCTTTAATTTATTTTTTTCCTAAACAATTTAGACAGTTCTGTGGTACACATCTTTAATCTGAGCACTTGGGAAGCAGAGGCAGGCAGAACTCTGTGAGTTTGAGGCCAGCCTGGTCTTGGTCTACAGAGAATTCCAGCACAGCCAGAGCGGTGTCCTGGAACACAGAGAAACCCTGTCTTGAAAAACAAAACAAAATAAATACAGTATAATGTACTTATTAACAGATCTGCTCCCCAGGGGGCCAGTGTCCAATACTTTTGGCTACTGGAGAGGCACTAGTCAGAGTGCCCAGAATTGAGACATGTTTATCTTTGCTTAAGGATGTAGTCAGTATCCAGCTAGGAGCAGATGATCCCAAGCTTGGAAGACATCAGCACCACTAGCAGTTCTAGAATGAAGGACCCCAGCAAAGGGCTCTCTCTCCAGCATTCAATGTCAGTAGCTTTGTGCACTACTAAAGGGCCATAAATATATTTAACACACATGAATCCACAACAATCAGCAACATAGTTACCTAGAGGTCCTTTCTATATTGATACCAATGTCTACTTTTATATCAAAGTTTGGAATGTTTGGCTCAGAAAATAATAGGTATACAGCATTGGAAAAATATCAAAACCTCAAACTTCTTACACATAAACAATAGATTTATTTCCTAATATGAGAGCAAGTCTCATATATACACAACAACAAAATGCTTTAGTTCTTCAATGCAAAAAGGTGTCAATTTTTTTTTAATGGAAGTACTGCCCAAATGGCAAGGGTCTCACTTGAATGGCACCATTTACAAGTAACAAGAATGTCAGAAGAATTTCGTTAGTCATTTTACATATTGAAAGCCCAGATAGAACAAGTACTGTTTATGAGAATGCCTGTTCATTTTGTTTCTACAAACTCAAATGCATTTTATTCTGCCAAAGTGTTTATAACCTTCAAAGTTGGGCACCTTGCTACATTTTGTTAGTCACAGATATATAAGATAGTAAAGAAAGTAGAATTACCTTAAAAATGGTGGTTGTTTATAAAATAATCATTTTAAAGACAAACAGACAACTGAATGAACCTAGACTTTGGTAAAAATCAGTTTCCTTATTTGGAAGCCTTAACAAAATGAGCAGAAATTGAGCAGTGATCGCTCTAAACCCTGAATATTTGGTCCTTTAAATCAGGTTTTCTTTCAAATGCTACTAAAAGAACAATATTTTTAAGAAAGCATTTTGCTTCAGACACAAGAATTCCAGTTCTAGCTATACACTGGCACATCGAATTTGACCTTAGAAAGTCCTTCAGATAAATATGCATTTGGAAACATCATTTTCAATGTTTTGGAACTTAGACAAAAATCATCTTTTCCCAAGAAAATAAAATGCTTTATGCTTTTCATATTTTTTCATCAGAGCATGGCTCCGATGATTTCATATTTTCTGTGTATAGGATTGTGCATATTAATTGGAATTTTAACTCTTAATAATCTTACTCTAAGTAGAAACCCAGGAGGAATCAATCTTAAATTATTTCACTGTTTGTTAGCAATCATGAAAACATATTTATTAGGAATCCCAAGCATATTGCAAAAGTCTTGAATCCAGATTCTTTTTATGATAGAGGGAAATATATTAAGATCCCTGTGTACTTGACTGAACTTGAAGACAATAAGACCCTTCCTCTTAGGAGACAACAGCTTAGTTTGAAAATTACTAGAGACTTGTTTTTCCTCTTCAGTCTTAAAGTACACAGTTCTCACAATGTTCAGTAGGCCTGCTTAAGAGAAGGACTTGGAGTGAGTTGTTCTTCAAAGGAAGCAGCAACAAAAAATGAGAGAGGGAGGAAGAGTGAGGATATTGGTAATAGCTCCCACATATTAATATTATAATTAAGTCTAGAAAGTATTCTAAAGTGTTTATCTCCACATACTCACATATTTTAAATTACACATGCCAAGAATAGTAAGTTCAGTGTGAAATAAGCTGCTTTTCGAATGCAAAAATAAAGTGGCCACAGTCTTGTTACTAGGCTATTTGGGAAGATTTCAGGGGCAGATTCTGAGTCTTTTTGTGCAATGCCTGAAATATTCCCTGCCAACAATTTGTGGCTCTTTTCTCACAGTTACCAGCACAAAGTTATAATATCCAAGCTTCCCTGTCCTATCAGGCATCTAAATAGATCATGGGAGCCCAGATTTCCTCAAAAGACCCTCAAAGGCTTATCAGAGAGATGGCAGGTATCCAAATGGCTCAGGGAACCTCAAAACTCAAAAAGTAAGTAAGGAATACCAGTCAGGGGAATTTCCCATGCTTGGATACACACACACACACACACACACCCACACACACACACACACACACACAATTTCTCGGCCTTACAAAATCATGTAAGAAAGACACAATAGTAACCAAATTTGATTAGAAATATTGCCTGGAAAAAAGAGGGACCATTCAGTCTTTGCTCTCCTTCCAAGGCTGACTTGCCGCATGGAAGTGAGGCCAGTAAGACATTATTATTTTACGCAGTTTGGCTTCACTAGAATTTGTAACTGGAGTTCTTAGGCAGAAATCAGGCATCCTGTAACCACTAGGTTCATCTGCTTGTCCCTACATGCCAATTAGAAAGATGAGTAATTCTGGAAATCAGAGAGAGGAAGTTTACTGTGTAGCCACACGAGGATGAGGAACAGGCAAGAGTCCAGTGACCTTAAGTCCATCTTTGAGGCACTGATATGAGCTTTGTAGATTTTAAACAGATTAATTAGGGCGAAGAGTGAGAAGTGTATGTATAATTAAGCAGCCCTGGCCAAGGTGTGGTACTGCTCATCTTCCTGGGGCAGCGTTTCAGGGTGATTAATAAGTAGTTAACTGCTCTCATCATTTAAAGAGACAAGTCTATTTTTTTTTTACAATAACCTAGAAAGATCAGAATTTTACTTAAAATTATCATTATTGTTGTTATGGTTATTATTTTGTTTTATATGGGAGTGTTTTGCCTGCATGTCTGTGTACCAGAGCCTGAAGAAATCAGAAGAGGCTTTCAGATCCCCTGGAACTGGAGCTAAAAATGGTTGTCATCAGCTGGGTAGGTACTGAGACCAAACCCATGTCCTTTATCCAGTGCTCTTAACAGCTGAGCAACCTCTTTAGACCCCTTGTTTTGATTTGCTTTTAGAATATCTTAGTTAAGGTTTTATTGCTGTGAAGAGACACCATGACCACATTAACTCTTTTTTTTTTTTAGACTTATTTATTTATTTATTGTAAGTACACTGTAGCTGTCCTCAGACACTCCAGAAGAGGGAGTCAGATCTCGTTACAGATGGTTGTGAGCCACCATGTGGTTGCTGGGATTTGAACTCCTGACCTTCGGAAGAGCAATCGGGTGCTCTTACCCACTGAGCCATCTCACCAGCCCCACATTAACTCTTATAAAGGAAAACATTTATTTGGGGCTGGCTTACAGTTTCAAAGGTTTAGTCCATTATCATCATGGCAGAAAGCACGCAGACTTGGTGGTGAGAGTCCTTCGTGTGGATAGGCAAGCAGTCCACATGAAGTGACAGGTATCCCGTGGCTCTGGGATCTCCATCATTTTGAGGTCTCTAAGGCAATCCAGGCATTATTTTGTCAGTGTAAATACAATGGCCTCTCTAGGCTTCCATGCAGGGACACCCCTACAAGTGCCAGTCCTCAGCAGCTTTCTGTAATCGTGGAGGTAGATTCCATAACTCCTTTCTTCTATCCTTGGATGTGGCAAAACTGCCAAGTTCTGCTGCATGCTGAGGTTGGAATATGGCACCCTTTTTCAATTATATCTTCACCTGTTTTCTGTTTTCTATGATTTCATTGATGCCTAAGCTTGACTGTCCTAAAACTCAATAGACCAGGCTGCCCTTGAACTCAGAGACCCTTCTGACCCTGTCTCTAGAGTGCTAGAATTATTGGCATGTACCAACACACCTGGACCTAAGCTGTTCTTTAATTCCGTTTCAAGAGTTGAATGAGTCGTTTGGTGGGATCTTACCCTGAGGCTACCACTCCCTTTATTCCACCTTGCATCAGGCCCTTCCACTTCCTGGTGCCCCCTTTCCCCTTGAACTGGACATTTTGTATTTTTCCTTGCTCAGCTTGCTTCTTTTTGTTATAGGTCTTCATAAAAGTCAACACTAATAACCATACAACAAACTTAATACTAGGCCGTTTTGAAATTTACCTTGCCAGCAGAATTAATCCAAAACTTTTTACTTTAGCCTCAGGCAAACTTTTTAGACAAAGGCAAAAAGCAGCCACATTCTTTGCTAAAACATCACAAGAATGACTTCTAGGGACATATTAATATTCTCCTCAGACACCTTCTTGAGTTGGGCACCCACAGTTCAAATCGCCCTCAGAAACATTGTTTTATTCATTTACTACAATGGCCCATTAAGCCCCACTTGAAGGGTTCAACTGCCTTTCTAATTCAAAGTCTTAAAGTCCACATTCCTTCAAACAAAAGCATGGTCAGGCCTCTCACACTAATTCTAGAGTCCCTGATAGCAACTTTTGGTTTAGTTAAGGTTTTATTGTTGTCAACAGACACCGTGACCACAGTTTCAGAGGTTTCATCCATTAGTGTCATGGCAGAAAGCATAGCAGCATGGGGACAGACATGGAGCTGGAGGAGAGCTAAGAGTTCCACATCCAGACTCAAAAGCAGCAGCAAGTGTACTGGCTTGAGCTTCTGAGACCTCAAAGCCGGTCCTCTAGTGACACACCGCCTCCAACAAAGGCACACCTACTCCAACAAGGCCACACTTCCTAATAGTGCTGTACTGGCCTATGGGGGTCGTTTTTATTCAAACCACCACATAGTGTTTATTCTTGTTATTTTAAATTATGTATAACTGATTTCTTTTTAACAGAAGAAGCTGTAATCTCTTAAATGCTACAGATACATTTGCTGAAATTGAAAATGCAAAGGGAAATTGGACATAAGAGATGAAAGTGTTTTTTATCACTAGTTGGCACCATTACCTCATCAGCTCACCCAGTAGCAAGGCCATTGGTGACAGTGACTGTGGAGAAGCCTCCTTGCTTATCACTTTGCCTTCCAAAGAGATTTCAGAGTCTGTAGGATGTGTTGGAGTCACAACACTGAGAACAAGTGAAATTTGAAGATTTTGTGTAATTATTTATTTTTAAGATTTATTCTGTCTCTCTGCCTCTCTGCCACTGTTTTTACACTCTTTGTTTCTGTGTATTTGTGTGTGTGTGTATGTGTGTGCACATGTCTGTGTGTGTGTGTGTGTGTCTGTGTGTCTGTGTGTGCAAGTATAGGAATGCCCATGCAGGTCAGAAGAGAGCAAGGGATTTCCTGGTTCTGGAATTACAGCTCTGGAGCAATGGGAATTGCTCAGAGTGGTTGCTGGGACCAACCCAGGTTGAGCCATTTCTTCACTCTTAAGCAGTACTTTAAAAAAAAAAAAGTGTCAAACTGTCCAAAGTCAAGAATTGAAAGGTTGAAACCTTGTAGGAAGAGGGTAAGCCCTGGCTACTAACCTACAGTCCTGTTGCTTAGGACTCTGAGAAAATGTCAGGAGGTTCCAACCCCAACAGGATTGTTAACTAACAGTTTTAGAGGAACAGATCTTTCAATTACCCTCAGAACTTTGCTTGCCACAATTTTAGTTCATCTAAAATAAAGTCTTAGAGAGTCTGGGATGCATCTTAGCTGCCCTAAACCAAATAGCCATGATCTAGTGTGGTAGTCAAATACTTTATCATGAAGCAGGTAAATTCTGAAATTCTGAAACACACACACACACACACACACACACATACACACACACACACACACACACAGGGTTGGCCTGGCACTGGCCTATAATGGGAGTAGCTGCTGTTCTGCTGTTCTGTGCCAGTAAATTGCTGCTGTGCGTCCTTTAATTCGACATTTGTCAGATCATAACAATTTCTAGTAAAAAGCTAAAAACCTAGATCCTGTCCCCCATGAAATCATAAAATATTTACATTCTTCCATTCTAAATGTGGGTGTGTCCACTGCCTCTGGTATAAATTCCAACTGCAAATGAATATTTACATATTTGGAGAGACAGAGACAGAAACAGAAAAGAGAAACAGAGAGACTCTCACTCTGTAACCCAGGATAGGAACTCAGTAAATAGTCCCCACTTGCCCCAGCCTCCTCAATACAAAGATCATTGCTAGGAACCACCAAGCCCAGATTTTCCTTATAATTTACAAAGATTTTTCTCCCATGCATAGTGGAGAAGCTTGCTTCATGAAAAATACAGAAATTACCTGTACTTCTGCTGTGTAACAGTTTCTCCAAGATTGAAACATTTTATCCTACAGAAAGCTCCTTAAGCAGGAAGGTAAACAACTCAAAGCAGCTTCAGGAAGTTCCTGAAATAGACCAGATTTACTAGACCCCCTCCCTGCCAGAGGAGCAATAAAAGCTGGATCATTCTTAGATCAGCTGAGCTGCAATGAAGAGTCTCAGAGTGACTGCTGCCAGGAAGAAAGAAGCAGAGCCCAGATGAGCTACCTGGAAGATGTTTAGATCAACCGAATCACATTGAAGAAACACTTTGCAACCTGTTGAGCTACCCATAGGCTTTGTTGAGTGCTCTAAGTTCCTAGCTTTTTTTTCTGTCACCCATGCTGGGGTGGCCTTTGATGATACAGCTACTCCAAGTTGGACTTTGATAGTACTCATACTTCGGTTTCTCATGTGCTTCCTGTCTGGGTATATGTGTGTGTGCAGCATCTGCCCAGAAAAAGTTTTATCATACAAGAGCTTCTCAATCTCTTCTGCCTTTCAGAAAAAGCCCTGGTTGGGGATGTGTCATAATCTCCTTTTTTTTTAATTTTTAATTTTTAATTTTTATTTTTTATTTTATTTGTTTTACCTTTTTTAATTAGGTATTTTCTTCATTTACATTTCCAATGCTATCCCAAAAGTCCCCCATACCCTCCTTGCCCCACTCCCCTACCCACCCACTCCCACTCCTTGGCCCTGGCGTTCCCCTGTACTGAGACATATAAAGTTTGCAAGACCAATGGGCCGGGATGTGTCATAATCTTAACAAACATATTTCTTTCCTAAGATTGGGTCTCATTGTATTACCTAGGCTAATTTTGAATTCCTACCCTCAAGCAAAATCCTGACTCAGCTTCCTGGGTGCCTGGGTGTCTTAGTTAGGGGTTTACTGCTGTGAACAGACACTATGACCAAGGCAACTCTTATAAGGACAACATTTAATTGGGGCTGGCTTATAGGTTCAGAGGTTCAGTCCACTATCATCAAGGTGAGAGCATGGCAGTGTCCAGGCAGGCACGGTGAAGGCAGAACAGAGAGTTCTACATCTTCATCTGAAGGCTGCTAGCAGAAGACTGACTTCCAGGCAGCTAGGGTGAGGGTCTTAAGCCCACAGCCACAGTGACACACCTACCCCAACAAGGCCACACCTCTTAATAGTGCTACTCTGTCGCTTCTGTCTCTGACCAGCAGTTTATTCAGGAACCTTTCAACATGCATGCAGGAATCTCTCTCTGCAGGAATCTATCTCCAGGAATCTCTCTGCCCCGCCCCCAATCACAATCCCTTATATAACCCCTCAACCACGCCCCATCAGCCCAGTCCATGTAACAGCAGTCCATTGGCCAGAATCATCACTCCTCATATGGTCCAATCTTGCATCATGGTGCACCTGCGCAGCTCTCACGATGGATGTGGCTTATTTTCAGGTGTATGAGGAAGTCAGGTACAAGTCATGAGACTTGTCTGCAGTCCCGGGCGCCATCTTGGGACTGCTGCCACACCCACTCCTCACACTACTCCCTGAGACAAGCACATACAAACAATCACACTGGGACAGCAAACACACACCACTGACCCTGGTCAAGCATGCAATGAGAATCTTCAAGGTAGATGGATTCACTGGACATAACCACAGCACAGCCCAGCTTGCTCTACACTATGCTGCAGGTGCCATGGAGTCTGAAGATGCCTGCCAGATCACAGACTTCTGGCTTCCTATAGGAGGAGTGGCCAAAACATCATGGCATGTCCTTAAAAACAGGCTGGCAATGAGGGCACATTCTTGCCTTGAACAGAGAAGAAGATGGCAAAGGACTCCATTTTCTCAGGGGAGTGCTAACGATGAGGTCCTTTGTTAGGATCTGAGGATTTGGGAATAATCTACCATGAAAACCAAGTTCAAGCCAAGAAAAGTGTCTTCATTAGGAACAGACTGATATATCAGGGAGATGGCTGGGTTTGTGATCAAAGCCAGGGCTGTGGTGTAGAGTGGGCAGGACAGAGCTACCATTTAAAGCAAAAACAAAAAACAAACAAACAAACAAACAAAAACCCACAAAAAACAAACAACAACAAAAACAACCAAAAAACAAAAATCAAAACAAAACAAACCCAAAACCAACATCAACAAACCCCACAAACCATGAGCAGTAAGGTCAACAGTAGGGGCAACCAATCAGGTAAATGGATTCTGTATATTTCCAACCATTTTTCCACACCTGGCATCCTAAGTGGGTTGCTGCTTGTCAGATACCTTAGATGGCTTCCCTGATAACCTGGCCTAGATTGAGGTCAGCCAATTAGAGCACCCATGGGGTTTCAGTCCTAACTGGCTGCTAACCAACAACACATGGGATCGGACCTTGTGGCTAAGATCATAGGGGCAACTGGATCCAGAAGCTGTTTCTGGGAATTTAGCTCTTTCTTAGAATTCAGTCTAGTACAAGATGGAGACTATATACAAGATGGGGTCTCTGAGGCTAAAGTGGCCTCTAATACTTTCCTTGATTCCGTGATCTCTGGTCTATGAATAGAGGTAGAAGATCCTGCAGTGCCAGCCCATCAACGTAGAGAAGGACATGACAAGGGAAGATACAGAGCATCAGATGAAGATGGTCCCCTAAGCGCAGAGAAACTGCAAGAAAACACTAACAGGTACGATCTGATAAAGACGTCCTAGTGCATTGCCACACTGTGCTGTTTTAATTTATCTCTGGCATCCCTCTCAGTATAGGGAACTTCACTATCTTCTCCTGGAAGGGAAGCACACAGCTTGAAAATGCTGGGTGTTTTTAAAGTTAAAATATCTCCTCGCTTACATGAAAAGCCGGACCACACATCTCTAGAGCTTCATAGATTTATTTCTTGCTAACAAAGAGAAATGAAGATGTAAGTTGGGTCTTCTCTGAACTGTGTCTGTCATCTCTCCTCCAGGACAGCTTTTGTTCGGGCCCAGAAAAATTTTTTAAGTTATGCCATGGGTCTAATAGTGTCTCTGTCCTACTTAGTATCCTTTAAAACTGACCTATAGATAGACACTAATGCCTGGGTCACAAAGTAGGGCTATATGTGTTGGGGGAAGGTAAGGCTATTTGTAACATCTATGTGCCTTACACTGCAAATTGCGATATAATCTGTCTACCCAGCCTAAAAGGACATCTATGGCCATGCCCTGGGTTAACCATTCACTATTGTAGGCATGAAGTGTTTTGGAGAATTTGAGGGAGATTGAGGAAAATTTGAGAACATATTAACTGAGACAACGTCCCCACTAAAGCAGGATACCTGATGACCTGTTCTGATATTTCCCAAAGTCTGGGATGAAAGATGGTGTTAAGAGCTGTCTTAGTTAGGCTTACATTGCTGTGAAAAGACACCTTAACCAAAGCAACTCTTATAAGGGGCAACATTTAATGGGAGCTGGCTTACAAGTTCCATTATCACCATAACAGAAAGCATGGAAATGTCCAGGCAGGCATGGTACTGGAGGAACTGAGAGTTCTGCATCTTGTTCTGAAGGCCAACAGGAAAAGACTGTCTTCCTGACAGCTAGGAGAAGTTATCTCAAAAGTCCACCCCCACAGTAACAACACAAGGCCACACCTCCTAATCATGCCACTCCCTGAGCCAAGCATATTCAGATTACGAGAGCAAGTATAAAATCGCGCTGAACTGTAGGGCAAAAATATTTTTAGCTTTTTGAATTTCATTTTACCTTCTTCTTTTTTTTTTCATTTTTTTTATTACGTATTTTCCTCAATTACATTTCCAATGCTATTCCAAAAGTCCCCCACACCCTCCCCCCCTACTCCCCTACCCACCCATTCCTATTTTTTGGCTCTGGCGTTCCCCTGTACTGGGGCATATAAAGTTTGCCTGACCAATGGGCCTCTCTTTCCATTGATGGCCGACTAGGCCATCTTTTGATACATATGCAGCTAGAGTCAAGAGCTCTGGGGTACTGGTTAGTTCATGTTGTTGTTGCACCTACAGGGTTGCAGATCTCTTTAGCTCCTTGGATACTTTCTCTAGCTCCTCCATTGGGGGCCCTGTGATCCATCCAATAGTTGACTGTGAGCATCCACTTCTGTGTTTGCTAGGCCCCGGCCTAGTCTCACAAGGGACAGCTATATCACGGTCCTTGCAACAAAGGCTTGCTAGTGTATGCCATTACCTTCTTTATTACATAGAAGAAAGAAGAAAGCTTCCATTTAGACAAGCATGCCGTCAAGCAGGACTCAGTCACAGCAGGCTGGCTGCTTTTTAAAAATAATCCCCCCTCCAAATCTCAGAGGCTTTACATGATATAGAGTTGGTTTCTACTCAGTGAGCATGGTTACTGGGCAGCATTCCATGGGCACAGAGGGATCAGGGGTTCCCACCATTATGTCTCTGCCATCTGCTAGGGTCTCTTGGTCTTTCTTTTAAAAATACTTTGTTTGGGCTCCTCTGCATTCAAAGAGGAAATGAGTAGAAAATCAGGAATATGAAAGATTGCATGGCATGTTATGACGTTTTAGACCAGGAGGGGCTTGTTGTTGATGGCTCATTTTATTGGCTAGACGTAGTCACATGGTTGGGTTCCACTACAAAGGATGCTAGGAAATAGAGTGGAGACAAACGCCAGCAAAGATGTTCCATGAATTCTCAACGAGATGCTGGCAGGCACTCAGGGTTGGGATGTAACAGCTAGAATCTCCCAGGAAGGGACTCTGGCTATGGCTCAGTAGTAGAATTCTTCCCTAGAACCCACCAGTTGGGGGGTTGGAATATGAGGCACGGTTCAATAGTAGAACTTGTGTATGGCATGCATAAGGCCCCAGGTTCCATTCTAAATACCCTTGCTTCCCCCAAAGCAACGGAACTTCAAGCATGGAGTCTTTCAAGCAATACTATTTTCCCCAGAATTTACAACAACAGTGCTGTGTTTCCATTCTGCTTACTTTATGTTACTGTCTATTTTGGCAGTAAAACTGCTTTGCCAACACTCTGCAATTTCCTTTCAAAATGAATTTAAGCTGAACAAGTGAAAGTATTTAAGGAAAAGAATGCTAACTAAATAAAAAATCAGGCAGAAGACCAAAATGGCAGCGCCTGTTCAGGATATGCTCCAGTGAATGCTGCATCATTGCGTCCACCTGCAAGTGACTTCTCAGTTTACTGGCATACTCCTTTCGCCCTGAGTCTTGCAAAGTCCCATGTCTATAATCATCAAGCCCCCCTCCCCCATGAAGCTGCCTTGCTGTGAATGAGGAGACAGCTTTTCTGCCTGGAAAATAAAAAAATTGTGACCTTTTCCCAATTCTTTAGGAGAAAACCAGATGTCTTCAGGTTTTCATTTTACTCCCATTGATTAAAAAGAAAAAGAAAAAAAATGGAACTTAGCCAATACTTGGATTAGTATGACACCATAAGATAATATTACAGATTTACTTACTTTAGATTAAATTTTAGTATTTCTCAAGTTCATAGTCATGTATGAAAAGAGAGTGGGGGGAGATGTCTGGATGGGTTTGGTAAGAGCACATTGCCTGGCCACTTCTCCACTATCTCTGGGACACCCAAAGTAGTCTATGGCACGTCTTGCCTCCTGACACCCCCCCCCAGGCACTATCCACCTCACTCAGTACTCCACACCAGTGCTTACCGAACATCTTTCTTTTTGTCCATCTCACTTTTCTCACTGACCTGTCTTTCAACTTTCTTGTGATCTCTATAAACACAACTCTTGTCTTTTCGTTTCCAAGTCAAAGTTTCCAAGTCATGATTTGTTCATGGGATGAATGTCCTCTAATCCATATGGCCCTGAAGACTTCACCCCTATAGATACATCCAGCCTTGGGTTCCTTCAGCTTCCTCATGTTCTCTACAAAGCTGCCTTCAGCTGCTGACAAGATTTCCTCCCTGCCTGGGACACCTTCCTGCTCTGATACACAGTGCATCACTAACAAAGCTGAGGTAGAACTTTCCTCATGACTTCCACATCACCCTGAGCAAACTGTTTCAGATCAGGCCATCACAGGCATATCCTGAGCCTCAGAAGACAGTGACTATTTTATCCATCTTTTTGTACCAGGTACAAAACTGAATAGCTTTTCTGAGACAGTCAGCTTATGCCCAACCTTCTTTTCCTCTTCAGAAACTCCTAACTTCCTGTATCCAAATGTTCTTGCTTTGGAGAATTATTCTTTCCAGCCATAGGGGCTTCGCTTCAGAGCCTCCCTTATAAAATATCTCATTATATCCACCTCTTCTTTAGTTAGTCGGGGCCAAGCTACTCCTGAGGGTTTTCAAACTGTAATTCAAGAAATGGGGCCAGTCCTTTGGTGGCAAAATGCAAGGTGGGTGGAGAGCTAGAAAGGCAAAGAGGTGATACAATGATGCTTGCCATTAGGTTTCAGTGTCTCCCGGGCCTGATATACAGCTGCCATCCCATGATGGTTCAGTCTCTTAACAAATTTTCCTTCTCTCAAGCTGGTCTACACCTCAATGAGTCATTAAGTTTCTTAAAGTATAATCTCTCTCTCTCTCTCTTTCTCTCTCTCTCTGTCTCCCGTGTGTGTGTGTGTGTGTGTGTGTGTGTGTGTGTGAGAGAGAGAGAGAGAGAGAGAGAGAGAGAGAGAGAGAGAGAGAGAGAGAGAGAGAGAGAGAGAGAGAGTGTATACACCTTGAAGAACCCATCTTAGGGCTATGCATAGAGTTAGAGATTTATAAATAGACTCTGATAACATGGGTGAGGGAATAAAAGCTTATGTTCCTCTGATGTCCCAAGCTGCATTGTTCCAGAGTCAAAAATAACTTTAGTGCTAGAAGGTAGATGTCTGCTGCTTCCTGGTGCCAGGGTTGGTGACATCCAGCCTAGAGCTGTATAGGAGCCATGAGCCTCAAGGATCTTTGTACCCTTGCACACTTTCTCTTGGATCCCATGGCAGTTTGGGTTTCAAAGTCTAGATTCTACAAAGGTTTTTCATAACCAAACTGTTTATGAGTTTTGTGGACTTTACTAAGACCTATGGGAGAAATTCAAAACACAAAACTTTCATGTCTACCCCGTCCTTGTCTCTCTCTCCCTCTCTTTTTCTGTCAAACTCCCTTCTCTAAATTAAGGAAAAATTTCCACTGAGTTCTGCATAACACCTCTCATATACAGGTTCTTCTGGACCCCATATTCTCCCTACCTTAACAAACTTATTAAAGCAGGCCTTTCAAGTACATCCAGCAGCCTCCCAGGAAAAATAATGACAAATGATACCTTATTTATTACATTGTATAGTGATTCTAAAATTCCAGCAGGAATTGGAAATTTTTCAGTAAGAACTTCCAGGTTTCACAGCCTTTTTATTAAAAAGTCCTGGTGGAAAGAAAAACAGAACTCAAAGCAGTAGCTAAAAATACTTTGAAATTAATTGCAATTAAAACCAAACCCCAAATGATGAAAAGTTCTCTAACAGACTTTGATCTGGCTGAAAAGTAGCCTCTCTATTACAATGCACTCTCAGGTACACTGCCTCAAAATGCCCAACCAGGGAGGAGTTCTGCCCACCAGGAGGCATTGCAATAGACACTTATAGTCCGCTGATGTAGCTCTCAACAACAGACCCACGCATGGCACGCCACACTAAGATCTGGCTGCTGTCTGTCGACAGGCAATCAACACAAGCCTGCACTTATGAGAGAGGCCTGAGCCCAGTGACAGCAAAGGCAATCATTGTGCCTACTGAGAATAAACAAATCTGATTTCCCCAGAGAGCAGACGAGAACGTCTGTGAGGGAGCTTGAATGCAAATGTGGCTGTCTGTCCAGCGAGTATCTACTTCTGTTTGATGGCAGAAACTAGTGTTGTTTGAAGAGACTTCTGTGCTGCCATATCACTCTGCCTCTTGTCACAACTAGATCACTGAATTTCAAACTTTCCCCTCCTTTCTCCTCAAGGACTGTCATTTAGTTTAGTTTAGTTTAGTTTAGTTTAGTTTAGTTTAGTTTAGTTTAGTTTAGTTTAGTTTAGTTTAGTTTAGTTACTTTAGTTTAGTTTAGTTTTACAACTTGACACAAATTCCTAAGCTAGGGCCCTCTGACAAGAAGGAACCTGGACTGAGAAAATGCCTCCATCAGTCTGGCCAGCAGACAAGTCTGTGGGGGAATTTTCTTGACAATGACTAATGTGAAAGGACCTAGCCGGTTGTGAGTGGTGCCACACCAGGGCTGGTAGTCCTGGGTTATAAAAACAAAACAAACTAAAACAAGCAAATAAAACAGGTTGAGCAAACCACAGAGAGCAAGCCAGTAAGCAGTACTCCTCCATGCCCTCTGGTTCCTGCCGTGAGTCCTTGACCTGACTTCCCTTCATGATGGACAGTAAGCTGTTAAGGTGAAATTTACTCTCTCCAACCCAGGTTGCTTTTGGTCTTGGTGTTCATCACATCAATAGGAAGCAAACTAATATGGGGCTTATTTGGTTTATGGTCCTTGCAGGGATCACAAGGTGAGCATAATTTCCCATAAGCTGGGGCAGAGAGTGGGGAAATAACCTGCAGAGTATATGGTTACCTCCACCTTGAGAAGAAGCCATCATTATGTGCAGAATAGACCCGATGAAAGTTTTCATTTTAAGTTTCCCAGGCATCCTCAGCACAGGAAATTTCTAGAGGTGTCACAGTTGATCAAGAGAAGCTACCATCTTTTTCTCTCTTCGGGTGTCAGGGAAACTTTGTTCTGCAAAACCCAAGTAGTAATGAGAAGCCTGTAAATATAGAAAGCATTACCCAGCTCTTTCAACCAAAGCCAGGAATGGTTAAGCATGACAAAGGGGTCTGTGTTACCATAGTTGAGTGTACAAATGTGTGAGTGTGTGTTTGTGTGTACATATGAGTTATGTGTCAGGCACTTAAAATAAGCTCTATGGAGCTTATAGATTATCAAGAATACTATGGACCTAACAGTACTTAAAACAATATGCAGTACCTGTATGAAGAAGGCTCTAACTAGAGGACCCTAGGGATTCCACAGACAGAAAGAACATCTGTCTGGGTAATCAGGGAAGGCTTTGTGGGAGGGAAGGCATCCAAATGCATTTCAAATGTCTAGAATGTCTTGCTGCCTATTTGTTTGTAAGGCTTCCAGCAGAGCCTGGCTATTTCTGATAAATTGGTTGGCTAGGGGTTCCTCCAGGTATCTATTTGCATAAGTTGAGATCATAGAATGAGGAAGGCCTGGCACAAGGTATTTCATATTCAGATGCCTGGGGACAGAGCAGGTAGAGACAGAGAAATGAGAACGATACCACCTACAGGGACATCTATGTATAGGACAGAGGCCCTGTGAGGAGAAGACCAGGGGATTAGTTTTGTGAGAAATGGGATGAAGTTTTAGGCACAGCAGCAGTGTTTCAAGATCAGAGAAGCAGAATGCAAATATGGGCTCTTTTCCTCCTCCTGTGCAGCCTGGCATTTAGAAATACTCAAGTAGGTACAAGATGTAAGAATGATGTTCCTGTGGAGACTTGGAGAGGAACATAGCAGACAAATGGAGGAGTCAAGGCAGAACTCCAGTGGCCATGTCCTGAGATACAGCCTTTCTGCAACACTCTCTGTCATCATGACTTGCACAGCTGAGCAGAGAGCAGGGGTGACCCTTGTGGCTTTTTTTCAGATCCTATCAGTTCTGCTCAGGTACCCATCCTTATAATGAAGATATTAGAGTTACAGAGATACATGGTCTGTCATCTGCACAATTCTGTGTCTCGTCCTAGGAAACCAGGTACTCATGTCAGGGAGGTAGGCATTTAGAGCCCAGATTCGACCTCTCAAAAATGTCTAAGTCTACAGTAAGTTTGGAAAGCTAAGAATAAGACAAGCACCCAGAATGAAAGTGTCAGATTCATAACTGGATGATAGACACAAGGCGAACAGAGACCAGCTAAATTGGAGGTAGAATTATTTATTCCTCCAGCTTGAATTTTCCCAGATTTCTATTTTAAAATACCATAGTTTTCCATGTGGCTGGTATATTGTCCACCCCAGGATCAAACATCTAAGCCAAATACATGCCAATCATTAAGTGGCCAGTTCAAGAGGATACCCTTAAAGGTTTCTTGTTCTCTCCATCTAGGGACACAAGGTGAACAGAAGCCCCTCATCGCCATCAGCCCAGTCACAAAGGTAGAAGGGTCTTCAAAGAGCTTTGACACAGGCTTTAGTTCTTGCTGGCCACTGGTCTTGCTGACATCAATCTCTGCAGTTTGGTTCTCTGACTCTTCAGTAGAGGAGTGAAGAAGGCATCCAAGGCTCACCATGGAAAACTTGAATTTGCTTTTTTAAAATCTCCCTGCTTTGCAGACTCTAGATGAGAGAACTAAGCCTAGCGGGCAAAGTGGCCTTCCCATCCTCTGAAATGCTGCAGTTCCTGATCCTAAGACACGGCACTGGTGAACATCACTGGGTGAACTTGTGTGAATGCATGAGTGTGTGTGTGTGTGTGTGTGTGTGTGTGTGTGTGCGTGTGCGTGTGCATGTGTGTGTGCGTGTGTGTGTGTGTGAGAGAGAGAGAGAGAGACAGAGAGAGAGAGAGAGAGAGAGAGAGAGAGAGAGAGAGAGAGAGAAGAGAGAATATGTATGTTTAGTTTTTTAGCCCAGGGAAAGCAAGACTCTGTGTGTGCTACAGTGTCCCTGAGACAGGAAGCAGAGAATAGAAGCTGTTTTGTGCTTTAAGTCTCTCCTCCCTTCTCCTCAGCCCTTGGTCACACTAGCACTACAATGAGTCAATAAGGCAGAGTGTGAGGAGACAGCAGCACACCAGGAGGGAACCCTCTGAACATCAAGATCTTCTGTGAAGAGATGGAAGGTGGAGAGGACACCCTGGCAGGGGTCACAGGGCAGAGACTGGGCATGAGAGGTGGGGGGTTGTCAGGGCAGAAGCTCAGGGAGAAAGCCTCAGAGAAGCCTGAATCACATGCCATTTCTAAGGCTCAGCCTCTGTCATTTACTTTGCCCTTTTCACAAAGGGGAGGATCAAGAGCAAGAATAGAAGAGGTGAGTGGAAAGGGGTGAGAAGGTTAAGGAAAATGGTTTGATTTGAAATACCAAGCTCTCCTTGGCAAACTCCTTTATTTACAATCAATTACTCGTTTCAGCCCTAAAAGTGAGTGTGGCACTTTGGGCTGTCATTCTTCTTCTCAACCTTGTGCCCACTTAGCTCTAGGATGTCTGAAATAATTTCTAATTCCCACACTCTCCACCTCCCCCCTTTTTTACCTGATTCCATCTTCCCATCCAAGTGCACACCCTGAATAGCTCTGATACAGACCACATCTCTTGATATTCTTTAGAAGGCATGAGCTCCTTATCTTCTTAGCAAGACCAGGGACAAATGGCCCTAATTATGGGAATACAGATTGCTTCTTTAGGGAGACAGATTACTCTTTAACTCTAAATATATAATCAGAATTGGAAATATCATCTTTCTTCTTTGTATTGTGTATGTGTGTTATGTGATGAAACTTTTTCTGGTGAGATGAAAAGCATTTGTCTTCTCACCACACGTAGGGAATGCCTGAAAGACTGTGGTGGTTTGAATATGCTTGGCCCATGGGAAGTGGCACTATTAGGAGGTGTAGCCTTGTTGAAGGAAGTATGTCAAAGGGTAAGTGGGTTTTGAGGGCTCCTAATGTTCAAGTTCTGCCCAGTGCGGAAGAGACAGCCTCCTCCTGGCTGCCTTCAGAAGCCACTTTCCTTCAGCCTGCCTTCAGATGAATATGTAGAACTCTCAGTTCATTCTCTACCACCATGTTTGCCTGGATGATGTCATGCTTCCTGCAGTGATGATAATGGATTGAACTCTGAAACTGTAAGCCAGCCCCAATTAAATGTTGTCCTTTATAAAAAGTTGCCTTGGTCATGGTGTCTCTTCACAGCAATGAAACTCTAACTAAGACACAGACCAAAGTACAGATACCACCAAGGCACAACTTGATAAACCAATGGGAGTTACTTACAGAACTATGGGTGACAAGTTACTTACAGGAACAGAAATTTCTCAAAGATAACGATATCAACAAGACCCACCCAAAAAGCTAGGAAACATAGAATATGCAATAGAGCTTACAGGTAGCTCAGCAGATTGGAGGGTGTCCTTTCCCAGGTATTTCAGTTGATCTAAACCTCTCCAGGCAGCTTGGCTGGTTTCTGATTCTCCATATGGTTGGGCTAGTATTAGAGCCTTTGCACCCCAGCTTGACAGTTTTCTTTGCAACTGGGCTCTGCTTATTCTGGAAGGGAGGAGCCTAGTGAATCTGGTTAGTTTCAGGAAGTTCTTAAAGCTATTTGTTGTTGTTGTTGTTGTTGTTGTTATTGTTTACCTCCCTGCTTAAGGAGCACACCTGCATGGTGGAATGATTTGATCTAAAGTCAGAAGAGATTATTGCACAACAGTGTGTTTGAATGTGGACTCATGTACACGCATTCATGTAAGCATGCGTGAGCACATGTGAAGTTCAGATGACAATTTTTAGAGTTGGTTCTTGCCATCCATTTTTTTTAATATCATTTCAATTTATGTGTATGGATATTTTGCTTCGCATGTATGTATTCTTATGTACCATGTGCATTCCAGGTGCATAGAGGACAGGAAACAGCCTTGAATATCCTAAAACTAGAGTTACATTACAGTTTTAAACCATCATGTGAGTGCTGGAAATGAAACCTGGGTCCTTTTGAAGAGCGGCCAATGCTTCTAACCAGTGAGTAATTTCTCCAACCACTTTCCATCCATATTTATAAAGGCTTTAGGAATCAAATTCTGGTAGGCAGGCTTGCTCAAGAAGTTCCTTCAACTATTGAGTCACATCGCTGACCTACAAATGTGTTATCTTTCTGAGGAGTAGGCATCTAAATTATACTGGGTACTGTACAGTGACAGTAGGGGTTGATATATGGATGGAGAATAGGATAGGGCAATTAAAAGTCTACCATGACAATTTCTAACTTGGGCTAATGAAAGGAAGAACTTGCCCCTAAAGGCAATGTATTTAGTCAGGACTCCCTAGAGAAGCCATAGAACACACACACTTATGTGCATGTCCACATATGCTTGCACGTGCCCATACATCCATGCATGCATATGTATACATACACCCAACACTAGGTTGAATTAACTGAACTCTTGCCTTGTAACTGCCAAGGCTCTGTGTCTGGGCCCATTGGTTTTCTCAATTCTGTGCTTTCATCCTTGGGACCAGGTATAAGGAGGGCCTAAGAGTTTCTGAAACCATACAGCTTTAACTTCTCTATTTTTGGTGCAAAGAAAGTAGCTCAATGGAGATTCCTGTGTAGGAG
This sequence comes from Mus musculus, assembly GCF_000001635.26. Classification (NCBI taxonomy): domain Eukaryota; kingdom Metazoa; phylum Chordata; class Mammalia; order Rodentia; family Muridae; genus Mus; species Mus musculus. The sequence goes on along the minus strand of NC_000073.6, from coordinate 39,948,597 downwards.
TTCGAAGAATTATTGTGCTATGAGGTTCCCCAGTTGCTGAGACTTTGCCCAAGAGTTTATTTTGGATGGCTGGGGTCTAAGAGTGGCCATGTGCAAGCTGAAAAGCTCAGAAGCTTCCCAGCCTGAGAAATTGAAAGGCTTAAATCCAAAAGGACCAGTGATATGGCCTCCATGTGAATTTAGGTCTGCAAGCTCCTAAACAGTCACTGTGAGTTTTTAATAAGCAAAGGGAGGAGGCTAGACACATGGCTCATGTGGGTCCATATTGAAAGGGCGAAGAAGGTAGAATCTGATCCTTATAACTGACAATAGTAATACATGCAGGCTCTGAGATCTACTCAGGAAGAGTGGCTCTTGAACACACTTTGTCCACCTTTGTTCTGTCATGGTCCCTGATTCTGTCAGGTGATTCTGTACACGTTTGAGAGGGTCTTCCTCTATCCCTGTCCTCACAGACATACCCAGGAGTACACTTTATTACCGCCTAGGCCTCTCTCTGTCTAAGTGTGTTGACAGTCAACATTTACAATCACAAGCAGGAAGTGTAAAAATAGACAAAGGCCAACCAAATGAGAAAATATCAAAAGCTATTTATCTACAACAACTATAGCAATGGAACCAGCTACCATCCCTTACATTTTGGTGGGCTCAGAGGCAGTCAGGAAAGTGAGAAAATTTCCTTGTGAAATGAATTAGACTTAGGTAGGTCGAATTTGGAGGCTGATGAAAGGGAATGCATAGAAAGACTTAGAGGAAGAGAGCAGTCAGTCTTGGAATGGACCACATGGCGACCACTGCTGCTTGGCAAAGCTCCAGCATTTCAACATGGCTGATCACAATTCCCCAGCATCCTTTTACTTTTATCTTTAGTGATTTTCACTATGTGTTATGGAAATTTCATTATGCCTTTTCCACTATGGGAAGTTTTGTTTGAGCTTTGGTTGAGGATATGAATGTATACAATGGCAATCTCTCTAAACAAAATAAATATTTGGAAAGTCTCCACCACCATGGAACCAAATAGTGTGATCATTCTGGCTATTACTACACAAGAATCTCCATTGTGTCCCCTGTTTGGACCAAGTATAAAGAAGTTAAAGATTTGCAGGTCTAGAATCTCTTAGGCACTTATACTTAGTTCCAAGGATGAAAGCATTCAATGGTAGGGAAGCAGTGGTCCCAGACCTAAGGCCTTGGCAGTTGACAGTAATATTTCAGCTAATAAGTATAGAATACTGCCCACATTGATTCCCTGGGCACATGACTTACAAGACGAATGGCAAGATCTGGTATGCCCCACAAGGAGCAGATTCTATTAAGTTAGACTGGTTTAATCCTCCTCTGCCATATACCAGATCATACATTGAAGGAATTATGATGGCATAGCACAAAGAAAAAAAAGAGTAAGATATCAGAAACTTCCTTTTGGGAAGTGTATGGAGAGAACAGGCCCATATTGTAAGACTAAGACACATGGAAACACAATTACAAAACAGTTCACCAGTTATCATGTTACCTGGTAAAAGCACTGCATCATGCCCCTTGAGGAATTAAAATTTCTCTTATGGGTTTCTTTCTCAGGACTCAATGTCTGGCACAAAGGTTGAGAGTGTGCAGGAGGAAATATAAAGGAACACCTGTATAGAAAACAATAGGGTTTTAAGATGCTTGCTGAACTTATTAATTTTGTTTCAAAGAAAAATACTGTGATAAAGTTGATTACCACTTTCATTCTGGATATTGAAAAACAGGGCTAAAGTAGGTTAAAAAATAATCTGTGAAAAGGCCAAAGATTTCTTGGAATCATTAAATATGCTTTCAACATTAAGTGTGATTAAGCTGCAATGAAAATATAGAGTATAAAAGGTAGAGCTTTTTTTTTTTTTTCAATAAACACATAAGCTATCCTGATTGTGTAGATCTCCTTCCCTCACTGACTCCACATTTCTTTTTGGGGTCTGAACCCTGCTGGAGCTTGACTCTAGCACAGTGTGTTTGATTTAGGATACTTATCTGCCTTTGCTAATTGGTACAAATTTGGAAGCAGGAAGAGAGGGGAGGGAGGAAGGAAGGGAGGGAGGGAGGGAGGGAGGGAGGGAGGGAGGGAGGGAGGGAGGGAGGGAGGGAGGGAGGGAGGGAGGAAGTGAGTTACAATTGAAGCCCTGGCCTTTGGGGGGATCAAGTATAGAATTAATTGTTGGTATCTTTAATTGTATCAGAGATGACGAGCTGAGTTCCTATTACTCTGACTATCAGAAGGCACATTTCTTCTCCTGTTTATTGCAGCAAGGGAATCAGCTTCCAGGGCAGGTTTTTGAAGACTATGGGTCAGACATCCATGGGTTTGTTTTTTATACATTTTTCTGGCCACTGCCTCTTCTTTATATTCAGACTCACATTAACTAAGATGATTAGGACTCAGTTTTGCCGTTAGACAAGTGTCCTGCTTTGTTAAAAAGTCATTCCTGCAGTGACATAGAGTAGGCCTGTAGTGGCAGACAGTTGAGGCAGGAGGACTTCTTGAGTACAGGAATTGAAGGCCACCCTGGACAACACAGGAAGGCTCTACACTAGGACATAAGAATATCATTCTGAAGCCATAAGACCAACAAGAAACCAGGCAATCATGGATGCCTGGTTTCAGTTACTCTAAGGACAAGTCCTTGCTGCAGTTTGCTGAATCAATCCTTCCTTTGATTTTTGTGCCAGTAGTTACTAATTTTATAATTGAGTTTTGTTGCAATAATGAGTCCTACCCAGTCTATATACCAACTGTAATTCTGCGGTCACTCAGTTCACTGACCCTTCTCAACACTCATCTCCTGATGCTTTTGAAAACCCATGCTCCTACTCAATATGTGATCCATATCCTGGATGCTCTCCTCCTCCCTCTCCTCTGCAGACCCTCCAGATCTAGCCTGCTCTCCTCCATCACTGCTATAACTCCTTCACTGTCTCACTTCCCTCCCACCCGAACTTTAGCTGGGTCTATCTTCTCTACCTGCTCATACTTTTCCCTCAGCAATCATGCATTCACGTAACCTCCATATTTTTTTTCTTAGTGTTTCCCATATCATAGGCCCAGCCTGGGTGCCCTCTTACCTAAGACCTACCCATGGCTAGAACACAGTTATCTTCCCAGTAGATGCAACATAGCTTCAGAGAACCTTAGCACCTTCCAAAGCAAATCCAGCATTTCTGACAGCTGAGCAATAGTCCTGACCCTTTTGAGCTATAAATATCAAAGTATCTCTAGATATCTTCACATCCCTCCTTTTCTCATCTGTAGATGTGGTACCAATTGCCCTCTTTACAAGAAACCATAGCATGGAACATAGAGGACTTTCCCAGGGCCAGAAGGCTAATTGGCAGCAAAGCAAAACTTGAGGTTCTTCACTGATGGTCTTTCAAAGACAAGACATACTGCCTCTGACCCTTCCAGAAATACCTCATCACCTTTAAAGAGAAAGACTTACACCTGCACTGAGAATATAGACATCTCTACCTGTCCAGCAGTGGCAATCTTACTGTTCAAGCTAGAAGTCAGAAGTTTGGAAATATCATATATACATCATATCGGCTTTTATATCACCTACACTTTTCTTCCCAGCATAACCCCAAACTCTATGAAACCAGTTCTCCTCAACTCAATTCAGAATATCTGGAGGTTTTGGTTGGAGAAAACACAGAGGCTGTGTAGTATCAACCTATGTGTAATACAATTTCACTGTCTTATTTTAGGGCTGACGAATGGCTCTCACACCTCAGCTTGAACATGTTTGTGTCAGTAATTGTATGAAAACAGCCCTGCAATACGTAGGTAACTCTGGGAAAATATTTCCTATGTGGAGGTGAAATTATTTTTGTATGTGAGCACGTGGATATTTCTAAAATCTGAAGACTACCCTTGGTCAGTCTTTGTGTGTCTATTTTGCTCTTTACTAACCCAGAATTCTCATACCCTCAAGCTCCATGAGTTCCAAGCCCTTTCTACTCTGACATGTCTCATCTAAATCAACTACATGTTTTACAATGCCTCCCTAAGTAACCTGAGTTCTCTTTCAATTCAGAAGTACCCAGAAAACTAGGGCTTTCTTCTCACTTGCTCTGGATACTCTGCAATTATCAGTGCAGCCAAAGATCCCATTAACTGTCCCAAAATCCTTTAAGACCATGATGAATTTGGATAGGGTCCAGGATGCTAATGTAACCACACTATAGTGAACAAAACCTGGTAGTAGCAGCTGCATCTCTCCTTCATGGTACTTCAGTGGGACTCTTATGAGTGTTCCCTTTAGATGTGACAGTTACAATGCCTGGGCTATAGATAGGATACATTCTGAAATCACTGGTAGGACCTTTATCAAATCTTCCTTTGGACCAAGTGCCAATGCCCTCAGTGTACCCAAGGAACTCTATCCAGTTTCTGAGTTTTATTATATTCTTCTTTTTAACTTTAAAAAAAAAACAGGAAGACTTAGGTTTAGATGTCAATCGTATCTTCATTATAGTCAATAAAAATTATTATGGCTGATTCCAGCAAAAGTTAAAAAAAAAAATATATATATATAGTATGTTGTAAATAGGGTAAAACTCTGGGGTCCAATCCACAAATCGATTTGTTTTACACCCTAGTGTGTCTTGGGTTTTATTTTCCAAAAATAAAGCCTAAGATGAGGAGTCTTCAAGTCATTGTCTTAGAAAGTCTATCTGGTAATGTGGGTGCTCTATGCCTACATCTGTAAGGAGAAAGCAGAGAGATGATGTCTACCACTCCAGCACTGCCATGCTGACCCCTGCCCTAAAGGATCTCAAGCATGAGCCATAACCAGTGATCATAGTCAGCTTTCTTCTTCTATAACATAATACAACCAGCACTAAGTACTAAATAAAGAAAGGTGGTTTATTTAACATACCAATTTTGAGGCTTAGAGTCTAAGACCTGTTGCGGGAAATATTTTTTTAAAAGACACCAAGTTCCCACGCTACACCAGCTAATCTCTGCCCGGCAGTCTTGCCAGGCTCTTGGCTAGCCCCAGTTGGCAGTCTTCCCTTCTCTGGTTTGCCTGCCTACTCAGCCATCCACCCACTGTGGTCAGCAGTCACAATTTGCCTTAACCCAGTACATCAAACTCTAGAAGCTTATACTTAAATTTCAGAGCCAACTGATAATGATTTAAATTGCCCACCTAGATAAGACAGATTGTCCTGTAATTATCCACCCCGTGTAAGATAATCATAGCTACCTGTGGTTATTTAAAGCCACTCAGAATCTGGATCATCCTGTTCCTCCTCCATCTTCCTTCTCCCCGTCCCTGTCTCTGAAACGCTTCTTCTGCCTCCCTTTTCCCTGTCCAATCACAGGCTCCTTGTTGTATTAATATTTAAAGTAATTGGACAGGGAAAAGTCTGCTACAAAGACCCAATAGCCCCATCTTTTAGGGCCTCATAATTGATAGTGTCATAATGGGGGTATGCAAAAGAGATCACATGACAAAAAGTCTGAAAAATTAAGAGATATTTTTATAGCAATTCATTCTCAAAAGAACTACATTAAGTCATACCCTAGGGTAATCCTTCAATGACCTAACTACCTCTCACTAGGCCCAAGTTATTTTTTTTGTTTAATAATATTTTGTTCTTTGAAATTTTCATAATGTATACAATATATTTTGATCACTCCATCTACCACTATGTCCTTCAATTTTGCCCTGGTACTTCAACCACACTAATTCTTTCCCAACTTTATGTCTTCCTTTTTTGTTATTAATCAACCCCTATCCAAAATTAGTGCTGCCAATATGCTCATGGTGTGTGAGTAGGCTATAATTATGCATGTCCCCTACCTCTAAGCATTACCAGATTGTGAACCAAGCCTCCAGTACAGTACTTGGGAGAATATGCTTAAGTACAGCACAGTTCAGTACAGGGGTGGGGCAGTTAAATCCTATCTGAGTCAACCCCTGGCCAATAGTTACATCAAGGCTGTCTACCACAAAGAATTCTGTCTCAGCAATAAGGCAGAAAGCCGGGGTTATGGGCACATTCATGTCCACTAAGAGTTTTCAGTATAGACCAGGCATTCTGCATTTTTCCCTTACCATCCAACAAAGATTAATGAATGCCTGCTGTGCTCTAGGCATCATGCCAGCAGCCATTGTTTCAGACATGATTCTACCCTGTCCAGCTTACAGAAAGAATTTGTAAATCACTGTGGACTGGAAAAGCTGATAGGGTCTCAAGGACATCACACTAGGGACTATGACCATTGGCATCCAAGTCTAACATAATAGCCTCAGGCAAATGACTTACCCTTCCCAGGTTTCCATTTTTTTTTTTTTTTTTTTTTTGCAAAAAAGGATCCACATTTAATTTATAGATTTGGTGTGTTAAACAAGATAATTGATGTCAGTTTGCATCTGGCCCCAAAGAACTTCCAGGTGATATCAGATATACTTTTCTCACACATTGTTGTGATGCTCTTGGAAGATAGAGCCTCACTGACTGTTTTATTCATGGTCTGAATTATGCCATATGTCTGGTCTTGTGTTAGCCTGAGGTCCTGGTGCAGGGCACTGAGACAAGGGATCTGAGCTCTCCCCTTCTTCAAGTCTCCTTTTCCTCTTTACAAGCCAGGTCTCCTTTACCTGAATTGACTCCTAGGTATTTCTGAGGTATTCTAAAAGTTTCCCTTAATGATTGCTTTGGTTGTTTTCCCTTTTCCAGTAAAGGTGCTAGAATAGACTTTAAGAAAACTGATCCAGAACTTCTGAAACGACCATAAGAGAAGAAAAAAAGCACTGTGCATTCCCAAGTTTGTCGGAAACTTCAGATAGACACCAGTAGGAAGATCCTCTGCACCGTGTCTTCAGAAATATCTGGGCCTCCCTGTCTTTCACACACACACACACACACACACACACACACACACACACACACACACACACACACACACACATATCAGATAATGCTACTTCAAGACCCAGTATTTTAATTAGGGTTTCCACTGATGCAATGAAACACTGTGACCAATTGGGGAAGACCCAGCCCATGATGGGTTGGTAATACCATCTCTGAGCAAGCCGAGCAAGCAAGTTGGGGAGGATCAGGTTTATTTGGTTTACACTTTTATATTGCTATTCATTATTGAAGGAAGTCAGGAGAGGAATTCAAACAGCTCAGGAACCTGGAGTCAGGAGCTGATGCAGAGGCCATGGAGAGGTGCTGGTTAATGGCTTGCTTCTCATGGCTTGCTTAGCTTGCATTCTTGTAGAATCAGAACCACCAACCCAGAGATGGTATTACTCACCATGGGCTGGGCCCTCCCCAACTGACCACTAATTGAGAAAATGCCTTACAGTCAGATCTCATGGAGGCATTGCCTCAACTGAGGCTTCTTCTCTCTGATGGCTCTAGCTTGTGTCAAGTTGACACAAAACCAGCTGGTACACCCAGGTAGCTAGTTCCATGCTCTGGGCATTCTGTCCTGTTCTCAAGAATAACCTCTCTGAAGATTTAATTTATGTAATGTTGCCCATTAGCAACATTGACATTCTAGTGATTATTTCAGGCAATACTCCCCAGGTTTTCTGACTGTACTATCAAATTTAATTCACCTAGCATCATATTAAAAAACAATAGTAATAAACATACAAAGAATGCTGGTAAATAATTTTTTTTCTTTTTAAAATATTAGACTTCCCATATTATCACTTTTTCATCTCAGAAGACATACTGTGGCAAGATATTCAAAGTCTGCCTCCACCCCCCCCCCCTTTCAGAGGGCAGAGTGGGTTACTATGACCTCTGTATTTGTATTATTTCCAGGAAAAGTTCTACAGAAAATGCAGCTCTTTGTTAAATGCCTCAAGGAGCCCCTGACTGTAAAATAGTCAGACGCTGACAAACTGCGGCAGAAAAAAAGAAACACAAATAGGAAATGAGTGTTCCATCAAGCAGTGATGCCTAGGTCTGGGATGCATTGCCTCAGCCCATCTAATAAATCCACCTGAGCATCTATTGCTTTGCATGAAAGATCTGCTGGTGCAGGCTGCTTGTCCACACGACCACTTAATTTCACATCCAATTCGCCACTAATTTCAAACTGCTATCAAATGTGACAGACGGGTTTGTTTCCAGCCCGGGTAGATGTAATGGCCTGCTTTAAAACTGAACAGACAACAAAGAGATATGAATTGAGAGGCATCAGAGGAATGAAAGTGCTTCCCAACCTCCCAAAGCTAGAGCTCTGCCTTGCTGTGAGGTTAAACCTAGGAGGGCAGAAGACCTGGAGGATGGCTGCTTTGTAGCCCAGCTAAATGCCAGCAGCTAAGCATGTCATAGCCAGCACCAGGGGCACAGACCTTCCTTTTTTCTTACTTATTTACTTTATATCCCGCTCACTGCCCCCACCCTGGTCACCCATTCCCACAACCCTTCCCCCACCCCCTACCCTTCTCCTCTAAGCAGGTGGGAGCCTCCTGGGACTCCCCCCCACCCTGGCACTTCAAGTCTCTAAGAGGTTAGGTACATCCTCTCCGATGGAGGCCAGACTCAGACTTTGAAACCAACATCCCAGACAGGTATACACAGAGCTTCCGTTTAAAAGACCTTAAAAGACTTGGATCATGCATTCTTTCCTAGAAATAACTATGTACCCTTCTTTGGATTCACTGAACCAACACGCTTTCTCTTCAACTGGTAACATTTTTGCCAAACAAAACAAAGCAACAGCAATAAAAACAAACAGAGGCAAGTAGATCTCTACTTGTGAGGCCAGCCTGATCTACAAAGTGAGTTCCAAGACAGCCAAAACTACATACAGAAACCCTGACTACATAGAGAACCCCCCCCATACTCCCTAAAATAGGGGTAAGCTGACTGGAATTCCCACTACATACTTATTTCGACTGACATGAAGCATATTACCAGTGACAGTCTGGCTTTGTCTGATATTCCCATCTGTTGTTTTCAAACAAAGAAAATCTCCGCATCTTTGAGAGACCTAGGGCTAAAATAGAAATTATAGCTTTGGGGACATTCACTGCCAATCCATGAAAGAAACCCATCTATAACCTGTCCAGCTCTGGTGCTGTTCAAACCTTTCTCCTGATGCTGTTAGAAGCATCACTGCAGAGTCAAGACAGGTGTAACTGGAGAGAGAGTGCTACCACAGAGCGATATCAATATCAATTTAGAATGCCTGCTGGTCCTTATTTATTCTCATCATTGATTCCACAACATTTTTGCCCATATCATGCAGTTAAATTCTCTCTCCTATGACAAGCCCTTAAGGACTTAAGGATATTTTCTTATGCTTTAACAAATTACCATTCATGCTTATAGCTCTGGTGACAAGCGCCAGTGGAAAAATGATAAAAAGAGAGGGGGAGAAATGAAGATGCCATCAAAGTGGGCCCTGGCCACTGAGGTAGAAACGAACATGAGCTGTGTTTTTTCATCAGAGTCAGGATGAAAAAGTTAAGTCGCAGCCACATCTCAAACTGTATGATAAAAACAAATCTAACTTGCTTCCCGGTTGTCAGCTCCAAAAGATGAGATCTCAAGAACAAATGGAAACTGGAATTTATTTGTCCTACGTCTATGTTATGCTGCTCTGAATAACCTATACAGGAGCTGACATATCTCTTGTTCTGCAGCCCCAGTCTGGTCACTATACTATGCCTTAATGTTGATATTTACATGTTAACTGATAGATGGTTGGCCACACAGCCTCCTGAGAACTGACTGAAACCGTTTGTCTTGTCTTCCAGATGTTTCTGGGTCCTGTGAACTTGGGCAGACACTAGAAATGACTGTATGTATTGAAGAAGGAGATAGGTGGGGTGTGTGTGTGTGTGAGTGTGTGTGTGTGTGTGTGTGTGTGTGTGTGTGTGTGTGTATGTGTGTATGTGTGTGTGTGTGTGTTCCAGCCCTACCATCTCACTGCTCACAGATACTCCTTATCCTAGACAGGAACAGCCTCTGCCGAGGTGCTGCGCTCAGTCACCTGGTTCGTGGTAGGCAGGCTGATACAGGCTGTTTGTTGCTGTGCATACCTGTGCAGCATAGGCCAGGCCTACTCACATCTGGTTCTTTATAGGCCTCCTCATCAGTTCTTAGCACTGCCTTCCAATCTTTTTCTCTCTAGTTAAACCTCATAAAACTGTTAATTTTCACCTATTTCAATCTCTAAAAATTGTAACACATCATCTTATTTATTCTAGTAGATGGAACACAGTGGGCACAGGTGGCACTTTTTCCTTTTAGCATTTTTACAGTTTATTAACAGAATCTCACTCTGTAGTCCTGGCTAGCCTGGAACTTTGAATATAACCCAGGCTAGCCTTGAATTCCCATTCAATCTCCTGCCTCAGCTTCCTGAGTGCTGCAATTTCAGGTGTGCACTACTTTGCTCAGCTCACATCTATTCCTTCCTCTTACCCAGAACCAAATGTCTTTTTGGAAGTGAGAGGTTTGTTCAAGGCATCTTTATTTGCTAGAATAATAGGTTGCTGTGGCACGTTTTTTATTCCTATGTATTAAATGGGTGCTGTGACTTTCCATATCATTCCTAATCTCTCACCTTACTGAGCTGGCAACTCCTTGGAAGCAAGCATCACATCTGGTCCTCGGGGATACCTCTCCTCGTTTCAGAACTGAAGGATTCAGGTAGAGAGAGAGTTGAACTGACTTTCTGCAAGTCACGTAGCATTAAACAAGAAGGTTGACTCCCTGATTCCCAAGAGACTGCCCTCTACACCAATCCTGCTGTCTCTCCTGGAGGACTGTGAACACAGAAAGGCACAGGAGGTGCACAGACCTGAGTCACAACCTAAGTTCTTACTGGGACTTGCCAAATACAGATCCTTGGACATATCGGGGAGCAGGACATGGCGGTGAAATGGGAAACATGTGTCTTGTCTGATGGAAACATTGCTCCTTCTCTATACCAGCTGTTGTTACCAGGCCAGGTGGATACAATCTCCACAGAGGCTGGAAATCTGGACTTTTATGCAAAGTTTTGGTTATTTTGAAATCCGGCAAGTAATCAGCTGTGTTCTAGCTGAAGACAACGCTCTTGCATGACAGGTGCAGCCCACAGCTGGTGCCTGTCAGAAGTCGAAATGTCAAATGTTTGTGGCTCCTCAGTGGCCATCCCTTCACCTGCAGCAGGCATGAACAGTTAATCTTAGCACTTGGTAAGTGAGCTTAAATGCCATCTGGAACTCTTCAGAATAGGACACGCCTAGCAGCTGCCTACAGTAAGTCAGAAGGGTATAGTAACTTCTGCCTAGCTTGTATAAAAAAGGAAAGGTATGAATTGAGGAGATAGAGCTGTGCTTGGTGGTGGGACTGGGACTATATACCTCATTGGTAGAGTCTTCGTATAGCACACAGGAAGCCTTGACAGAATACTTAAGAAATAAACAAAATCAAACCCACATACTTCTTATATTACATATATTTAACCTATCAGCCCAAATAGGAAATAGGAAATTTTAATTTAATTTGGTTTTGAGATGAAACCTCACTCTGTAGATAGGTCTATCTTGGGACCAGGCTAGCCTGAGACAGAGATCTGCCTGCTTCTACCTCCTGAGGACTAGAGTTAAAGGCATGTGCTACCACACCTGGCTGAAGTAGGGAAATTTTAATGTTAAGTCATTGATCATCTCTTATCTAGAGAAAATCAAAAACAACATCACATGCGGATTATGTCTGAGGTTTCAACCCTGGCTGTCTTAGGGTTCTACTGGTGTGATAAATTCCATGACCAAAGCAACTTGGGAGAGAAAGGGTTTATTTCAGCCTATAGTCCATCATCTAGGAAGACAAAGCAGGAAACTGGAGACAGGAACTAAAGCAGAAACCAGAGAGGAACACTGCTTACTAGCTTGCTCCTCAAGACAGGAATCTGGAGGCAGGAACTGCAGCGGAAACCACGGAGAAATACTGCTTATGGGCTTGCTCCCCATGGAGCTTATTGCTTGCCCTGCTTTCTAATACATCGCAGGATCACCTTCCGAGAAATGGTGCCTCCCACATCATATCATGCCCTTGTACATCAATTATTAAACAAGGAAATGTCTGAAAGGCTCACCTACAGCCAATCTAATGGACATAGTTTCTCTGCTGAGGTTCCTCCCTCCAAATAACTCAGATTGACAAAAAACAACAACAACAACAACAAACTAGACAGGGCACCACCTAAAAATGATAGCATAAGGAACTCACCTTCACATACACACAGTCATCCCATGCCCACCCCGCAAGCCTGGCTTGGGCTAAGCTTGCAAGCTCAATGCAACCATGAGGGCCATCCGTATGGGCTTCAGTTTTAAACTTTGTTTTACCCTGTAAACTCTTCACTTTTTAAAATCCTGATTCTGAGAGGCCAAGGGGAGGCTTTGCAGTGATACAGGCCACGTAGCTCTGGAAGGAAGACTGATACAGGAGGCTCCAGCTGCCTATGCTGTCTTGTCACTGGCTTGTTAATAGGTTCGGTGGGCTGGTTAACCTTTCAGTTTGAATCATGCTCTGAGTTCCTCTGAGCACTTGACAGCCAGATCCCTGCACTAATCTCTAATCACAGCCCAGAGCCTGATGGCACAGTCTTCTCTTCCAAGCTGAGTGACACTGAGAAGGTTCTGCAGACGCAGGACTGCAGGTTTCTTTAGACTCTTTGTCCCCTCATCTCTGCTTAATCAAAAATACATGTTCTATACCTGGACTATTTTTTTTTTCATCTTCTGCTGAAACGTAATTGTAAGTTCAGCAGTGATCAAGATTAATCTTTTCTTTTTTGAAGGTTCTTTAAAATAAACTGTGTTGGCCAGGGAGGTGGCTCAGTCTATGAAGAAGCTTGCAGTAAAGCCAACCTTAGTTCAAACCCCAGCAGTGACCGGGTTTGACAGATAGCTTTGAAACCTCGAATGTAATATGCATATGAGGTTGTTTTTCATTTTCTCTGGATAAAAGATGATTGATGATTTTACATTAAAATTTTCCTAATTCTGCCAATAACACATCCAGTAAGCAGTGTTACTGGAGGGAGAAAAGATACTCCTCCAAGTTGCCCTCTGACCTCCATATGCACACTAAGGGGCCTCACACACAGAGACTAAAGAAAATTTTAAGTTATGTGTGTGTGTGTGTGTGTATGTATATAAAGATCCCAGTCTCTTATTCTTAAACAAACAAACAAACAAACAAACAAAAACTAAGTTAAAACCTTTATGACTCCCCGAAAGGATTATTTAAAAAGGGAATTTTGCCAGAATCACTTAATCCCATTACCTGGCCTCAGTTGTTCTCTGGAACTGTAGAGAAAGATTCTTTGACTCCATCAATCTTGCATCTTTTATGTCTCAAGAAAAAGTACACAAGGGATAATACTGCGAGCCCAACTGCCAGCATGTGATGGAGCCTTGCCCGTTTGGGCCATAGTTACTGTAACTTCTGTATGCTGAAGCTGGTGACAAATTTACCTAGGTATTTGCATTCCAGAAGCAGGAAAGCCTTTGTGGGTTCTTTACTTTCATAAGTAGGAGGCTTAGTCTTCCCCTTGGGGGGTCCTGTTTGACTGTTCCAGTAGAGAGTAAGAGGCTGTTCTTTAATTGCATTCATCTTTATGGTAATTATAGTCTCTCTCTCTTTTCTTAATCACAAGATACTGCAACTTTAAACTTCATAGTGATCTTTCCCTCTCTGAGTTGAGCATCTGTTATTTTTTTTCTGCCTTGCTTACTGTTCATTTTCATTGTAGACTCACAAAAGAGTTGTCTTAGTCAATGTTCTATTGCTGTAAAGAGATACAAAGACTTTGGCAATAAAGGAAAGCATTTAATTGAGGATTACAGTTCAGAGGTTGAGTTGATTATCAGCATCATGGGAAGCCTGTGGCCCACAGGCAGACATGGTGCTGGAGAAAGTGCTGACAGTTCTGCATCCTGATCCACAGACAACAGGAAGAGAGAAAGCCTCTAGAACTGGCTTAGACCTTAGAAACCTCTGAGCCTACTCCATATGACATACTTCCTCCAACAAGGTCACATTTGCTCTAGCAAGGCTACAACCATTCCAATAAGGCCATACTCCTAATCCCTATCAGGTGGCACCACCATAATGAACAATCATTCAAATATATACATCTATGGGGGCCATTCCTATTCAAACCATCACAAGCGTCATCAGAAATAACTATTCTACTGACTTAGTGTTATGCTGTCTTGAAATTTCTTTCACCAAAGAAATTAGCCTTTCACTTTTTAATATAACCTCAAACAAATTCTTGGGATATGGCCAGAGGCTACATCCTTTGCTTTTAAAAAAGTCACAGAAATGGCCTCTAGTCTAGTTGCTATTACACGTCCTTGTTCATAAGCCAGGCTTCCTCTATCCATGCTACACACAGCACTTCTGTTTCCCAAGGACTCACTAAACTCTGCCCATATTTCTCAATAGCTTTTCTAGTCCAAAGTCTTCCACATGTCTAAAACTAACAAACAAACCTAACCACCCTTTGTACCAATATCTGGATTAGACATCTCTGTTGTGATAAAATACTCCAAAAGAAAGCAACTTAGCAGAGAAATGTTTATTTTGGCATTTTTATATTGCAACAAACAAAGCATGATAGCAAGCACATGAGGTCAGCCTCGCTGTCAGGCAGCATAGTGGTGTTTTACACACACACACACACACACACACACACACACACGCACACACACACGGAGTAGAGAATGAAAAGAGGAAAGATGAACCAGGCAAAAAAAAAAACAAAAACAAAAACAAAAACAAAAACAAAAAACAACAACTCCCCCACACAGTGGTGTGCTTCCTTCAGCAAGGTTCCACCTCTTAACGTTTCCACAGCCTTCCCAAACATCACCACCAGCTGATGACTAACTCTTCAAATATATGAGCCTTCAGGGGATATTTTGCATTCAGACCACACCATTCCCTTGATGATTTATATCAGATGTCACAGTAAGACAAAGAAAGAAAAATTCACAGAGGCAAAGGTACACAGCCATGAAATGATAACAACTGTTTTCTTTCTTTTTCTTTAGGATATATTTTTATTATTTTTAACTATGTAGGTATGTGCTTGTTGGAGAGTATGCTCATGTGAGTTCGGGTGCCCACAGAGGCCATAAGTGCCAAAGTACCCTGTCAAACTTAGGTGAAGAGATAAAATGACCCAGGCAACTCTTATAAGGGACAACATTTAACTGGGGGCTGGCTTACAGGTTCAGTGGTTCAGTCCATTAGTATCAAGGTGGAAAGCATGGCAGCATCCAGGCAGGCGTGGGACTGAAAGAGATGCTGAAAGTTCTACATCTTGATTCAAAGGCAGACAGGAAAAGACTGGCTTCCAAGTGGCTAAGAAGAGGGTTTCAAAGCCTACCCCAGCAGTGACACACTCCCTCCAATAAGGCCATACCTACACAAATAAGGCCACACCCCCTAATAATGCCACTCCCTGGGTCAAGCATATTCAACCCACCATGTGCCCTGAGACTTACAGGTAGTTATGAGCCCCCTGACATGGGTTCTGGGAATACAACTCAGATCCTCTGGAGAAGCACTACACGTAACTACTGAAGCATCTCCTCAGCCTCCTCCATCACTCCTGTGCATCTGATGAACTTCCTTCTCCACTTACTCTTTATTGTGCTACCTGACAGCCTACCATCTCCAATAGATTTTCTTATCTGCATAGTCAGGAGAAACTTTGTTTCATGTCTAGTGGGTTTGTCCTCCAGAAAAGGAAATGTTGATAATAAAAGATCAATAAGCAGATCTCCTCCACCCTCCATTCCCCTAACAAGAAGTCGCCAAGTATCTCACTTCTCTGAACAGGGCAAAGGTGGACAGGAACATGCAAGGAAACCCTTCGGACCTATGATGAACCCATGGAGAAAACCGCAGAGCTGTGCGAGAGTACAAGACTAACTCATTGGAGGAGGAGTCAAAGTCTCATTAGTCATTGCTGTACTACAGATAACATCATCCTTATTGGATATCAGGAAAACTGTCCTCATTCAAATGATTACTAGTAAACAATATGGCCATAGTCAATTAACATGTGGGAGAAACACAGCAGCTTGGCGATTGGTGGGTTGGTCACTGGGCTTAATTTATGTTATTAAGTCAGTGAATGCAAGAAACAAATACTTCTCAAGTAGGAGGGAAGAAAATTACAAATTTTATGAAAATGAATCACCTTCTGAGTGTTGGAGCCTTTTACGTTATGTCATTAGTTAATGTGGGTGACAGCCCTTTCTGCCTGTTCCTTGGCATGCGGTTATTGGGAGCCATTTGTAACACTCCCATTTTGTCTGTGAAAAGACATTTTAATTGAAAAATCATTTGCCCATAAAATTATTATCATCAATTCACATTCCACCAAAGGGCTGCATTATGACCATAAAACAATTTGTAAGTGGATTCATTTCACCCACTAAATCACCTTACATTATGTTGTGAACGGAATGATTAAAGCAAGTTAGCATTTTGTTGGCAAAGTAATTACATTATTATGCATTTTATCCACAGAGATACTTAAACTACTGAGTCCATTTGTCTTGTTGACACAACATCTATATGTATTGGACAGAACACATTTTATTTAGTTGATGCAATTAATTTTATTCACCAAGAGCTTTTAAGCGTAGGCTAATTTTTTTTCCCCCTTCACAGGTAGAGATTTGACTGGGTGACACAATTAGCCTTGCCTGCACGATCAGTTTTCATAAAGTTTTCTCAAACAATATGGAAACTGGTAAAGAAAAGTGTTTCTCTATTCAAAACATTCTATAAATGTTTTGAAATGGTATACACACATGTTCTAAAGAACCACTTCCATATGCTTGTGCAACCCATCAGATAATATCTTCTTGTTGCCAACTTCTTTAATGGCTTCAGACCTTCCTGCACTGATGCCAAACTATTGAGTAGAGTCAGGCTTTGGAAGTCAGCACTTGTTACAGGGTAAAGACTCAAAGACCATTCAGCAACCACAGTTCAAATAGAGTCTATATTGAGTTTGCTGGTAACAGCCTGGAGAAAACACTTCTTACCAAACAGTCCTGAATGCATATTACATGGAGGTTTAAAGACAGAGAACACAGAAAAATTCACAAGGGAAAGCAAGCAAGCTCTTTAACAAGAGCCAAGAATATGCAGTTAGCTGGGACATTTCAACCCCCAAGTTTCTAAGACAGGGTTGGGTGTTTTTCTATGGGACTTTACAAGGCAGGGGGTATAAACCAAGGATGGCTTCAGCTGAGAAAAGATGGAGAAATTTTTGCCCTGTTATAGACTGACTTAGGCCAGGGAAGACATGAAACAGCCCCAGTTGTTCCAAGATAGTTTAGGGAGTCATGTTAATGAAAGATGCCAAAAAGTTTTCCCTGATATCAAGCATGAGGAGAAAAAGAAAATTTTGTCCTGTCAAGATGACAAACACCTCTTACCCCAGCACTCAGGAGGTAGAACAGAAGAGTCAAGAGTTCAAGAACAGCATAAGATACATTGCAGCACACAACTTCTCTCCTTGCTTCTTCCTCCCCACTCCCCCATGTGTGTGTGTGTGTGTGTATGTATGTGTGTGTCTCCCTCTCTCCTATCCTTCCTAGAACTATAGACATGATGCCTTGCCTCCATAAACATAGCCATATTCTTCACCCAAGACTCTTACCAGGTAGTCAGACAGGTAGTCAATGATAGGGTACCTGACTCCCAGGCAAGCTAGAAGGAGGATCATTATAACATTGAATCTTCTTTAATGCGCGTGTGGTCATAAGAATCACACAAGATTGCTTCTTCCCTCCATCTGTCTTCCTCTCTGCGTCTCTGTCTCTCCCTCTCCCTCTTTCTCCTATCCTTCCTAGAACTATAGGCATGAGGCTCATCTGTGAGTATGGCTGTGAAGGATTTGGCAGGGGATTATCCAAGCAGGGATATATACTATGAATGTGAACTGTGTCTTCTTGTGTGCTGGAATAAAAAGAAGTAAAGGGAGAAGACAGCTGAGGACTGGCATTCTTCTCTCTTCCTCATCATGTGAGCTACACTGCTCCACCAAGACCCTATGTGGAATGGGAACCCCTAACTCCAAATGAATCCCCTAATTCAAAAATAATTCATATCTTTCTTTGTTTATGTCAGGTATTTTGTAAGAGTGTGAAGCAACGTGAATAATTCGATCAGCAGTTTAGCTGGAGAGGATTCTGTGCACCACACCTCTTCTAAGCTGTCAACTCATTGTATAGCACCCACCTAACTTCAGGGCTCCGGGGGCTTTTGCCGTTATCCTCATGGAACTGGGGAATCGCTCAGAAGGTAACTGCATTTGCTGCTTTTGCAGAGGACCAGAGTTCAGTTCTCAGCAGCCACCTCGGGCAGCTCCCACCTCTGTAACTCTAGCTCCGGGAGAGCAACTGCCTCTGGCCGCCTTGGGCTCCTATGCACACAGCATGTACCCACAGGCAGACACACATACCTCCAGGTGATTAAAAATAACACAAAGGAGAAAGTTAAGCCTCAAGTCTACTCATAAAGCATCTTACCCAGGTTACCAGTAACCTGGGATCACAAGTACCCCTGGAAGGCCTAGCTCTTGTTTTAACCTACCTGGTCATGCCCATTCATTTTGCATCTCTTTGTTGAACCTATGTTAATTAAAGTGTTTGTGATCTTATATCAGCATTTAATATGTGAAATATGCTACATCTTCTCACTTAGAAAGGAAGGAGGAAGGACAGACAAACAGACAATGCCCGCGTTGTCAAATGTTAATAGGGTTATAGAGGGGATCCAGGAGAAGTCCTGCACAAGACTTCGAACACAGTGTAAGCTTCACAAATGTGAATTATTGTAATTTTTCTCCATTTTTTTTATTTAGACAGGTTCTATATAGGTAGCCAAGGCTAACCCCACACTCCTGGCCTCAGACTCCTTAGTGCTGCTCTCCTCACCAGTGTGCACCACCACATGTGACTACTGTTTAATGTTCATCACACATTATGAGAGGACATTACTATTCATAGTGTAATAGACCATTTTTTGTTTATGCGAGTTTGACATATTGTTTAACTTTGTCAGATTTTAGGACTTTGGGGGAAAATCTAACATGAAGGCTAACAAGAACAAGAATATATTTTTATGTATTTTTCAGACTGGGGTTAAGTCTTGAATCCACTAACTCTAAACTCCAGCCTTCTGCTCTGCCCATAAATGGCCAGAAAATATCCAACTATATTTTGAGACACAGATTTTAAAGAAAGATCAAGTCTGGCAAACATGTAATTGTGATTAAATGTCACAGAGACTGAGATGAACAAAGCATGCTGTGTTTGGAGCTAAAAAACCAGCTCAGTGGATAAAGAGCTTGCCTGGAAAACACAAAGATCCAAGGTCAAGGTGCTTATTTCACCCTAGAACAACAGAAAGAAAAAGAAAAAGAAAAATGTAGATGCTGGTGCCTAGGGTTATCCTCTGATCTCCATACGCACAAATGTACACAGACACGTTACAAGTAAGAACTAGATTTTTAAAATATGTATTGATGCATGAAATGTTTCCAAGCAGACAAAACAACTCTGTGGGGATAAAAGTCAAATTTGTGGTTACTCTTGGGAGATATAAGGTGGGAAGAGACAAACAGAATCTTCCAGGATGCTGGGAAAAGTTTATGTCCTGTTCCTTTTTTTGTTTCATTTCGTTTTGGAGACAGGGTTTCTCTGTATAGCCCTGGCTGTCCTGGAACTCACTCTGTAGACCAGCCTGGCTTTGAACTCAGAAATCCTCCTGCCTCTGCCTCCCAAGTGCTGGGATTAAAGGTGTGCGCCACCACCACCCGGCTTATGTCCTGTTCTTCGTGGTGCTTACACAGATAAAGATTAGTTGAGCCATGCACTGAAGATTAGCACACTTTATAGACTTAAACACATGTATTCTAACTGAGTTTAATTAAAAATTCAAAGTACAAGATACCTCTTGCTAGTTTTAAGAGAGATTTCACACCGTTGACATATATTTGTGTATGAGTCGAAGGGTCCCGCCCACCCGAGGTGGTGCAGAGTGGCGTCGGTGCAAATGGCTTTTTCTTCTGCTGCTGCCGCTTCCGCTGTCTTCTGTTTTTCTCAGTGTTTATCTTTTCAGAGCTTCAAATGACCCTTTCTGTGAGCACTAATAAGAGTTCCCCTGCCTAATTTATCTAGCAAAGTCATTTCTTCTAAATGCCTAAACACAATTTACCCCTTTTCCGATGCTGGCAGGATCCTTTCCTGACTCGCTGTCCAGCAGGCACGATGGATGGCTCGGCTCAGTGCTGGATGCAGTTCCTATGCAAAAGGTAATTAGGGGATCACATTTGTTTAGTTTTCTGACAACCAAGATCGACCATAGACCCTCTGATGACTCGTAAAATGGCCAAAGCAATGGGCTTAGACATTTTGCCTCAGGAAGAGTTCAACGGAGGCAGAGGAAAGCAATGAAGTCTCCTTTTACCCATCATAACACTACCCCCTCAGGGCTTCTTTCAGATTGGGCTTCACAGGCCCCTCTAGAAGAGATAGCCTGAACCACATTTTCAAAACGTTTCTCTTAGGATTTTCTGATGTGCAAGGAGACACAGGTGAGAGACGGCATCTCTGCCGTTGCAGAGCACAGCCCCTGGCATGCATTTGCTCGCTCACTTATTCAGCCACTCAAAATCATGTATTGAGTACCTGTTATGCTCAGCATAGAGCAGTAAACAAAACAGAGCCTCTGCTCTTGCAGAACGTATATCCTAGCTAGAGAGACATAAAATAAATGAAGTAATCTCACGGAATAGTAAACTCTCTTCTCTCCCACGCCCCCTCCCCTTTACTTTTCGAGAAGAGACTTCCTATGAAGCCCAGGCTATCTCTGAGCATCAGATCTCCCTGCTCTTGCTTCCCTAGTACTGGGATTACAGGTCTGGGTCACCACACTTTGCTGCCTCATTTCTTTCTTTCTTTCTTTCTTTCTTTCTTTCTTTCTTTCTTTCTTTCTTTCTTTCTTTCTTTCTTTCTTTCTTTCTTCCTTCCTTTCTTCCTTTCTTCCTTTCTTCCTTTCTTCCTTTCTTCCTTTCTTCCTTTTTCTGCCTTTCTGCCTTTCTGCCTTCCTTCCTTCCTTCCTTCCTTTCTTTCTTTTTCTTTAAATTTTTTTTCTTTATTCTTGAGAATGACACACATGCGTACAGTGGAATGTGATAATACATAACCCCCATTTCACACTCCAGCTGCACCCATTTCCTTTATATTTTCTTCAACATGTAACCCATGAATCCTTGGTATGTGGAAGAGAACGCAACATATACTCAATTCCCTCATAGCAAAGAAAAGAAAAAGAATAAGGATGCTATTTAAGTCACAGTCGTGCTATGGATGAGTGAGATATTAAACACATCTCATGAGATGGTCCTTTCCTATGACAGACTTGTTTCTGTAAATTTTAGAGGAGCCCTATGTAAATGGCATCTATTATGTATTATATGCCATACTTCAATCAAGATTAGCTAATTTCACAAGCAATAGAAATAAACGCACAAACAGCTACCGATCATAGACACATAATTAATCTTAGCATTATATATTCATCATAAGCTGAAATTGGGAAGTGTATCTGTGGGTAAAGCACTTGTTGTGTAAGCATGACAGCCTGAGTTCAGACCCTCAGCACTCATCAATGGCGGGTGACCGTTGTAGCCTGCCTGTAATCTTAGTGCTCTGGAGGCAGGCACAAGGGATTCTTAGAGCAAGCTAGCACTTATTAGTCTAATGGAGTCAGTGATCCAGCTCAGGTGGGAGATCCTGACTCAATATGTAAGACTGATAGAAGACATCTGATGTCAAGCTTTTACCTTTATATACATATTCATACATGTGCACACACACATACATGTGCCTATGTACACACACATACATATGTGTGTGTATGTATGTATGTATATGTATATATGTACAATACAAACATTAAAAAATAAAAGAAAATATAGGATTTCAGTTTCTATGCTGGCATACAAAGGGTCTGGAAAAATAAGCATAAAAGCCACAATTTCACTCACAGCCATAATAAAAATGTTGTCACAGACCAACTAGTCACAAAAATTATAGATCCAGATGAGGAACATGTAACATAAGATTCTTGAAATGCTGGGACATGGCTTAGGTTGATAGTGCCTACCCTGTGTGGTGCCTGCCCTGGATGATGCCTACCCTGGATGATGGTTAATTTTGACTGTCAGCTTGGTGAATTAAGCATCACCAGAAACAAAATACTCCCTTGCTTCTTTTTAATTACCGGTGGCTGTTCATGAAACTCATAGCTGTGACACTGACTCCTCAAGAGGGTGAAAAAAAACAAAAAAAACAAAAACAAAACAAAGAAAAAAAACCTAAAATATCCTCTATGATTTTTTTTTCTTTTTACAAAGCACGTTTAGGGAAATCCTCACTTCCTGTGTCCTAACTCAAGCTCAGCTGAATCTCCCCAGTCTCAGAGAAGACCTAGTAGAGAGCTCTCTTTAGGTTGTGCTATCTGTGTGAGGCCCACTTCAATGAAAGCGCTATGACTGGAAGGCTCAGGCTGAGCATGTAAGTACAGCAGGGCAGATCGATAAGGAGCCATGAGCAAGGACAATGTTCACAGTTCCTCTGTCAATACTTATCTTGCCTCGCTTTCAGTGACAAACACTTCCGACTCAGAAGCGTCACCACCCAAGGGAAGATCTAGGCTGGGAGTTCACATCTGACATTTCAAATAATTAGAATTTCACAGTTCAACCAACAGCTTCATATTTTATTTCTGAAAATAAAGCTGTTAGTGAATTAAACAGGATTCACCCAGAGCTGTGGACATGGACAGACACAGCAAGGAGATGGTGACAGTGCTCATTCAATTGCTACTTCTTCCCCTGGGCTCTCGGGTCCTGTTGAAATGTGAAATCCAATCCGAATATTCACAGCTCTGTGGACACTAGCAAAGTCTCATAGACGCTTAACAGGTACACCTTCTCTTGAACTTTGAATGAAGGAGTGAGACAGAAAAGAAGGAACCAGAAATTCCAGCCCAGGTACTCAGAGATGTCTAGAAGGAAAACAGCAGACACATGGAATGATGTTTAAGAGCACAAGTCTTGATATCCACACCCATGCCCTTCCAGAACCAAACTGATTTATTCTTAAGATCTTTTTTATTTGGTGTGTGTGTGTGTGTGTTATACATGTGCTCACACATGTGTATGCAGTTACCTGAAGAGGCACAAAAAGGTGTCAGATTCCTCAGAGCTGGAGTGACAGGCACTTGTCAGCTACTCAAATTGGATGCTAGGGACTGAACTAAGGTCCTCTGTGAGGATAGCAAGCGTCCTAATCTCTGAGCCATTTCTCTAGCTCCAACATCTCATTTCTGACTCCGTCTCTTACAGGCTCTTTGAAAACGTATGTCTCATGTCACCTCATCTCTCCTTTTCTCATCTAGGGAGGAGCACCAACAACAGCACTCACCTGAGCTGGAGCTTCTGCCTTTATGCCCTCTAGATTAACTACCACTCCACCATGTCTTGTCAGCTCTCTGCTGTATGAAGTAGCCATTTGGGGGCTGCCTTACCATACTCCTCAACTCTCCAAATTGCAGTTGGGGTTGGCTGAAGCCAGACAGCAGGAAGAGCAGTCAGACAGCAGAGAGGCTGGGCTCCTCTCTCCCTGCAGCCATCACTGAATTCCTTCACCTGTGACCATAGCCTTTACATTTTGACTCCTCTCCCAAAGGCTCACCAAAGTCTTTATCATCAATTCATCTTCTTGCACATTTAGGCCAAGAGAATATCTCAAGATGACTTGTCCAAGAAAGAGACTCTGAAATGGACATTCACTGGGCATGACAATAAATACATCCTAACACTTGGGAGGTGGAGAAAAGACTTGAGGACTTCTTGGTTTGCATAGCAAATTTGAAGCCATCTTTATTTACACAATGAGGCCTTGTCTAAATAGACAGACAGACGGACAGCAGGCAGACAGACAGGCAGGCAGGTGGGAAGGAAGAAAGGAGGGAGGAAAGGAAGGAAAGAAAAATGTGACTCAAGAGCTAGGAGGCATAGCCCAGTAATAGGTGTCTACCTTGGGACAAAGCTCTATATCCCATCTTCAGCAAAACAAAAATTTAAATACATAAAAATGTAAACACTATCAAGTGTACATCCTTAATTCTTAGGAAGGCGGCTCACAAGAAAGGGTGTTTAGGAATCATTCCTTACAGAACTGGAAGGAAGTAGAACTGAAAAGGAGGTTGAAATCTAAAAGACTACTGCTGAGTCTATGGAGAGTATGGAGAGCTGGGAAATCTAATGACCCTGGAGAGTTGGCCCAAGAGGCCCAGGCCTCACAGTCTTTGTAAACCTTAGGCTCTCTGAATACATTGAATTGTAGGTAGGCCACCTACCCAACATGCTTGAAAATGAATGCACTCATTCATTTCCTGGCTGACAAAGCAGCTCCTCATATCACTCTTTCCCAACTATCTGTTTAGTTCCCTCACACCTGCTCAGCTCCATCTCTGGGAATAACAAACATCCATCAATAAATATGTCACAATTTGCAGGGATTTTTCCCCATCAAATGCAACCTCCCTGGAAGTCTTGAAGTTGGGGAGGGATTTGATCTTGTTAATATTTATGAGAAATCTTGATGACTTTTCTATGGGAAACAGACATCATGAGAAATAACATCAAGACTATGGTTAATGGGCTGGAGAGATGACTCAGTGGTTAAGAGCTCTGACTGCTCTTCCAGAGGTCCTGAGTTCAATTCCCAGCAACCACATGGTGGCTCACAACCATCTGTAATGGGTTTTGAAGCCCTCTTCTGGTGTGTCTGAAGACAGTAACAGTGTACTCACATATATAAAATAAATAAAACTTTAAAAAAATAAGACTATGGTTATCAAGAGGTCAGTTATAATGGCTGAAACAGGCATGTGCTGTTGATTTGGGGAGAAGAGCCACTCAAAGTATATGTGCCTACTATGGAATGTGGCTGGAAAATGGATAGGGAAAATTTTCCCCCTTAAGCTGAGCAGTGGTGAGTCTGGCTGTTGCATGGATTGGGAGGGGAAGATAAGAGGAGACCTGTTCTTGTGAAGTCAATGATTCTTTTACTCTGGGCATGTTGAGTTTGAGCTGTCTGCAGCACAGACATTAAGCAGACACATCCCTACCTCCTAATGTTTACTGAGGTATAACTGAAAAAATTGTAAGCATTGAAAGGGTTCTGTGCAAAGGTACATCTATGTTCTGAAATGACTACCACAATCGAGTTAATTAAAACATCCATCACGTCATTTTATATTACCGTACTACTTAGTATCGAACCTCTTGCAATTTCAAGTTAAATGGCACACTATTATCAACTCCAGGCATCACAAAGTGTGCTAGATCTCCGACCTTGTTCATCTTACAACTAAAAATTTCTACCCTGTGATCAGCATCCCCATCTTATCCCACTCATGGAAGCTATCACTCCGCTCTGTTTATGAGCTTGGGTTGTATAGATTAAACATGTAAGGAAAATAATGTATTTGTCTTTCTGAATCTGGTTATTTGCATTCAGCATAATCTCCAGGCTCACTCATATTGCCACAAATGACAGGATCTCTTTCCTCTGTTGCTTCTGAGAAAAGGAGATCACCACATTTTCTTCATCCATCAGTGGACTCTTAGGTGGTTGATTCCACGTATTGGGTATAGTGGATAAATCTGCAATGAACATGGGAGTTTGGGTATTGCTTCAAAATAATGATTTTGTTTCCTTGTGATATATACATTAAAAAATGAGATTGTTGCATAATATGGTAGGTATATATACAGAGAGAACCACACATTGTTTACCATGATGCATTGATGATTTGCATACCCACCAAAAGTGTGTGTTGGTTCTCTTTTCTCTGTATCCTTGTTATCTCTATTTTTTTTTAAATTCTGAGTTCCATGTATTTATATGTGAATTTGTTCAACCCTCCATCCACCTATCTCCCTTTCCCAGTGGATGAACTCTCTCTCTCTCTCTCTTTCTCTCTCTCTCTCTCTCTCTCTCTCTCTCTCTCTCTCTCTCTCTCTCTCTCTCTCTCTCCCATTCTTTTTATTTCTATTCTTTATATCCTAATCACAGCCCACTCCCTCCTCTCCTCCCAACCTCACCCTTACAAATCCCTCCACCATTAATTACCTCCTTCTCCATTACCCTTTTCCCTTCTCCTCAGAGAAGGAAAACACCCTTGATTACTCTTCCAGCTTGTCCCAGCAGGTCTAGGCATATACTCTCCCACTGAAGCCCAACCAGGGAGTCCAGGTAGGGGGAAGGGAATCTAATGGCAGAGAACAGACATTGAGACAGCTCCCACTCTACATGTTAGGGACCCACATGAAGACCAAGCTGAACCTTTTTAATTAGTGTTTCTGGACTGAGCATGGGTAAGATGTTACTTACTGGAGTAAGTGTAATATATCAGTAGCTTTTGGTAACTGAAATAAATGGTACTTCTTTCATTAATAGCCATTAATTTTCATATCCTTCACCAATAACCATTAATTATCAATAGTCCCGCCTGGGGGAAGAATAGGTATCTCATGAGAGCCTCCTCTAATCATGCTGAAATGTTGACAGGACCAGTCTTTCAGTTCTTATGAGAAAATATTTCAGTTTGAATTTGATTTACATTTTCCTGGTAACTGATGATATTAAGCATATTTTCATGTATCTGCTGACTATTTGAATGTCTTGTTTGGGGAAATGTCAATTCAGTTCCCTGGGCCAACTCTTTATCAGATTACTTGAAGGGGTTAGCTGCTGAACTGTGCATTCCTGACACACTTTAGAAATCGCCAGACATTTGGTTTGTTTCAGTTGGACACTTCAAGCATCCATGGAGATTACAAAGCACGGAAATGCTGTAAACCACTGAAAGACTGGAGAAGAGGAAAGACAACCCAGGAGAATTCATCATAAGATATTCAGTCCGATATTTCCTGAGGTATTGTTGATGTGGTGTGCAAAGTTTAGA
Organism: Mus musculus; assembly: GCF_000001635.26. NCBI lineage: Eukaryota > Metazoa > Chordata > Mammalia > Rodentia > Muridae > Mus > Mus musculus. The sequence continues at coordinate 39,921,501 of NC_000073.6, read as the reverse complement.
CACCACTGTATAGATTTCATGTTTCACTCATTGTCTTTCTTGTTCATGATGCATTCAAGAAAGCACAGCTTTCTTAGACTTCATAGTGCCCTTGCTAGTTTTATGGCGGCTTTACATAAGCTACAGTCGGTTAAAGAAGAGGATCTCAATTGAGAAAATGTCTCAATACAAGCTGTATGGCACTTTCTTAATTAGTGATTGATGGGGAGAGGGCCCAGCCCATATCATCCCTGGCCTGTTGGCCCTAGGTTCTATAAAAAGAAAGCTGAGTAAACCATGGGAAGCAAGCCATTAAGCAGCACTCTATAGCCTCTGCATCAGCTCCTGCCTCCAGGTTCCTGTCCTGATTGAGTTTCTGGCCTGTCTTCCTTTGATGATGAACAATGATGTGGAAGTGCAATACAAATGAACCTTTTCCTCTCCAAATTGCTTCGGTCATTATGTTTCATCACAGCAATTGTGATCCTAAGACATATGAGTTAGGCTGCAGGAAGAAGACATTTTTAGCTATAGAGGAGTGTCTCTGGTTCTAGTCCTAGAGACACCATTCCTTTTCTTTTCGAATGATCATTTATTGTTGAACATTTAGTACATTTACCCATTGCACACTAATCATAGCCATCTACCCATCTCCATTCAACTCCTCTAGTTCCCCACCTCATCTTCCTCCTGGCTTTATTTCCCTTTTTAGTTTTTGTTATTAATAACCTCATGAGTCCAATTCCATTTTCAAAGTGCTATCCAAGGACTCATCGGTCACCTTGGGCTCAGCAGACTCCCAGGTGTGTGGCACAGCTAGATAAAGCCTGGAATTATTTGCAGGTAGAACCTTGATCCCTTCCCTCCTTTGGTTCCTCCCTCATCAGCAGGTTGTTACTCATCTCTGATGTTCGTTCCATCTGTTTTCTAGAGGTTTTAGGAGACAACAGCCATCTGCTTCTTGTTACCATGTCATTAGAACAATTATGACAAAGGAGAGTACAAGCCTCAGACATTGGGTCTTTCTGCCACCGCTTTCCCTAGAGGATGTGGGCTGTGTCCTTGTTAATTTTTTGCTTACAGTCTCTATCTCCAAGATTCTCATTCCAGACAAGCCTGGTAATCATGTAAGCAATTTCTGAGTCTAGAAGCAAGGGGAACAACATAGGATGTGAGAGAGTGCTGTGTTATTCCTGCCTCAGAGGCATTCACGGACTCTAAGTGACCAGCTGAAAGAAGACAACACAAAGAAATGAATTCAAATGGAAGACTTGCAAGCAACAATTAGACATGAATCTGAGCTCTAAAATAAGATTTGATGTTTGATGTTGATTGTATAATCAACACTAGACAGCTACTTTCAGATAAAGCTAGTCTTTTTGCAAAAAGTACCACTCTACATGTTGGGACTAAGACAAAAGGCAACCATTCTGACCATCTCTTCAGCTTAGGAATTCAAAAGGAGAAATAGTGGAGAAGACAGGTGTCCCGGTTTGCTTTCCATTGTTGTAATAAACATCATAACAAAAAGCAACTTGGAGAGAAAAGGATTTATTTCATCTTACAGCTTATGGTCCACTCCTGAAGGGAGTCAGGTCAGAAGAAACTAAACGCAAGACATAGGAGCAGAAACCATAAAGGAATGCTGCTTTCTAGCTTGCTCCCATGGTCATGTTCATTTACCTTTCTTGTATAGTTCAGGCCCATCTGCCTAGGGATGGCACTACCCTCCGTGGAATGCTCTTCAACATCAACTAGCAATCAAGAAAATGCCCCCAAAGCATTCCTAGAAGCCAACATGATAGAGTCAATTTCTCAGTTAAGAGTCCTTCTTCCCTAGTATGTTAAGTTGATAAGCAAGATTCACCACCACAACAGTTCATCATTATGTCTCCCTTGCTCAAAATCTAAAAGCCTTCTCTAACCAGTCAGGAGCTCTCAGCATACTATTTCCAGATGGGATTAGAATGATTGCAGAGAATTAACAAATATTTTGCTAGAGTGATACCCTTTCTGCCCACCTCAATACAGTCTGAGAGCAAACACTCTCAGAAGCCCAATCTATTTGCCAATAGAAGAATATTTGATGTGAGGTGTTTTCTCTTCTAAAAGACGGGTAATCAAATAAGACCTAAATTATCTAGATTTCACACATTTTAGCATAAAATTAATTCGTTTGGAGAATTACACAGCAGATAAACACACCAAGCAGCTAGACCTCCCTAATTGCATGTTTACATTTTATACCCGGCTCCCTTCATTATCCCAAGAAGTTGCCTGTAGCATGACTTTCCCATTAAGGAAACAGAAACCCACCAAACGATTTCATTTTTATGTCTGCAGAGCTCCTGATAAACTGACAGCACCATCGAAGCTCTCCAAATACATTTTATTTTCATTAAATGGCTAATCTAAAACCAATCAACCAAGACATATAGAGAATGGCTGCACAGAATAAGAATGTGTAACTCCCATGGAAATTTCTTGAGAACAAATCCACAGTAATTATTCAGACAGATGATACCTACCAAAGAGAATCTGACTTTAATGCAGTTGACACTAGTGTGTATGCCCTGTAATGATGGACAGACTGGAAGCCTGGATCTGTCAGCTGCAAGGCAACATTGGCAGAATAGGTGTTTGTGTGTAGATTAAATTACTCATTGCAAAGCTTAAATATGGAAAGAAGGCAAGATTTGTGAAGTATGAATACAATCTTGTTGCCTGACATAAACTATCCACTGGTGTGCTGAACTGAAGACAGCTACAGATCAAAACATATTAGAATCTACTAAAATTGTTAGTAATTGGAAATGGTAGTAAGAAACAATATATGTGTGATGTCTTGTTTTTAAAAAGAACTTGTTTCTAAATAGTTTCTAAACAGAAGGTATTCGACCTCATTCACATGGACAGAAGGGCTATGTGGACCCCCATGAGGAAAGATGAGGTTTTATTCATAGCTATTGTGTATATTGGTCAGTTTTACAAAGTAAATAAATCAGTCCCTTTAACATGAAACTGAAACTCTCACTCAGGGACCTGAGTGACAAGGAGTTGGTCCTAGCCCTCCAGCATGGTAGAATCAAACACAAATACGTTCTCTTCTGAACAATGTGGCAGCTGCATCTGTCTAGTGCCTCCAGTTGTTCCTTGTTCCCTGTGCCCTGTGCCCATTATGGTGGCCAGAATTCTTTAGCCAACTCTGTATCTGCATCATTTATTATCTTTTAGAAATGCTTTAGCCATGAGCAGAAAGTGTTTACAAAGTCACCCTATGTATTCCTTTCATGGCTGTGGTAAGCAAACAGGCATGTTTATGGGGCACTGAGCATCCCTGAAAGAGAGTCCTTACAGGAGCAGCTTCCCCCAAACCCAAAGGAGAAAGCCAAGGCCAAAAGGAAGTGATTCTACCTCTAGATACTGAGCTGTCACCACGCTGACAAACCCATACATCATCTCCATTGGCTTGAGACCCAGACTTCTTTGCTCCCCTTAGTTATTTTCAGTTAAAATAAAAATCTAAGGAAACCTCAGTGGGACAATTAACTCCCAAATATATGAAATGCTTTGGGAAAGCATGTTTTTTTTCAAAACAAGTCTTTTCCTGCACAGGACACACGCTCTATCTCAGAAGATCAACTGAAATAGATTTTTCTGCCTCTGGCACTGGAAGGAATTATTTATGCTCTGAAATGAAGCTAATGTGTGTTATAAATAAATCCTGGATGTACTTACCTCTCTATTACTGGTAGTTGTTGCACCTTGCAGGAAAGAGTTCAGGAGAGCCATTGTCTGGCCAGAGCAGCCAAATCTGCATAAACTATTTCATAGATGTCATGTGCTGTCACCTCAAGTGCTCTTGTCTGGAACACATGAGCTCCAAAACCCAGGCTCCATATGATTAAGGGGGAAAAAAAAAAAACAAACAAAATGCAGTAGCTGGAGCCAGAGCTCAGCAGTTAACACGTGCTGCTCTTGGAAGACGACCTGTGTTCAGTTCCCAGCATTCACATAGCATCTCACAACCACCTGTAACTCCACTTTCAAAGGGATCCAATGCCCTCTTCCTTGGGTACCTGTACACTCATGGTGCACATATGCACACATAGATCGTGCTCACAAAAATAATATAAATGAAATGAATCCATCTTCAACTTCACTTTAAGAACTTGAAGTATTAAGAACGGTAGTATATACCTGTTATCCTAGCATTTACAAGAATGAGTCTTGAGGATCAAGAGTTCAAGGCCAGGAGCTAGAATGGCTCAGTGGTTAAGTGCACTCACTCACTGGATGCTCTTCCAGACGACCTGGGTTTGATTCCCAGCACCCATATTGTGGCTTACAATTGTCTGTAACTCCAGTTCCAGAGAATTTAATGCCCTCTTCTGGGCTTCCTATGTGCACCAGACACATATGCAGTATATAGATATACAAGCAGACAACACACTTATATACATACAAGTAAAATAATTACAGTCTGAGTTACACAGAAAGAACTAGACATAAAATAAACAAAATGGAAAAGACTAAGTCTAGATTTGTGTCTTCTCTTTGTAACAAAGATGTTTGGTCACACTGGGTCCAAATTCCTTTTTCATTGCCTCCAATTCAAGTGATGGCCACCACTTCAGGTGCCCTTGAGCCTCTGCATAAACACAGCCCTTACCATTCCAAATTGTCTCTTCATGTCAGTCATAGGATCAGCTGCCTTAACCCTTATAAGACGCATGAAAAGGAAAGTGAGATATTTTGGTTACCCACTGTATTAGTCAGGGTTCTCTAGAGTCACAGAACTACGGATAGTCTCTATATAGTAAAAGAATTTATTGATGACTTACAGGTGGCAGCCCAATTCCCAACAATGGTTCAGTCGCAGCTGTGAATGGAAGTCCAAGGATCTAGCAGTTAGTCTCACACAGCAAGCAGGGGAAGGAGCAAGAGCTAAACTCCCTTCTTCCAATGCCCTTATATTGTCTCCAGCAGAAGGTGTAGCCCAGATTAAAGGTCTGTTCCTTGAACTCGGAGATTTAATCTTCTGGAATCCATAGCCACTATGGCTCGAGATCTCCATACCAAGATCCAGATCAGAAACTTCTATCTCCAAACCTCCAGATAAGGGTCACTGGTGAGCCTTCCAATTCTGGATTGTATTTCATTCCAAATATAGTCAAGTTGACAACCAGGAATAGCCACTACACCCACCTTCTTAACAAAGCCAGTGAAAGAAACAAAACCTGAGAAGGTAGCATGAGGCATGGGGGAAAATTAAAGAAACGATTATTTCTAAAATAAGAAATACACCCGCCTATCCCGGCCCTTCACAATTTTCTGAGGAAGTATCTGTTTTCATGATTATGATTGCCAAAAAAATGTACAGAAAACCAGAATGGAAGCCACATTTAGCACCATTCCACATGGGGTCCAGAGTCAGGGTCAGAAGTTACCAGAACAAAACAAATCACAACATTGAGTGTCCTTACCTTATGCTGAGTCTTGTTCGGTGTTGCCTACACAGTTTGCTTGCGATTCTCCAACACATTTGCTCTGTGCCACAGCTCTGTAAAGAATTTCAGCCATCTTTCAGAGGTTAAAGGTGGGTCTTCCCACATGTGAGCTGAGGGAGCTGTGAAAGGATGACAAGCCATGACAAAGGACAGAAACACTAAAATATTGAAAATCTGTCTCTTCTAAACATGACATACTTAGAAGATCAAAAACAAAGGAATGTGACTCTCAGAGGGAGAATTTGTGACATTATTTTCCTCCCCTGGAAAAAAAAAAGTCTTCCAAAAGTAAGAGGCCCATTGACCCTGACACCTCTGCCTCTCTATCACCTGGTCACTTTCCATTGCCTCCTCCCTCCCTTCTTCTTCTATGCCCCTCATAAATCCTATTGATTGCAACACCTTTTGCAAACACTTTGGTCAAGGCTGCAAGGCTGACATGTTGCCAGAGGGACTCAGACTATGAATCTCAAAGCCTTCTCAATTAAAGTCCCATTTGCTGCACTAAGAATGTGCCCTATTTATGGTCCCATCAGAAATAAAGGCTTGCTTTTAAAAGTATTTGTTCCAAACCTTTCTGAATGGTGTGGGGTGGAGACTAGAGTAGCAGGCCAGAAACCCTAGATACTGCAGAGGCCTAATATATATACTTCTTTTAGGTGACCCAACCATCCATTTCTCATAGAGATTCAGGACTACAAGCCATTATCCAAAGATGCCTGGGCACTCATGACAACAGAGATAGTTAATCTAGATTGTGAATTTACATGGATCTGAAATCTTTCTTGATGAGACTATTTTATGGAAAGATCTAAATATAGGTGGTACCTTTTGTAGCAGCCCAGATAAAAGGATGTGGAAGGAAGAGCTTTCATCACTCTTGTTGGGAGGTCCATATCTCCTGTTGCTGTTATGGCTACATTCTTCCACTGATCTCAGAAGCTGCTTCTATGAGCTTGCAATGTAGACTGAAGACCAGCAGATTTTCAGGAATCTTCCAGGCCTTCATCACCAGACTGAGATTGCCAAGACATCCAGCCTCCTAGTTCAGCATCTACCAGATTCTGATCATCTCCAGTGAAAGACAACCATTGTTGGACCACCCACATTCTTAAACCAATGTAAGAAATCCCCTTTTAGTATAAACATTGATTTTATGGGTTCTGTTCTTCCAGGGACCCCTAATATGATGACCAACCAACTCTTTGGAAACTAACCTACAAAACTATACTAGAATTAATAACAGTATGACATACATTAAGACTGAAATATTGTGTTTCAAAGAAAAAAATCTTAAACGGATATTTATCGTAGTCAGTGGTCTTCTCTAAGGCCTCCCATCTTGTTCAGTCATCGAAATGCAGCATAGAACTTGAGAAGGAAACACATGGCCCTGTGGGCTCCACCTTCACCAATGGTATCAGTAAGATTGTGTAAATTAGCTCTTGCTGCATAATAAAGCTCAACAGTAGTGACTTAATCAACATCACCATTTCTCCTCATTCTTGCTTATTTTGGCTTCTCTGGTTCGGATCTAACTTGTTTCTAGACAATCATATGCACTATTTTAATGGATGCTGAATCATCTAGAATGCCCTTATCCATGTGAGTCAAGGTAAGAGACCAGTTCTCAAATGGTCACATATTTTCCAGCTAGCAACCTTGGCTCATTTATATATAACCTTTAGGATTTCACAGTGTATTAGTGGGATTTCTATTGCTGTGAAGAGAAAATATGACCACAGCAACAATTATAAAGGAAAACATTTAACTGGGGACTGGCTTATAGTTCAGAGGTTTAGTTTATTGTGATAATGGCAGGAAGCATGGCAGCACACAGGTAGATATGGTACTAGAGAGGTATCTGAGAGTTCTATATCTGAATCTGCATACAGCAGGAAGAGAGTGCAAAGCATGGCCTGGCTTGAGCATCTGAGACATCAAAGCCTATCCCCAGTGTCACTATTCCTCCAACACAGCCACGCCTCCCAATAGTGCCACTCCCTATGTGCCTATGGGGGCCATCAATTTTCATCCAAACCACACACAGCACAACAACACCTTCTCAAGCCTCTGGCTATATGGGGTCACAAAGATGGAACCAACAAACAAGGAGTCTACATGGAACTGACCAAAGCCCTCTGCATATATGTTACAACTATGTAACTTGGTCTTTATGTGGGACTCCTAACAGTGGAAGCAGGAGCTATTTCTGATTCCATTGCCTGCCTTTGGGATCCTTCCCCCTTACTTCGTTGCCTTGTCTAGCCTTAATAGAAGAGGGGTTGCCTAGTCTTACTGCAACCTGATATGCCATGGCTGGTTGATATCCTTTGAGGCTGGCCATTTTCTGAACAAAAATGGAGGAGTAGTGGATGGGGTAAGGGAGAAACTGGGAGGAGATGAAGAGAGTATGCTGTGATCTATATGTAAAATAAATAAAATTTAAAAAAATAAATATAAAAATAAATGAATAAAATGGGCATAGTGGTGCACACCTGAACAAAAATGGAGGTGTTAGAGAATGGACTGTAGGAGCTGAAGGGGTTTGCAACCCCATAGGAAGAACAACAATATCAACCAACCAGATACCCCAGAGCTCTCAGGGACTAAACCACCAACCAAGAAGTACACATGGAGGGACCCATGGCTTCAGATGCATATGTAGCAGAGGATGGCCTTGTCGGTCATCAATGAGAGGAGAGGACCTTGGTCCTGTGAGGGCTTGATGCCCCAGTGTAGGAAATTCAAGGGAGGGGAGGCAGGAGTAGGTGGATGTAGGAGTAGGATGTGGGAACACCCTCATAGAAGCAGGGGGAGGGGAAATAGAACAGGGGGGTCCTGGAGGGGGGACCAGGAAAGGGAATAACATTTGAAATATAAATAAAGAAAATATCCAATCAAAAAAAGAAATTGTATACAAAACATTTTAAAGAAAATCAATGGATTTTTTCCCCCACAATAGGAGGAACTTCAGTTCCAGGGCAAGATGTACTTGTTAATAGAAATTTTGGAATACATCCCTCAGTAGATGGCCCCATACCCATAAACATACAGGAAGCACCAACAGGACTCAGTGGATTACCCAGTACACAAACCAGAAGGACATGACCTTAGGAGGGAGATGGGACTGAGGTTCCCTGGAGAGCTGGAGGAAGGTAGTGGTAGGTGTCTATGATGCAAATATATCATATCCATGTATGAAAGAATAAATAAAATATTATTTAAATGTTTACTAACCATCTAGAAATTGAATAGACTAGACGAAGAGAATAATTCTTTTTTAAAAATTAAAGTGTTGAGAAAGCATTAGCATAGTCTATGTGTTCGACTGAATTTCCACAGCAGAGTCTGAGATTGGGTTTGAAAAAAAAAAAAAAAAGATTCCATAAGACACCTACAGTGACACGGGGAAGCAGAAGGAACAGAGACAAATGTGTTAGAGAGCAGGATGCCACTATGAAACTGGGAGATATGGGAGTTACTGAGGATGGAATCTGGAGTTATGTATGTTATATACGTGCTCTGCAATTTTTTTTTCTGTAAGCCTCAGCACCATCTCATAAATGTTTTAAATAATTAAAAATGTCTTCCCTCTAAAGTACTTACTTAGGATGGTGCCGAGGATATACTGCATGTTAGTTGATGCTTTTGCTCACCTATTGTTATATTGAGGAGTCAAAACCCAACAGAGGGCATGAAGAGATGAATCAGTGGTTAAGAGCTGTTGCTGCTGTTGCACAAGACATGGGTTCAGTTGTGAGACCTCACACTGTCACTCAGAATCATCTATAACTCCACGTCCAGCTTCCATGGACTCCTACAGGCATATGTATGCATCACATAATTTTTAAAAATAAATATTTTTAAAATAAAACAAACAAACAAAACCCACCAGAGCCTGGGATTCAGGAAAGCATTTCAACAGCCAAGATTAAAAGGAATCCAGAGCCTTTGTTCTCTAAGCAGAATTAAATGCTTAAGTACAGAAAATGAGACCATTATCATGAATAAGGTTTTACAGTAGTGAGGAATAAATCATGAGCGCAAATAGGTAACCCGGAGAGAAGCCCAAGGTGGGAAGAAATGCATTAATTGGATTTGGGTGGGAAGCATCATGCCAGCCCTCAGTCCTACAGTCAGGCAGCTCAGTAAGTACAGCACTGGGACCGAAAGCTGCAGACAGGAAGGCAACCATGTCTGTCTCCATCACCCCCAGAGCTTTTCCTGAGGGTTCATTTTGGCACTGTGGCCCAATGGACAATCAGAGCCATGAATGCTCTCTAGATACTCCTGCGTTAAGGCTTCTGTGAATTTGTTTAAGTTCCCAAAGAACCTGGGGCCAGGCCTGGGATTGGAAGCATGACAGACTGTAAGGAGAACTGACTCCCAAATCACATTTTGGGGATCCTACTACCTGAAGCTCTCTTGTTAGCTCTGTACTTTCTTGGCTCTTCACCAGCCTTTTTGAGGTGAGTAGCTTGCCTAGTTCATCAATCTTGTCTCATAAAAGAATTACTTATCTTGAGAACTTAATGAGCAGAGTACATCTGCCAAGGTCTGTGCTGGGTTTCCCACTCTGTGTGACTGCTGTCTCTACAGATCCACCTTACCAATGGGAAATATGAGGCTCAACCATTCAAAGCAGAGAGATAGCTCTGAGCGAACCACAGAAACACAGACCCCCAGCAGTGGTCTCTTCATTGACTATCATAATTGTAATGTGTCTTGGACACACCTGCCATACACTCCTGCTGAGGATATAAATTACTTAGGCAGAGTCCTTGTAATTCTTTGATTTATTAATTAATTTCTAATGCTGAAGGCTGAAACCAGAGCCTTGCACACAGCAGGCAAGCACTCTACCATTGAGCTACATCTCCAACTCTTAATATGTTTTTGAGATAGTGTCTCCCCTGTGTAGTCAGTCCAGTCTGGTCTCCAAGTCACCCAGCTTCCATTATGTTGGAATTACAAGTGTGTGTGTCATCATAATCATCTCTCAAAGTTCTAAATTGTGAATGACTCAAGAAGAAAATTTCACTGGATTTAAAATCTTTCCCAGAAAGGTGTTTATCTCGTATCTGTTTTCATGGAACACTTGCTTGAACCATGCTAAAGACACACAATCCTACTGATGGACAACTATAGTGTTTGAAATGAGAGGTATACTCCATAGGCTATGTATTTGGACACTTGTTTCCCAGTTGGCTATGGTTAGAGAGGCTATGAATCTGTTAGGAGGTGTGACTCTGTTAAAGGATGCCACACAGGGTGGTCAATGAGAATTTAGAGCCTTACTGAACTTCCAGTTCACTCTTCTGCTTCCCACATGTGAATGGAGAGCGACATCTCAGCTTGCTGTTCTGGACACCTGCCGCCATTCCTCCTGTAATTGGTTGATCTGATGCTGTCTGCAATCCTCAAGGTGTGGTTGCCCCCAATGAGTAGATACTCAGGTATTCAAGTAATGCCAAGTGAACCTTTTCCCCAATTTAACTGTCCAATAAAGGGCTTCTTATGGATAGTCTCTATATAGTAAAGGAATTTATTGATGACTTACAGTCTGCAGTCCAATTCCCAACAATGGTTCAGTAGTAGCTGTGAATGGAAATCCAAGCATCTAGCAGTTACTCAGTCCCACACGGCAAGCAAACGAGGGAGCAAGAGCGAGACTCCCTTCTTCCAATGTCCTTATATTGTCTCCAGCAGAAGGTGTAACCAAGATTAAAGGTGTGTTCCACCATACTTTTAATTCCAGATGACCTTGAACTCAGAGATTTAATCTTCTGGAATCCATAGCCACTATGCCTCAAGATCTCCATACCAAGATCCAGATCAGAAACTTCTATCTCCCAGCCCCCAGATAAGGGTCACTGGTGAGCCTTCCAATTCTGGATTGTAGCTCATTCCAAATATAGTCAAGTTGACAACCAGGAATAGCCACTACAGGGCTAAAGCCTGTGATTGGATAGTGGGTGGAGTAATGGGACTGGAGGTTAGAAAGAAGGTTGCAGGTAGGGAGAGAGAAGAAAACAGACAGAGAGGAGGAAGTTTCAATGGACAGCAAGTAACAAGGTGCTTTATAGTTGGGGAGCCCTAGATCTACCCAATCTAGGCATTTTGGCTTTTAATTAAAATATCTGGATTGTATGTCTTTCATACAGGCTTATAGAACATTAATTCCAGCAACACCTTCCCTATCCACACCTGTAGATAAACATCTTTCTGGAATCAAATCAAAATAAACTCTTCCTTCTATAAGTTGCCTTTGCCAGGGTATCTTATCACAGCAACAGAAAAGTAACTAATGGCAGCAGTTTTCCCTGTTGTTAGTCCCATTTTATTTTTAGCCTCTACCTTTGCTATCTTTCTACTGCTGTGTAAAACGTCATGACCCAAGGCAACTTATAGAAGTAAGAAATTATTGAGCTTAAAGTTTCAGAGGTTCATGAGAATTATGGTTAGGAACCTGGCAGCAGGCAGGCAAGCATGATGCTGGAACAGTAACTAAGAGGTTCCATGTTGAGACAACAACCATAGGCAGAGAGACAGCACTCTTGGAATAACAGTCTTTCTTAACCTCAAAGCCCACCCCCAGTAACTCATGTCCTTCGACAAGGCCACACCTTCTCATTCTTCCCAAACAGTTCCACTACCTGGGGACCAAGCATTCAAGTATATGACTCAACAAGGGCCATGCTCATTCAAACCACTATATGCTTCCACTCAGTCCCTTGTGTTCTCAGAATGGTTCCCAGCACCTTCACATAATAGTGCTCCAACAAGTGAGGACAGCAGTCTGTCATTCCCACAGTCTTTTCTACTTCAGAACTTAGAAGTTTAAACAAAGAGGACCAGGTCAGAAGAGACAGGCCATTCAAGACAAGTTAGAGAGTCTGCTCTGACCTGGTCTTCTGTAAACACAATTCCTGTGATCCTGGCAATCTTAAACTCTGCTGCCAGACAGCAATTCTGTCAACTACAATCTCTAAGATTCCATGAAAATGCTGAAAACCATGAAGTCTTTTTTATTAATAATGGAAATGGTGCATCTGGCTTGCGATGAAGACTAAATGGGGCATCATGGGTAAATTGCCTAGCACAGACCACATGTTAGATACTCACATTCTTCTATGTTGTCCTGAGGGACAGTGGAACTTTATCTTTACCTGCTTATAAATGATTCCGACTTTAATCATAAAGGTCAAAGGTAAAGAAGTACACCAAAGCAAGCTACAAGTATAAAATAGGGATTAAGATCTTGCACATGGAAAATAAATACATAAGTGTGAAACTTTTTTGTAAAGATATGGCCATGATTGATTCCTGATTGAGGGGAAACCCTGCTCAGAGGAGGAGGGGAAGGGAGATGGGGTGAGTGTTTGTGGGATGGGGCGACCAGAAGGGGGTCAGTGGGCAGGATGTAAAGTGAATAAGTTATTTTTAAAAATTAAAAAAAAAAGACTCCATAGACAGGAACAAAGGAAGATAGGTCCCTGAGGACAAAGCTACTTTCCTGAACTTCTTAAAGTTAATACAGTCGCTATCCAAGGTTTCCATGTGTCATGAAAAGCTGTTTGGGAAGGTGAATTAGAGTTCTATAGAAATCTTTACTGATAAATAATAGAGGTGATATAAAGATATAGATTATATATAGAGAAAGTGGTGATAGACAAATGCACAGATTGATTGACACATAGAAAGGAATTGTGGGGAACAGGAAGCCTCCTGACCTGTAATATAAAGACCCAGGAAAGCTAGTGATATGGATCTGTGATGATTAATCTTGACCTGATTAGGAATCACCAATGAGACACTCTGGGTATATCTATGGATACTCTGGGTATATCTGTGAGGGTATACTCAGAGAGGGTGAGGTAAGGGAGAACACTTGCCTTGAATGTGGATGAAGCCCTTCTGTTGGCTAGGTATCCAGACTTAAGAAAAAGGAGAAAGACATTGAAATTTGAGAATACACCCTTTTCAGCCTTCTAGACTACTATGAGGTGACTTGCTCTGACCCAACCTTCTCCCTCGTCAAGATGGAATGAAACATCTGAAACCTTCAGCCAAATGGGCACTTCCTTTCCCAAGTTGTTTCTGTCATATATTTGGTCAAAACAATGAGTTCAAGTCTAAAGACCTGAGAACCAAAGGACCTAATAGTGTAACTAACTCCCAGACTGAACACAGATGATGACAAGAAGGGGTGGAAGAAGAGGAAAGGTGAGGAAAGAGGAGAATTCCATCATAGCAACAGTCATATCTCCAAAAGTCACTTAAGGAAGACAGTAACTAACTTTACAGGTACTCCGTGATACAGAACACTTGGAGAAGAACCACTTGCTAGTATATTTCTAAAGATACTCGACATCAATTGACTTAGTAAGTTAGAAATGTATCTCTACATTCTAAAGAAACTACAGTTTAAGACGTATACTATCCTCTTTTTCTCCTTCCATCTGCCTCCCTCTCCGCCTCTTCTCACCATTATCCAAACCTCATCACCATCACCACGGTAGCCATCATCATCAAAGGCACATCCATTGGAGCATCCCAGGAAACTGCTTTCTGTCTGCTCTAACTGAACTTTGAACTTCATTTTCTTTAGCCCACTGTGCAGACTATGGAAATTTTAACTACTTAATTATACATCATTACTTAATTACTTGACCAAATCAGATTCTTTCCCTTCTCAAAGGCTTCATTTATGTTTTCTCTGGACCCTTAAAAATAGCCACTTTACAGCAATGAGGTTCACTCACTATGAACCAGGGAGATTGTGTTTGGTTCTCAAAGGAGAAAAAGAAACAGAAATAAAAAGAAAAGGGAGAAGAGAAAAGGGGAGATTTTTTTCTTGGACCATTTTTGATGAAGGGATAATAATAATCATGATTGAGGCTATTTAACAAACTCTTTCTCACAGGCACTTATAGTTAAATTGATTTTGCTTTTGTGAAGACATACAAGTTTCTTAATTTTTAAAAGAAATGTGAACTAAAAAGGCTATTAAGTTATGGTGGTAGTTTGAGTAAAAATGACTCCCATAGGTACTGTTTTAGTTAGGGTTTCTATTGCCGCATTGAAAACACCATGACCAAAGCGCAAGCTGGGGAAGAAAGGGTTTATTTGACTCATACCTCCACATTGTTATTCATCACCAAAGGAAGTCAGGACAGGAACTCAAACAGTATAGGAACCTGGAGGCAGGAGCTGATGCAGAGACCATAGAGGGGTGCTACTTAATGGCTTGCTCAGCTTGCCTTCTTGTAGAACCCAGGACCACCATCCCAGGGATGGTATCATCTACCATGGGCTGGATCCCTCCCTACTGATCACTGATTGAGAAATTGCCTTACAGCTGCATTTTATGAAGGCATTTTTATGAGACTCAACTGAGTCTCCTATCTCTCTGATGACTCTAGTTTGTGTCGTACTGACACACAAAACCAGCCAGTAATAGATCTGTTGATAGTAGCACTAGTAGGAGGTATGGCCTTTGTTGAAGGAAGTGAGATTATATCTCTTCCTGCTGCCCATAGATCAAGATGTAGAACTCTCAACTCCTTCTTCAGTCCCGTCTGCCTGCATCCTGCCATGTTTCCTGCCATAGTGAAAATGGACTAAATCTCTGAACTATAACCAAGCCCCAATTAAATGTTTTCCTTTAAAAGAGTTGCCATGATCATGGTGTCTGTTCACAGCACTAGTAACCATAGATACATGGATATACCTCAGTCAGGGATGTTATCATTAATGACTACAAGCCCAGAAATTTTAGAATTAGAACATTCTAGAAGAGACCTTTTTCAAAAAGGTCTTCAGTTAGTGGATACCGAAAAGAACATTTTTCTGCCTATAGAAAATCATAGTTCTTTACCTCCATTTGATATTTGCCCCTACTAAAACAGTTTTTACTGTTGACCCTGAGTTCCTGAGGCACAGCCCCACTCCTACCTGGGATTGATTCTAGAAACAAGGATTGTTAAATGTTTACTGTCTTCTGTCAGTAAACAAACACAGCAAATCTCTATACACATTGGGAAAGTTATCTCTCTTCCAGAATCTGAAATTTATACCCTCGTAGTCAACTTGATAGTCCCTGCATATATTCCCTTAGTACCTTCATAGTAAAAGAAACTTCTTCAATAAATGTGATGTGAAATAAACAAGTTTCACTTTTTAGAGATAAGTTTCCTAATTCTTGAAAGCAAATAACAGAGGCCTCCCTTTCCCAAGTTGTGGTTGGCTTACTCTCACAGCTAGGTAAAACCCATACTCTCACAGCTAGGTAAAACCTACTCTACCAAGCTGTCATAGTTAGGGGTTCTATTGCTGTGACCAAACACCATAACCAAAATGAACAATTGGGAAGACTGATTTATTCAGCTTACACTTCAACATTTGCTCATCACCAAAGGATGTCAGGACAGAAACTCAATCAGAGAAGGAACCTGGAGGCAGGAACTGAAGCAGAGGCCGTGGAGAGGTGCTACCCTTGACTTGCTCAGTCTGCCTTCTTATAGATCCCATGAACACCAGCCCAGGGGTAGCACCACCCACCATGGGCTGGGCCCTCCTCCATTGATTACTAACTGAGAAAGTGCATTATAGCTGTATCTCTTGGAGCCATTTCCTCAACTGAGGCTCCTTCCTCTCTGATGATTCTAGCTTGCATCAAGTTGACCCAGAACCAGCCAGTACCCATGCATCTAGCCTGGAAATTTACACAGTACATTTACTTTCTAAATAGATTAGAGCATTCAAAGTATGATGAGTCTTTCATTTTTTGGTTTGAAGTTTTTACATTTTAATGAGTTAGTTGTGATTTTGAGTAGTTTTGCTTTTGGTTTGGGATGTTTATTTGGTCTGTTGTTATTGTTTGGTGTATTTGTTTGTTTGTTTTATCAACTCAGGATAAGAAAGTTCTGGCTCAAGGTGATGTTTTTAATCACTCTAACTATGCAGTTCACTAAACTGGCCTTGCCAATCCTGGACTACTGTGTGGTAATGGAGCCAAAACATCAGAAGATTAGGAATCTAGCATGTGCAGCAAGTATGAGGCCCTATAGCTGTGACTGCACTTACAAGGCCACAGCCCAGGCCCCCAGCTTCTATCCTAAAGCAAGACATATGTGCTGACAGCAAAAGATTCTAAGAAGGAGGTTGATAGGAATCCAACAAGTGGCAGCAAACTGAGCCAGAAATAACGTCTCTTCAGAAACACCGTTGTTTTGATTGTATAGAGAGGAGGAATGTCCTATGGCCGGGGTATATGTAGAAAAGCACAAGCCACAGCTATGGGCCCTTAGAGCAAATGGCACATGAGAGATATGCATAGGAAAGAGAGTCAACTGTTATCATTCTCACAAAGAAAAGGGTGGAAATGTTGCAGAAGGGGAAGGGGAAAGAGGAAGCAGAGCCTGCCTGAGGAATTGTAGGTGTGATGGTTCTAGCCTTTAGCACTGGCACCAAAATCAATGCAATCAAATTACCAGTCCAGATTAGGACTCAGATGGGCATGTAGCTTATGATGAAAACGGTCTTTCAAACCAATAGAAAAAAGATTCAGTATACACAGCAAATTTCTATACACATGGGGAAAATTCAATTTACATTATTCTCCCACCATAGTAAACAAAGAGGAATTCTAGATGTCTCAATGAGCCAAGTAACTGAACTAATTGAAAACCATTTTTGGTGTAGGGTCTGCATGGTGGACCTGTCCGTGTGTATGTGTAGGTACACGTGTATGCCTATGTGTGACGTGCAGATAGGCTAGTTGTCATTGGGTGTCTGTCACTTATTTCCACCCTAATTTTAAAACGTACGTTGATTTGTTTCCAGTACATGTTTGTGTTTGTTCGTGTGTGTTGGTTGCTTGGTGTGAATGTGGATGCTTGTGTGTCACAGCCTGTGTGCAGAGGCCAAAGGATAACTTTAAAAAGTTGAGTCTCTCCTTCTACCAGGAGGTATGTGTTATCAGGCTTGATGGCAAGTACTTTTACTCACAGAGTCATCTCCAGAACCTCTAACTTCATTTGCTAATAAAGTTTTTAATGATTTTTAATGATTTCTCTGAAATCACAGGTACGCAGAGTCACATCCAGCTTTTCTGGGAACCCAAACTCAAGACCTCATGATGAGCATCAAAGAAGGCCCATTCAGCCCAAGCTATATAGTAGAATCCTTTTAAAAGACCAACCAATAATAATAAATAATGCTTGCCTTCCACTCTGTACATTTTGAAGCATTTCTTGTCTCATACCCTCAGCTCGTAGTGCAGTGTGGTATACAGGGACCAAACAAGGAAACTGTGAGCTCTGACTGTGTGACTGTTACCAATCAGAGATGAGGCAGGACTCCAAAGCTCCTTTGTTTCTGGTTAAAAGCTTGCTTCCCTTCTTCTTGCTGTTTCTCAAGGATACTGACCAAGAGTTGGAGCCTTTTTTCAGTGAATAGCCTGTACACACTGTGTAAATGTGCACCTGTGACAGAGGGAAAATCAAGCCCTCTATAGAAGAAGCAGACAGCAGGCTTGTTGCTGCAACCCTCTAGTTTGTACTTCATGCCACAGATAGTGTCACTGATAAACCAGCCTACAGTTAACTGAAAAGGGAATGTTTCAGCAGTGCCTGTAGGATTAAGAGGGGGCGAGATGGACACCCTGGGTGGAAACAGAACACAGGTTCCCTATCCACCACTTTGTGTTTGAACACATTAAATCCTTCTACGTTCTTCTTCCTGCGGTGCCTGAATAGACTCTAGCCGATCTAACAAGCAGGTTGAGTATATGTATATATACATATTCCCTGCAAGGTACAGGCAGCTCCACTTAATTTATAATCATTCTCCCTAACTCAACTGCTCTATGGTATAGATGCACTTTATTGGGTATAATGGAGAGAGACAGTCTCTCAGAGGAGATTCACTGCAGAGGACCTTTCCAAGTGGAGTGACAATAAGGCACTGTGTCATGAGACGGCATCAGATAATGGGCCATCAGTGCAACATAATTATTCTTTATGGATTTTAAAGTGAGTGACTTCCCTGGAGCCTGACATTAGTAGGTTTCCAAGGTGCTTGATTGTTTGAGAGAAAGATGGTTTGCTACTGTTTGCCACTGAATATCAAAAAGTAGAACAGACCAGAGAACACTAGGAAGGCTGAGAACGAGGGAGCTCAGGTACAGGACCATGCAGGCTGGCAGACCTGCCTCCTCCACTACTGGTATCCACCAAGCTGCAGAGGCTCTGCTGTGGCAAAGGCACATTTCAAAGTACTTGACTCTTAATGTCTTATAAGGATTAAGTTAAGGTCTAAAGGAAGGAATGAGCTGGAACAAGAGAGGGTAATAGAATATATGCAACATCAGCATGTAAGGAGAGGTCTCAGTGGTTAAGAGCACTAACTGCTCTTACAAAGCACCTAGGTTTAGTTCCTAGCACCCATATGGCCTCTCACAGCTATCTGTAACCTGTTTCCAGGGGATCTAACGTCCTCTTCTGGACTTCTCAGGCTCCAGTCATACACATGGTACACATACATACATGCAGACTAAGCATTCATATATATAAATAATTCTTTTAAAAGAGCACAAGAGAGAATATTTGGGGGAGGAGAACAACAAGAGAGAGAGGAGCAGGGTGGGAGACAATAGGGAAAGTGAGTAAAAACATATTGTAGCCATACAGAAGTATGAAAATGTAACAAGAAGCCCCACTAATTTGCATGTGTGGTGCATAAGAAGTAGTCAGTAAATATGAAGAGCTACCCTTACCCTCTGTAAGTCTCCATCTCTTTCCCTCACTCTCCTTCTCCCCTGTGTTCTCTCTTCCTTCTTCTCCACTCTTTATACATTCTAGGAAAGCACTTGATCACTGAATAACATCGCCAGCACCTAACTCAGTGGTGAAACCATTCTGACATATAACATCTTAAAGGATCGTAAGAAAAGAATGTTCTTCAAAACATTTGTGTAGCAGATGTTTTAAACTCAACCAGACAAGTGGGAAAACTATCTATAAATGTTATATAAATGTTGCTTATTAGTTGTTTGTATGCCGGGTCCATACTTTTTTTTTTCATGATTTCCCCCCACTCTCCTACTTTCTCGATGTAACAAACTTCATCCTTGATGCCAGCTTTCCCTACTCTTGTATGTGTGTGTATGTGTGGGGGGTGCTGGCTCCTCCAGAGTTCTCCATTTTTCTGCTCTCTGAAGCACTTGGAGACTCCACACCCTCTGAGTCCTCAGATAAAGAACACAGGCAATGGGGAGACAGAACACAGTACAGTCTCTGTACCCTTCACTGAGATTAAAGCATCTCTCTGACTCACATATTATACTCCTCCTTCCGTTCCTGTTCTTGTTTTCTCCCTTTCTCTTTTAGGATCTTGGGATGATGCAATACTACAATGGTTTCTTTTCTGTTGTTGTGAGCAAACACCATCACCAACGTCTGGAATGATAGCTCAGCATTTAAGAGTACTCGGTGCTCTTATAGAAGACCTAGGTTCAATTTGCAGCATCTAATGGGCAGGTTACAACTAGCTGTAATTCCAGTTCCAGGGAATCTAATACCTTCTTCCAGATTCCATGGCACCAGGCATGCATATGGTGTACACACATACATGCAGGCAAAACATTCGTTCATGTAATAAGTAATAACATAAAATAAGATACAGTTAAAAGACATGGCCTTTTAGAAGAAAGCGTTTATTTTGGCTTACAGTGCCAGAGGAGAAGAGTTCACCATGATGGGAAGCATGGCACAAAGCAGGCGTGGTGGTGGCAGGAGCAGGAGGCTGAGAGGTCGCATCAACTACAAATATGAAATGGAAAGGATGAATGGACATGGAGCTCACTCTGAACCTCAGAACTCAAGCACAGGGACATAGTTTCTCCAGCAAGGCAGAACCCTTCCATAACCTCCACCAAGAGTGCCACCAGCTAGGAACAAGTGTTCAGACATAGACACCTACTGGGACATTTCCCATTCAAACCACATTAGCTACCCTGCGTTCCATCCATACCTGTGCAGGTAGCCCTTTCCTGAGTTAATCTAATTATTTCTACTATCTAGTACCCTTTTCTTTGCTATTTGTCACCAAATGCCCAACTATATATGTATGATTTCTTGTTCCTTTCTTTTCTTTTGATGTAGATTTCTATTATACTTTTTAGCATTATTGTGATTAAAAATGACAGAAACTCAATTTGGAAGATTTAATAAAAAATGAATGTGATTTCTGGGCATATATCCAGGATCTTGATGTCATTGGCCTCCCTCCCTTCCCTTTCCTCTCTCTCTCTCTCAACTCTGCTCTCCTTGACATTATATTTTCTCTGCATGGCTTAATCTAGATGGTAGGAAAAAATGGCCACCAAACCTAATGGTTTACATCAACTGGACAGAAATTTCTACTACAATGAAATGGTGTCTCTTTCTCTTAGTTCTAACAGGAGTTTTGGCCTAGCCATGACGGTCCTGTCTGTTGGCATTGCCAGACAGGTGGGACTCTGATTGGCCAATGTGATCAAATGCTTTGAAACAAAGGACTGGAGTGATCACACATGCAGTGGAGACTGCAAATATCTGGAAAGACAGCTTCCCTGAGAGTGGCCACTTCGGAAAATTAGAGAAAATTAATTATAAAGTCATAAGCTCATTCTATTATTTAATATTATTTTATTAGTATCTACTCATTATCTAAAACAATGTGTTTTATTATCACACTCTTCCATTATATTCTCTTGTCCCCCATATGCCATAACATTCCTCAAGTAATTCCTTCTAATTTCATCTCATATGTGATTTTTACTTTAAATTCCAGATCTCACATATGAGAGAAAATGTATTCATCTGATTTATGCTGTTTAACATAATGATGTCTAACTCTATCCATTTTCCTTCCATCGATATAATTTTGTTCTTCTTTGTGTCTAAATCAAGCATCACTGTGCATATATACCACATTTTCTTGATCTGTTATTCATCTGTTGACAAACACCTAGGCTGGATCAATAGCTTAATTATTGGGAACAATGCAGCAATAAACACAAGTGTCAAGTATCTCTGTGGTATGAAGAGTTGGAACCCTTTCAGGTCTATATTCAGCAGTGGTAGAGTTGGTTCCTGTATAGTTCTCTTTGGAGTTTTCTGAGGAGCCTTCACACTAATGTCCATAGTAACTGGACTATTTATAATATACTAGCAATGTGCAAGAGTTTCTTGATCCCTGAATCTTTACCTCTAGATGGGGTAAAATAAAATTTTACTGTAGATAAACTTTTTCTTGATAAGTTTGGACTCACCAAATGATCCCCAAGCCCTTTAAATGGTCATTGAATATCTGCTTAGAGCCCATCTCTTCCCCCTCTTCTTCCTCTTCCTCATTATCTTCCTCTTCCTCTTCTTCCTCCTCCTCAACCTCCTTATACTTCTCTGAGTATAGCTGTTGCTCTCTCCTGCACAGAAAAGTTCACTGACAAAGCACTGAGAAACCACACACAAGGCAGTTAGTGAATGCGGGCTCATGGTAGAGCACAGCCCATTCTTGCTGCATTTGGTAGTTTTCTTGGGCTGTATGGCTTACTAGAGACTTCCTAGGATTAAGACTTGGCAACCTAGAATGGGAAACCAAGATACAGCAGCCTCTAAAGCTGTTTAGAAGACAAGAATTAAGTGTGAAATGCAAACAGTGGGAGACCTGTCAAAGACTAGTCATGATGACATGGTCCTATGAGCTTCCAGGGACCATGTGCAACCCAAAGGGAAGTCAGGCATGATCCCTTTCCTCAATAGGCATGTGAGAAAGAATCAAACAAACATAGACAAGAAAGTGACGTGAGTGGTAGGTGGGGGTCCTCAGAGGTATGGAAATACATGCGAGGGTAGGCCTAAGCATCTCAGAGACATCTAAGGAGGTGGAAGTAATCAGTGTATGGATGTTATGTCATGTATAAAAAGGTTATTTAGCCCACGCTTGTGAAGCCTATAACACAGTCTGACATCTGGGGAGGACCTTCTTGCTACACATCACATAGTAAGGTGAGCCAGAACATATGAGCTCATTATGTGAGGGCATTGGTGCTTTGAGGGCACCAGCCTCATCCCATGATCTCATCTCATTCTAATTACCACAAGGCCTTACCTCCAAATGTTGTCAAACTATGATTTGAGGTTAAATGTCCAGAACATGGAAATGATGCCTGAGCCAAAACATAAAGGAGGAAGAAGACTTCAGCCTTATGTTCAAAGGACTGGAAGAGAAAAGAAGAGGGCGTGTAAAGTAAAATTAAGGGGCAGTGTGCCTTCAGGCACTCAGCAAAAATTGATGACTGGGAGCCAGAAGTCTTCCAAGAGACAATGGAAAATTTAAGAAGGCAAAAACTACTGAACTTCTTCTAACAAGAGAGAGGTTTGGGAGATGTCTTAGTAGTTACGGGCATTTGATGCTCTGACAGAGGACCCTAGGTCAGTTCTCAGTACCTACATCAGGCAGTGAACATTGGTCTGATACTCCAGTTCTAGGTGATCTGATGCCCTCTTCTGGCTTTCTGAGGCACTGCATGCACATAAATACAGGCATAATATACTGGTCATGTTTAAAAATATAATAATAATACATTTCTATAAGAAAGAACACACCAAGAAGGAGTGGCAGAGATACCCAAGCCAAGTCTTAAGGTATGACCACCAGCAGCATTTGTAATAAGTAAGGAAAAACAGCAAGAAAGAAGCTGGGACTGACAGGGTGGGCTGCTTGAAGAAGAGAGAACAGATAGCTTTGAAGAAGAAAAAGTGGCCAGTGTCAGGGTCCATAAAGAGAAGAACAGCTTGAGATGAGGCAGACATGCTGAGCAGTCTATTAACCAAGCCTGGGCTATGCAGGTCATAGACTGCTCCTCTGGCTGCTAGTGGAGCAACTGTATTTTTTTTTCTTTTCTTTTTTTTTTTTTTGGAGGAAAGGGTTTATTTCAGCTTAAAATTTCACATCACAGTCCAGCGTGGAAGAAAGTCAGGACAAGAACTCAAACAGACAGGAACCTGGAGGTAGGAACTGAGGCAAAGGCCACAAAGGGGTGCCGCTTACTGGCTTGCTCTTCATGGCATTGATGCAGTATACACTTATATGGCCAAATGCTGCGTATGGTTTCAGGCATCTTAGAACACATAGACAAGGAGGCAGTACTCTTATTTTCCTGCTCGTACAGAGGTGGAGCTTCTTCGCTAGGGAAGAGTTCACATTTTGGTAGATGTTCAAGATGTCTCCAGTACCGGGATAAAACATTTAGCAAGCAATCAACAAGGCTGCTCCATAGCACAGGATCAGCCGCAGTGTATCCCTGCCAGCAATGTTTAGTGATTTCTTCCATAAAAAATGTAAAGGGAATAAGATGCTCAGGTGTGCCAGTACATACCTAAAATCCCACCTCTTGGGAAGTAGAGGCAAGTGTCTTAAGATCAGGAAGGGTCGTAATCAGCAGCCAAAGGCAGAGATGACAGTGGCTTGAAAAAGTCGGGAGTTGGTGGTTGTGGGGAAAAAAAAGAAGAGAAGAATAATCTGTAATGTCTCTCGTGAGTAGGTTCTACAGCATCACCAGGACTGGGTGAGAAGAACAGGAGAAAGCAGCTGCCTCCAGCCCCAACCCAGACTTCAGCCTTTGAACCCCACCTGCTTAGCAAACCCCCACAGATTCTACCTTCCTTCTTAGAAGAGATGTGCATACATTCCCAGGAAACACCCAGAAAAAAGCTACTCAGACTTGCTCCTGTTCATTTCAACTTTCAAATGCTTACTGTATTTTTACTTCACAACTAAATTTCTCTTTAAAAATATTGCATTAGTCACTCTCCTCTCACTCAAAGGAGTCTGATGATCACAATTATGTAATCCGTTAAGAGAGAGATTAAAATGCTTGACTGTTTCTAGCAGATGGTTTTCTAGGGCAGAGTTTCCTAAGTGCCCAACATTTCCTCGATGAAGAAAAGAACAGATGTTAGAGAGATGGCTTAGGGGTTAAGCTACTCTTCTGGGGAACCCAGGTTTGATTTTGAACATTCACATGGTG
The DNA here is from genome assembly GCF_000001635.26 of Mus musculus. Classification (NCBI taxonomy): domain Eukaryota; kingdom Metazoa; phylum Chordata; class Mammalia; order Rodentia; family Muridae; genus Mus; species Mus musculus. The sequence goes on along the minus strand of NC_000073.6, from coordinate 39,896,931 downwards.
GTTAACACCCTTAACTATATCTCCAGTTCCAGGGGCTCTAACATTCTCTTCTGGTCTTCTCAGGCACTGCACACTCATGGTACACAGACATACATGCAGGCAAAACACTCACGGTTCTAAAATAAAAAAAATAAATCTTTAAAAATAATTTTTAAAGAAAAGTATGACTACTGCACCTGAAGTTAAATGTTGCCAGAAAATCAGCAAGCAGTGGTCTTCTTGTATCGTCCTTACTCGATACCACAGAATCTAACCTCAGCCAATGTTTAGACTGCAGAATCTATTCTGATGTTCAGGGGCCACCACCAAGGCCTGACTCCAGCAATTAACTACTTCAGTACCCTGTGCTGCACAGAGGTGACTGGGATAATCAAATCTGCAGATTTCTTCTCTTACTTATCTCCCCAGGATGTAATTAGCTCAATGTGATGTAAATCCTGGGTTTTCACCTCCCTTTACAGCTCATTGAAATGTAATACTTCTATAAGGTATTAAGAAGTACAAGGGAAACCCCCAAATGGTGATTACATCATAAGAACTTGGTTTTATTAATGGTGAATCCACATATTATTAGTGGATTAAATGGTTGTCTAGAGACAGAATCTGTTATAGGAGTTTGGTGTGGTTCTGCCTCTTTCGTCCAGCCCCTTTAGCCACATGCCAATGTGTACTAGGCGTTGGGACATCTTGGTTACTGTACCACTTGCAGTTAGGTAGGTCACAGGCTTTGAGGGAGGGACTTCTACTAGTATGCTGAAAGACAGGCATAGTGCTAAACTGACTTCTAAAGACTTATTGGTAAGCCCATAGATTAATGCATCTCTCAGCTGTCATGAGTGAAGCTTCTTTTAGCAGAAGGAAATTAATACAAAGACTCACAACTGGGCAATATCCAGAAAATAAGAAACTGCAGAGTGCTTAGCCCTCAATGGGATGTTTATATCACACACATACAAGACATAGACACATGCACGCGCACCTCCCATGTCTCAGGAATCATAGGAGACAGAAGCATTGTAACAGCCAGAGGCAATAAATGACTACAGAGAACCAGTGTCTTCCAGACACAAGAGGGAAGCCACCCATATGAATTCATAGCAACTGTGACAGTGTGCACAGATCAAGCCAGACAATCCCAGATGAATCCCAGCATGAAGAGGGGAGGTGATCGCAAAATCCCACATCTAACAGAGAAGCTGTTGACAAGAAATGGTAGCAGGGAGAAGGAGAATCTGTTCCCTTCAAGGACAAAGCCTCTGAAACACAACCCAGGACCTAGTAGCTGGCCCTATCCTTGTGCACATAGGGCAGGACTAAGCAGACACAATACACTAAAAAAAAGAAATAAGATAGAAAAGAGCACAGAAAATTGGAAGAGAATAGTAGTGAGGTGATAGAGAAGACAGTGGAGAGGGAGAACTAGAAAGGAAACTTGGCCAGAATACACACCATGCATTAGACTCACACATGAACTTCTCAAATAAGAAAAAAAGACTTTCTGGGGAAAGCTCTGATGGGTGGGTCGTGTACTCTGGAGTGAATTTTGACACTGGCTTCATTATGTCTGAGAAATCTCCAATGCAGGGTCAGCATTTAGAACTTTGTGCTAGAAGAAATGACATTGCTTCTGTGTTCATAAAAACCTTCAATTGAAGAGGGGTGGGAAGAAAGTCCTGTGGTAAGAAACTTTGCTACCAGTGGGAGAGGCTTGCCGAGTTGGCTTCCTGGGCCTGCTTTCCAGGAAGAGCCAGCCTGACTCACCAACCTTTTCCCATCTCCCCAGACAGCAGCAGTTTTGAGACTGCTTGCCTGATAAGTTGGAATTGAAGCCACAACAAAGGTGGGTCTGAGAAGGGCTGGATACTCCTGACTTGTCTGCAGAGAATCTGGGATGATTCTGTGGTGAGACGATTTGATCTACATGCATACGCGAGTATAATATTGCTCTAACTCTGAGCAGACTCACCCAAGGGAGAAGAAATATCAGGGAGACCGGCCAGGAGCTTCTTCAGAGTAGCTCAAGAATCCAGAACGTAAAGGAATAATTTCTCACTCAGGCTCTGCCTGTGACTGCTCTCCAAATATATCCTCAGAGAAAGAGATAGATAGGATGGGCAGGAGCCTTCATCCCCAGCATGCCAGGCCTGCCAGTGCCTGTGCGCATACAGTTAGATGGCACTGAAGCCTGCCAAGTCCCAGATTCCAGCAGTCACAATACAAAGCAGCAGAGAGCTGGGTGGGTTTTTTTTTATGTTAATGGATCCAACCAGGGTTGGATCACTATTTAGAAAAATGATTCAGTTTTCTTTTGCTTTTCTCTTTCTTTTTTTCATTCAATCAGTGATCTTATTATGAGAAAAGCGAATGGTGTTAACTCTGCACCAGGCACCAGAGTCTAAGGCTTGAGAGGGTAAATACAATTACACATTGTAATGAAAGCAAGCGGAGCGCCTTCCAGCCTCAGCTCCGACACATTCAGCTATGCTTTTGGAGAGGCATAAACAATGCAAAAACCTATAATTGCTGTGTCAGTCAAGGCATCGATGCAGAATACCAAAAAGCACTCTAAGCCGCCAGCTTCCTGGCCTTAGAAAGGGTACAGAGCCACACTCTCCTCTGCTGGGAGGGCCTAAGGGACCAGGCAGCCATGCATCCTAGATACTCAGGACTCCTGACTAGGCTTCTATCACCCCCACAGACAAAGATGCCAACAAGGATAAAACACCCACCCAATCTCTCACAGATACAGGCTCAAAATGATGGGACTGTGAGCACGGCTTTTTTTTTCTCTCTCTCTCTTCTACCTATAGACCCTCAACCTAAACCTTCATGGATATTATTGTTTCTAGATCAGGCTTTCCAGTCGAAATGAAATATAAGAAGCCAGATATGGTGGTACATGCATGTGATTCAGCACTAGGAAGGCTGAGGCAAGAGGTTCACATGTTCAAGGCCAACCTGGCCATACATTCAGTACAATACTGGCTTAGCATGAATAAGGCCCCAAATTCAGTTCCTAACACAGAAAGGTTTTTTGAAAGGATACAATGCAAGCCACATGTGTAACTTCAAGTTTTCTGGTAAGCAGTTTAAGAATTATTTGACATCAAGGGGCTAGAGAGATGGCTCAGCACTTTCTACTGTTCCAGAGGACCAGTTTGGTTTCCAACATCCATAGTTAGGAGGCTCACAACTACCTATATCTCCAGCTCTAGAAGATCTGATGCCCTCTTCTGGCTTCTATAGGGACCCCATTCATGTGCATAAACTTTACACAGATACACACCTGGTTTACTTGGCCAAAGAGATGGATGAAATTGTGTTATTTGAAGGAAATTGGATTCAAGTGTCAACTGATGTTTTCTGGGGGTGAGGGGTGGGGGGCGGAAAAACACACCTAGGCTGAAGATTCAATCTGTAGACTGGCTGACTGGAATATCTGAGAACTGGAGTGTTAAAAATCAGAGTTGAAAATTCTTCTTGGGCTTCTTTCAGTCCTTTTGTTGGCCACAGGTATCCCACCTCTGCATCTGACTGTCATAACCCCCTTTTGAATGTATTTACTTGAAGATTGTAAGTCTCTAGCAGCCCAAGCTCAGGATGTCACTAGCTAGTATGTGAGACCTGTAACAGAGGTTGCACAGCTTCGCTGTAACCTCCCTCATTGTTGCATTTAATAAGTGCCTTGACTTTGAACTTTCTTTATTCTGGTACATGGATATTAGAACACGAAGATTACTACTTGCATGCTAAAACATGTCACTCAGGACAACATGAATCCACATTTGCAGGTCTTGATCACTCATATTTGATTCAGAATAAACTAGTTTCTTATCCACCTTGGAGAGCTGGAGTTTTTACAAACAGCTTTGGCCATCCAGACGAGACACTCAGAGGTTATCCCTATTATCACAAGGTACCAGCATGGGCCCTCTAGCTTGATCATCGGTGTTACCTCCTTGAGTGGATGTTGAGTTCTTTCAGAAGGCTAGATGTGCTCTGAAGTATCGCCGTGATCCATCACGATTGTTCTGAGCTAGTTATTAGATATGCACTTATGTTTATCAGAAACTTTGTGTGCTAGCATTCAACCATTTTTGCTACTCACTCCCATAATCACTAGCTCTAACCTCTCTTTTCTTGTCTTCTCTCCTATTATCTCACACACACACACACACACACACACACACACACACATCATCCTCCAAACAATACAAATAGCAATCAACCTATTAGTAACCCAAGACCCCCATCTGCATGAAGCTACACGTAACAAGCTATTAATAATGGAATAATTTTTCTTCCCTAGAACAGACACTAAAGATGAACAAGTTTTATTCAAAGCTGACAAATCAAACACATTTCCAATGTATCCTCACAGAAGGATAAGAAAGCAGATTAATTATGCCTAGAATCGGTTTGGGTATCCATTCAGAAAAGACAAACTATGGGAGCCAGTGAGATGCATCAGGTAAAGGAACTTGCTGCCAAGCCTGAGGGCAGGAGTTCCATCCCTAGAGCCCATGTGTGGAAAGAGAACACAAATTCTTACGATTGCCCTTTGAACTCCACATGCATACTGTGGCAACCATCTGCCCACATAAATAGATAATAAATAATGTAATTAATTAAACATTTAGAAGCCAAATGGTGTCCTCTAAGTAAACTTTTATGGAGAATCCCGTATTTATTCCTATGCACAATTGGGCATCCATATGATTAAAGTCACATTCCCTATGGGCAGGCATATACCTACTATACAAAGGCAACTTATCCAAGTTGTCACTCATGCTATGTCCTTTAGCAGCCAATTCATACTTCTCTAGAACTCCATCAAATTAAGTCTGAAATAATAAAGTCATTGAGTCCTCTCATTTATGTGGACTGCTGTCATCCTTGCCAGCATAGTTCTTTCAGGCCCTGACACTCAATAACAGAAATGTGACTGAGAACTCCCTAGAACTCAAAGTAATATCATTGGGAAGTCCAATACAACATCTATTCCTGGGCTGGAAGAAATCTTAGTGTCTCTGTTGTGAAGGCACACATAGGGGTGGTCACACAGTGTCTTCCCCTTTATGTTCCCATGACTGTGCAGGATAAACATGAGACAGTTGGATGAACTGGCTGTGATCCATCATGATGCTTCTGAACTAGTTATTAGATATGCACTTTTGTTTATCAGAATCTTTATTTGCTAGCAACAAAGCCTCAGGTTGAGACTGGAAGAAGTTAATCCCATCAGCACATAAGTCTGACCCAAAACACACTATCAGTTAGTGTAGAAGGTTGAAGTTTTCAAAAGAAAGTGATGCTAAAATGGGAAACAAAGATTCCAAGAAGGGGGAAATTGTTTGGAGAAAGTCATAATTGGGATTCCAGGTGGAGTGGCTTCTGTGTTTGATAATTATATTAATTCAGTTTGAAAGTATTTTGGAAAAAAAATGGAAAGGTTTTAATTTCTGAATTTCTTTTGATATTGTTATTGGTTGTTTGGTTTTTTTATGTTCTTAAGATTTATTTAGTTTTTTAATGCATATGAGTGCTTTGCCTGCATGTGTCGTATACCACATGTTGTAGTGCCTACATAGACTAGAAGACTTTTTGTGCTATAGCTATAGACAGTTGTGAGCCCCTATGTGAGTGCTGGGAACTGAATCCGCATCCTCTATAAGAACAACACATGCTCTACACTATTGAGCCATCTGAAGTGGGAATGTCTGGTTTCGTTGGAGACTCAATTGTTTCATACGATGTTTTCCTGGAGGCTGTCTTATGAGAGGATGTTTTGTGGAGTACAAGCACATGGTGTTTTTCTGACAGCTGTCTGGTGAAAGGGCATCTGATGTTTTGCTAGAGGGGATGCTTGAGAGGACATACGATGTTTGAAAAGAGTGTTAAGTACAACCCAACAGATAGTGGGTGGTGCTCTGGCATTGGCTTATCTCGCAGCTCTTTGCTGGTTGCTTTGCTGACACTGGCATTTGGTGATGACACCCTTGCATTGGTTTGCCTTGCTTTCTTCAGTGGTCTTTGTTTGTTGTGGCTTCATGGAGAGAAACACACCAAAGAACTTCTGGTGGTATTCTGGCTGGTTCTTACCACTTCCATGGACTTGTGCCATTTGGTGGAGCCTCACAGTTTCTTCTGGACCGAGCTGCTGCTACTGATTCATGTGTGATGTTTGCCGAGTGGACTGGACTCCTGACAGTGAACAATGGAATCGCACCCAAAGAACTTCTGAACAGGTCCACATTCCCCTTGTCCTATTAACCATCTTCCTCCTCTACCTTTGGTCAATCGGCAGTAAGGGAAGTTGAACCATTTAAAAAAAACAAACAAACAAAAAAACTTATTAAAGTAGGTTTTGAAAAATCTAAGCCATCTCTCTAGCTTTTTATTTTTACTAATGCCAAATTAGAGTTCCTACGAAATAGAACTAATGGGCATAAATATGCAGCCTTCTTTAATTGTAATTTAAAGGAATCTTAAAATATGAAATCACTAATTTACAAAAATATCAATAATAGTTCACTAATAAAAGTAAACAATTTATTTCCAAACAAATAAATAGATGGAGACAAAAGTGGAAGATTAAAGAATATTATAAGAAGTTTTTCGAAAGGTAATACTTAAATATTTCTTAGTCAAGATTAAATACAATTGTCTTAGTCAGAGTTTCTATTCCTGCACAAACATCATGACCAAGAAGCAAGTTGGGGAGGAAAGGGTTTATTCGGCTTACACTTCCATACTGCTGTTCATCACCAAGGAAGTCAGGACTGGAACTCTAGCAAGTCAGGAAGCAGGAGCTGATGCAGAGGCCTTGGACAGATGGTCCTTACTGGCTTGCTTCCCCTGGCTTGCTCAGCCTGCTCTCTTATAGAACCAAGACTACCAGCCCAGAGATGGTCCCACCCACAAGGGGCCTTTCCCCCTTGATCACTAATTGAGAAAATGCCTTACAGCTGGATCTTGTGGAGACATTTCCCCAACTGAAGCTCCTTGCTCTGTGATAACTCCAGCTTGTGTCAAGTTGATATAAAATTAGCCAGTACAACAATGTTATGAAATTAAAGTTCTGTTTTCTATTTACCACAGTAAAGTTTTATCTTTGGGGGAAGGGAAGCAGTGTAAGAAGAGGATTTTTGTTTTAGCCTTTGGCTGAATGGGGCAATTGAAACCTGATGATTGAGCCAAATGCCTCAAACTGGAGGATATAAAATGTCTTACTTTAAGTTTGTAACCTTCTTTTGTTGAAAAGCTATTACCTAAGTGGTAGGGAAATTTTTTCCATTAGAAAGAATTATTCCTTCTTGGGACATTTCTTCTAAAATGCACAGCGATTGTAGAGCTTACTTCCTGGATAAGTATTTAAATCCATTTGTTAAAGTCGGCCTGCCTGCAGTGCAGTACTTTTATTATACCTGTGATCTTCAGCCCTCTGAAGCGGTTGAATGAACAAATAGCACTATAAAACCTGAGTTGGCAAAACTGAATGAAGCCTTCAGTATCTTTAGTGAAAGACACCTCATTAGAGTTCCTAAATGAGACCTACCTCATTTGGAAAATATCAGTAATTTTATGTAAATGAACAAAGGGCCATATGAGCCATCACTGCTAAAGGAGACAGGATAAAATATTGTAAGAAAATTTTAATAGTAGTAACTAAATTTCTGTATTGGCCACAAAGCCTTTCCACATGGGATAGGTAGAGCAATAGAGCAGTAGTTAATACCATGTGACTTCTGTCAAATGGAAAAGATATCACATTAAAAACTCCCTTCGGCATACACGGAAAGGACCCTATCAGGTCCTGTTATCCACCTTCTGTGCTAGAAAGCTCCAGGAGATAAATGGTGAGGATTTATATTCCTCACAGAGACTCGTGCCAACCCCTCTGAGGATACATCCACATGGACTTCAGAAGAAGTAGGTGGCACTCATCTTCAACTACATGGTTAACTGAGTTCCTTAGATTAACTGAACTCAAACCACTTTGACACTTCTGCTGTCATTCTTTTAACTTTCAGTCTTTAAAAAAAAAATTGCCTAAAGTATCTGGAATTCATTTTTGTATGGTTTCCTAAAGGATAGGTAAGCTAACTAGTTTTATGTCAACTTGACACAAGTTAGAATTCTTTTAAAAGAGGAAACCTCAATTGAGAATTTGTCCCAATCGGACTGGCTTATGAGAAAACTGATGGTGCGTATCTTGATTGATGATTGGATGTAGGAAGGACCAGGTCATTGTGAACAGTACTATCCCTGGGCTGGTGGTCCATGATGCTATAAGAAAGCAGATCAATAAGCCTGTAAGCAGAACTTCCCCATGGGTTCTATTTCAGTTCTTGTTTCCAGGCTTCTGCCTTGAGTTCCTGTCCCAACTTTACCAGATGATGTACTACAAGCGTAAGATGAAATAACCCTTTCCTCCCAAAGTTGTTTTTGGCCCTGGTGTTTTATCACAGCAACAGAGACCTAAGATAACAGGAATTGCACTGATACTGTTCTTAGAAGAACTGCAGATGAGAATGCTTATCCGATTAATCATGTTTCTATTCTTGATGTCTGCTTACTTCCTGCATAAATTATTCATTTTTTGCTATATTCATAGAAGAATTTTCTTATTTATGTTTCGGTGAAATTAGAACAAAAAATTTTAGATTGGAACAGACTTATTTTAAATCTTACTCTGTTTGGGGTAAACCTCTTCTGTAGTCCACAATAATAGAATTTCTTCCATCTATATAAAAGAGAAGCATGCTGAGTGTGTCTAATCAAGTAGATTGCTGTGTTGTCATTGATACTGGGCATGTTAATATATAATGAATTCCTAGATATAATGGTCAATCTTTTGTAGCTGCCTATATATCTCTTCAGAGATTAATCTGTCCTGATGACATGTACCTGCCTTGAAAATATGGCTAGATACCCCACACCATGGGATCTCTCCAAATCTATCAGCCACACAAATCCCAGCATACAGGCATAAATTAGTGGACTCAAATTCCAGATGTGAACATTCCTATCAGGCCTAGAAGTCTCTTGGAGGTCTCAGGGCAATTTTCTATCTATCGCAGAGTAAATATGATAGTATTAAATCTTGCTTGGAATACCCAAAGTTTTGGGTTGACTCTATCCCAATTACATAAGAACAATCAGCCTCCAAGGTAACAAACAGCCTTTGTGGTGGGGTTATCAAAGTTGGACAAATACTAGACCCAAAGGATATCGCTCTGGGGATATAGATACTGGACAAGGAATTTTAGTATATTTAGAAATTGTTAAGTATAATAAATAAAGAAATACTTTAGAAAAGGATTCAGGTTCTAAACAGGTCACAGAGAAAGAATGTTATTTTGAAAAGAGGCTATAGGCTAAGATCTCATGATTCCCAAATAAATTGGTCTATAAGGTATACCATAGTATAGCAAATATTGGAAAAACACTAGACAATATTCACAGTGAGAATCAAGTAAGCAGTATTACAGTGTGACTCCTTTTAAGTCTCATTTCCCTTAGTGATTAGAAAGTAGAAAATAAGATTTTTATGCCCTCCATATCGATAAAAGTGCAATATCTCCTAAATCCGTACTCTCATCCTTTCCTCTAATGCTTACAATATTTGATACATGCAGAAAAGACTGTTTTATTGGGAAGAAATTAAATGCTATTATCTGACCTCTGTATTGTAACTTCCCACTTAACTTCTCAAAATTGAAATCTAATGTAATAGACAATTGAAAGTAGCCCCCAAACTATAACAATCTGAACACTAAAGATTAATTTTTCATAAATTTAGAACTAGTCTATCTACATGAAGATGTGGCTACAGAATCAAAATGGCAATAATAAAAATGGAATTTAATTAATTAATTTATTTTGATTTTTTTTCAAGACAAGGTTTCTCTGTGGAGCCCTGGCTGTCCTGGAACTTGCTCTGTAGACAAGGCTGGCCTTGACCTCGGAAATCCACTTGTCCCTGACTCCTAAGTTCTGGAATTGAAAGTATAAGCCACTACCACTGAAAACGGTAGTGAAAAAAACTGCAATGTAATAATGAGTTGTTTTAAAATTCAATAAAATAGACATGGAAGACTAAAACATAATCAGTTTAGCAAAAAAAAAGGACAATGGCATATACAGAGGATTTTTAGTAAAAAAAAAATCTGCTACTTTAATATTTTTATTTTTATTTCATTTATTTGTGTGCATATGTGTGTGTGCATGAATGTGTGTGTATGTGTGTGCATGTATGTGTGTGTGTGTGTGTGTGTGTGTGTGTGTGTGTGTGTGTGTGTGTGTGTGTGTGTGTGCATTAGAAGACAGCTTTTCAGAATTGGTTCTACCCTTCCACTATGGGATCATATAGTTCAATTCAGGTCTTTTATATTCTCTGTCATCTCACCAGCCCTATTACCCTTCTTGTAGTTCATTCTCTCTGGTTTATTTTTGTGGTTCAAGATGTGATTACTTAGTTTTCTGTCCCATGCCTCTCCCACCATTATGGATGTGCCCTCTGAAACAAGCCAAAAGATGCAAGCCCTTCTTTCTACAAATTGCCTTGGCCATGATGTTTCATTACAGCAATAGAAAAGTAACCTAAGTACAATGATATAAGCATGTGAAAATTTTATAATGTTATAATCCATTATTTTGTACAGTAACTAAAAAGTATTGCTATTTTAAGGGGAAGGGCACAGGAGTTAAGTGTTAGCCTATCATGCAGGGAACTCTAATTCAGTGCCCAGTAAGGTCATGAGCTTCTGCTGGTCCAGCACTCCCTTTATCAGCTCCTGCTGCAAAAGGAGGTAAAAACACCTCTCAGTCCTTCCACCAGTATCAGCTCACCCTGCCCCATATACTCTTTCTCCCCTCCCCCCCCCCCCTGCCGCCTTCAAGTAAGCTTTTGTTATCCTTCTTGTAGATGTCTGTCTTAGTTAGGGTTTCCATTTCTGTGAAGAGACACCATGGCCAAGGCAACACTTATAAAGGCAAACATTTAATTGGGGCTGGAGAAGGAGCTGAGAGTTCTACAGTCCTGATCCAAAGGTAGCCAGGAAGAAGGTCTCTTCCATACTGGGCAGTCACTTTCCATGGGCCAAGAATATTCAAACCACCACAGTGTCCCACAAAGAGGCCCCACTGAGGAGCTTCCTGGATTTCTAGGGATGAAAAAATTGTGGTTAGTTGGAGGATGAAGAAAAAGAGGAAACGTGTTTTTCTGCAGAGGAGAGAAATCCTAGCTCACCTGCCTCTCACTGGCCAGAATCCTCAAGAATAAACACCCTTCTGAAGGAATTCAGAATAGTGCAGAGCTGCCTCCTCCAAGCCCCCACTGAGGCCATCTTCCCTATTCTAACTTCCCGAGTCTCTTCCCACTCTCACTTTCTTACTTCCTACCTCCTGAAGAGATATCCTTTATTCTGGTTCAAGGAAAATCTTACCCGTTGAGAGTCTGGATCATTCTCTCCTTACACCCTATCCTCACACCTCAGTCCATTCTCTGCACTCATGCTTTTAGTCTCGGTTTCTACTTTGTGAAATCCCAATCAAGGTATCTCCCTCCATCGTCTCACACAGCAACATTGCAGTCTCTTGCTTTCTGCTTCTTTCACTTCCCTCCCCACCCTCTGCTCCTGACTCCCATTCTAAACTTACCTGCTTCTCAGTTCACCATCCATCCGCTCTGCACTTCTCCCAGGCACCTACCCCATCCTCAGACACTTCTCTTTGCTTCCTTTTACTGGGATCTTAACACAATAATAAAAGAAAACTTGTCAAGGTCATAGATGCCTTGACATGACATGACACCCACCCAGTCATCTGTAAACTGAAATTTTCTGTAGAAGCCATGTTTGTACTGGAATCCTATAGACTGACCGGCTGGATGACTGCATGACTGACTGGGGACTGAGCAGGATTTCATGGTTGTGGTTTTGCAGGTTAAGGACCAAAATCTCATCTTGGGCTATCTTTAAATTTCCTTTGAAAATCTGTTGTCAGCTTTCCTTTGAGAAGTCCATACCTACATTCTCAGGGTGTTTTACTTTCTTCCTGAGTGTTGTTCTTCCCTCAATCTTAGTACGTAAAACATGGCAATGTGGCTTCTGTGGACACAGCTCTCATGCCACTGTGTGCAAATAAGCAAGGAACTTCCTTAGGAAGCACCTAGTCACCTTACATGAAGAGTGTCCTAATGTCATAGAAGAGGAAGAAAGCCAATATTGGTTATGACACTGTTTCTTCTAAATAATGTAATTAATAAAAATAAAGAAAAAAATTTTCTTAAGAAACTCCAACTATGCTAACAAAAAAAAAACATGGTTTATTAACAATACATAAAGCTTGTATACTATACTAATTGTGCCTCTTGGGACTTACTTCCTCTGGCTTGGCCCCAGGCCCTGAAATTTCTACCATTTCTAAAATAACACACCCTGTTAGCAAACGTTATGTGAGCCTACCACAGATGACTACTCAGACACAGCTTATGGCCAATTGAAAGTTTTCATTCCAGCTAGCTGGAGCTATTCTCAGGTTAACTAACTACTCCCCAGAACCAAGTATAGCCTGAAGTTAGCTGGGGCTTTGGCCTTTGGTTCCTAGAACAGGGCTGGGTAATTTTCTATGGGATTTTCTGTAGAGAAATGTTAATTCCGCAAAATGGCTGCTCTGGCAAGGGGTCACATCCAAAGACTTAGGTCTGTGTGATCTGGTTGGAATATAGACACACCCTTAGAACGCACCTTTAATTCCAAACAATGTAAGTAAGGTTAGTTTATAGAAGGAAGGAGCCATGCTTAAAACTGACGCCTAATTGGGAGACAAACAAAGAGACTAATCAGAGAAAGATTTGACAGAATGAGTCAGATATAGGATACACTCAACTCTCATGAGGACAGCACAGGAAAGGCAGGCAACTGAAGAGAACAGAGTGAGGGAGGAGGGAGAAATCAATTTTACTGGGATAGTTTTATAGAGACAGATTTCAGGAAAGGACAGAATGAGCCAGAGAATGAAAAGGAGCCAGATTAGATCAGATTGCCAGAATTAGTTTGAGGCCAAGCAGAGCAATTTAGTCAGAAGCCAAAGAAGACAATTGACTTGCTCAAGTTCATAGCCAGTAAACACTAGAGTATATCTCTATTCTTTTAATTATCAGACACTATCTTTTCTTTTGCTCCGGGCTACCTGTTGTTATCAACAAAGATTTCCCAGATATAAGCATGAAACAGTAATAAATTTGACTGGGTAAGTAAAATATGACACTCAGAAATCAGCACCTATATGTATGGAGGAGATACTCTGGGCCTTGTGGCTTTGTCTCACTCTCCACTCTGTTTGCCAAGGCTGCGAATTCATTGTGGGGCGATACAAATTGGTCTTCTGAGCTCTAGGAATAGACCACACATCCACTCTATCTTAGATGGCAAGCAAAGATAACCAATAGAGGAAGCAACCTGCAAGAGATGCTTGTGCCTGTACTGTGTGGACCTCCAGCACCTACCTGAGTTTTAGGGATTCTAAATCTCTACCAGATTAGACTTATGCACATCCATAAACAGTACCAACTGAACAGTATGCAGAAAGCTGACTTTGCAAATGTCCAGTTTATTGAAGTCCATTTTCTATTTTAGTTTGTAAACTTCTCTCCCTGCACCTCCCTTCACTGGGGAGCCTAACTGTCCCTTGGAAGAGTTGCACACTCACCTGGTGTGTGGCCTTCCAGCCTAATGCAGCTTGCAATGTGATCTGCATGGTCAGAAACCTCTCCTACTTAGGAAACAGCCACTCTCCCTGATTCTGTCAGGAAACTCGGTGGGGGGGGGGGGGAGGTGACAGAAGCAGGCAGGAAGGGGCTAAAGGAAGTGGCTCTATCTTTTTGAAACAGATGCCTATCCTGAGTTCCTTGGTACAGCTTCATTCAGCCCTCATAGCAGAGAAAAACTAAAATATAAAGAAAGAATGTTGTTTTAGGCCTATCATAAAGCACTCAGAAAGGTGACATGGGAGGATCATGATCTTCGAGGCTAGCCTCAAAATCCAAAACAACAAAAAGTCACTGGAACCATTGGGGGGGGGGCGGTCTCAGTGTTTCTCTTGTGTAAAATGGGAGTAGAACTAATAACATCACAGAATAGTTTTGACAATTAAGTAAAAATAAGCTAGATGTGTACCAGTCTGTGAAAATCTGTGAATGGCATGGATAAAGTTTTAGTCTCTAGGAGAGATACCCTGAACCAGGAGGAGCATTAGGAGAGTCCTAGCAGGACTTTGGGCCATGTTTATGTTCTTAAAGTCAGACCCCCAACCCTGCCCAGCCCTAGCTGAAGGACCTGGAATGTTAGGCATAGCATTCCCCAAGCTCTCTCCTTTGGGACCCTCCCTGCTTGGTACTCATGCTGTGTATGTAGAACTAGGGGATATTGTCAGCCAGTGGAGCTTTGTCTTGTGAAACCCTTCAGACATAAATGTCTGTAAATTCCCTTTGTAAGGAAGCCAGTTGGTGATTGGTTTCAGTCACTGGGGTCAGGGATCCTTTCTAGCATGGCTGGTTTGAGAAATCATGGCATGAAGGGTAGGGCAAGTCAGCCAAGACCTTGGATGTCAAGAGGTTTTCTTAGCTGAGCTCTACTAGGCACAGAGAATCCCAGGAATTTACTGCATCAGCTACAAACAAAGTTTTCTCACACTGACTGGTGGGATCGTAGGCAAGACAGCCATGAAGATGTGAAGCTCAACTCCTGGTTAGTATCTGGCTCTCAGACAACCTTAGAGAAACAATGAGGGTCAGAAAAATGTGAATTCATATATCCATGGGTTACTTTTACTGAGCCTTGAGAGTCAAGATGCCTCAGACAAAATACTAACACTCACTCTGAGGCTCTTCTCAGGACTCCTGTTTGAGCACTGATAAAGAGTCTGCATACCCAGTGGTTTGCATATAAAAATATGGACACGGAAGAAAATTTTCCATCAAGCAATATTCTGCCAAAGCTAAGATAGAGAGTCTATTTCCCAACCCATAAAGATCCCAAAGGCAGATTGTCTCCTTGCCTTCTGAGAACGGTGTCTGTCCTAGGCAGAAATCTATTTTCCACCCTGGCAAAAGATCTCCTGAGCCACCACTGCCAATCCCAGTAATTCTGAGTTTTACTATCTCCACGCAAGCTGATTAAGGTTTTCTTCCCCCACTTTTGCTACATTTCATTCTCTCCCTGCTACAAGCCAAAAAGGTCCTTTTGTCAAGTCATGTTTTATAACCATTTGGGGGATTTGGAGGCAGAAACCAGCATTGTCGTCTCATTGAGCTTTCATAAACTGCAGACATTTCTTTCTGCCCAGAAATTTTAAAGACTGCATAATCATGTTCCAGTGAGTTACATGTTTGCCAGAATCAGGCTTCAGTCCAGTCTCAACGCAGGGAACACGAGAAACAGGGGGTTTGCTAGGACTCAGAAACCAGTGGCCTCTCCCCAGCCACGCTTCTCACTCGCTATCCCTTGTCAAAGAGGAAGCTCTGATCATAATTGCCTACATGAAAATCTGTCAAATCACTTTGCTGACATGCTGCCCTGTTTAGAGAGATTGTTTTTTAATGGATTTGTTTAGTTTATGTTCTGAAGTCTAGGATCTCCACTCTCTGTGGGCCAACCCCTAGCAAGGGTCTGTAGCATATCATGCCAATGTCTTATGGTTATGCACAAAAGTGGTGCGTGAAAAAAGAAATCAAAAGGAAGCTGACTCTCACAGCAGCTAACTGTTTTCTATAAGCAAAAGCTGCTCTCCTTTAGTCATGAGTGTTGGCCCCAGGTTCTGGATACCATCCTGAAGGAGCACCCTGCCCATCCTTTCTCTGCTCACTTCAAGGACCAGCCTTCGAAATGAGTGTGTGGGGGGACAAATCACCTTCTACCCTTGTTCTCTAAGCAACTGAATCTAAAATCTGAAGACTCTGGTCCATTGGGTTTTCAATATTTCTCAGCACTGAAAAAAAAATTACTTTAATGAAATATTTATGTTAGTATCCCAATTAGTTTAATGGTCAACCCCAAAACAGCTTAGAGTCATCTGAGAGGGGAGTCTCAAGTAAGAGATTGTCCAGAACAGATGGGCCTGTCAGCATATCTATAGAGAATTGTCCTTATTGTTAATGGATAGGAAGGTCAAGCCCCCTATGGGCAAACACCATTTCCTGAGGAGGTGGTCTTGGGCTGTATAAGAAAGCTAGCTAAGTAAGAACTACTGAATAAGTCAGAAAGTACGGTTCCTCCTTGAAGCATAAGTCAAACTGGTGAGGACCAGCCTCGCTCATTTTGGAGTTCTTGAGAATAGGAGGATTGCATTGGCATGAAATCATAATCTCAGGCAACGATCTAGGGACAAGCTGACAGGTGACTCATTGTTCTGAAGTTGCACTTGGAGACAGCTTTCAGTGTGCTCTCTCTCTCTCTCTCTCTCTCTCTCTCTCTCTCTCTCTCTCTCTCTCTTTCTCTTGTTCTCTCTCCCTCATGTTCCCCCTTCCTCTCTCTTGCTCTCTCTGCATTCACCCCAGTCTTTTATTGATTACACACTTCCTTGTTACACAATAACGTATAATCAAAAACCTTTACATTATTTTCCTTAAGCCTATTATTTTTTCTGAAAAACGCCATGTAACTATGTCACAAGAAAGCACAATGTGCACACAAAGTCACAATTCAGCGTCTGCTAAAGCAAGTTAGACATTAAATTCTAACTCTCAGAAAAAGCTCCAAATCGCAAGTCAACTTGTCATAAACTTGCGATTACACTAGCATGAGAACAAAAGGTGTTAAACAGGTCAGGGTAATGTTAATATTTTTATCTTGTCTTAAATTAGCAAAATGTCTTTATTAAGCTCATCCAAATATCTATTTTTACAGTGCTTTTCAAACTCCTTCCTATATGCAATATTAATTCCTTTTGCAGCTTCCCCCAGGACACCCTCACAAGCCCAAATTCTGTCTCTTAAAATTTGTACCCTAATTTCCTTAGGCAGGCAATGCCAGGGAGTCAAATCAGTATGTTCCAATATTTCCAGGAAGGTCAGCTCACTGATGCAATGGTCCTCTCACAGAGTCCAAATTTCCCTATTTATCCTTTATCTTTTTTGTTATACATATATCTGCCAATTTTCCTCTATAATACTTTGAATCAAACTCTCTATTATTAGAGATTTCCTCTTGTTGGGGGCTCTTACCATTGCTCATTAATTCAGTAGACACAGCTATTTCTCCCTGATCTTGTCTCCTGTATTTTCTATGGACGTCCCTGTCCTTGGTGACCAGGCCCATTATTCTTTTTCCTTGGGGTCTTCAATTCCCTTAACTACTAAAGCTTCAGGTTTCTCAAAATCATTTCCCATTTAAAACATTTCCAATTCAATCATCATGAGTTGGCTAAGATTTACCAGAGAAAAACTAAGGCAGGCAGCCTCCACATCCAAAACCCTTGTCCCAATATGCCTGGTTTGGCTCCTTGAATGACCAGGACCAAATCAGTTTGTTCTTAATAGACATCAGAGCCATTTCCTTCTCTAGTAATACCCTAAATCCCTTTCCCAGAAAATTTTACCAGAGTGGTATCTGAGGACAAATATGGCATAGAAAAAGGCAAAACAGACAAGTATACAAGAAAGATCAACCTCATCATGTACTAGAGAGCCAGAGATGCATTATTCAGGTTGATGGTGCTCCCGTAGCCAAAACTGTATAATGAGCCATGTTGGCGACCATGTTGTACCTGACACCAAATAAATCCTTTCCTCCTTTTGATCATGGTGCTAATCCATTTGGTGGAATGAAACTAGAACATAATTCCGTACTAGAAAAGTAGAGTGCTGTTGTGATGAATTTGGCCGTGTGGGGTTTTATGCTTTTGGGCTATTTCGTTTGGAGGATTTGGAAGATTTTTACAGGAGAAAAGGAGAGCATAATAGGCTGTTCTTGTGGGAGCTTGAAAGGTATGCACTCTGAGAGAAATGTAGACTGCGGGAGGCCCAGCTTGTAAGGTTTCAGAAGAGAGCATGAACTCTAGATAGATGAGCTCTTGGTGTTTTACTGCAAGCGTGGTGTTTTACAGACACCATGACCAAGGCAACTCCTATAAGGACAACATTAATTAGACCTGGCTTACAGGATCAGAGGTTCAGTCCATTATCATCAAGGCAAAGCATGGCAGTATCCAGACAGGCGTGGTGTAGGAGGAGCTGAAGGTTCTGCATCTTTATCTGAAGGCAGCTAGGAGAAGACCAAATTGCAGGCAGCTAGGACTAGGGTCTTAAAGACCCTACCTACAATGATACACCTACTATAACAAGGTCACACCTCCTAATCGTGCCACTCCCTGGGCCAAACATATAAAAACCATCACATGAGCCAACAGGTATTTTGTAATATTTTGACTAAGATTCTGTGTGTGCCCATCAGCCGCTAAACAAACAGCTATGACTAATATATGATCAATACCATTGAAGTGAAATCATCTGTTCTTCACTGGGTCAAGAGGAACATGTTTTCTCAGTGTTGGCACACAGAAACTGTGGTCCAAGACAGGATCGCAAGCTGGCAGCTGAATGTCACTAGTGTGTAAGAGTCACCCATATGTTACTGATTTTTGAAGGCATGAATGCAACCGGATTGAAGGAGGTATAGAGAGAAACTCAGGCTTGACACTGTGTGAAAGGGTTAGAATCCATGAACAGTGGCCAGGAGTAGCCATTGGTGAAGATGCAGCCTCAGTTGCCCTGGAAACCCTATTGTATTGGAGATACAATTGGCCTGTGGGGTAGTCAGCAAGAAGAGTGGCAGATGTGAAGTACAGTCTGAGCCTATGAGATAAGCTATGCATGCTACAAGTGATAGAGATGGAGAAATAGAACTGCCCAAGCCTTTTGGGGCCATAAGGCCATTAGAGGGATTCAGATGCTGGATATTGAGCTATATAGGAATTTAGTTTACACACGTGTGTTTTGGGTTTTTTCTGCCACGACCCAGGTCATCTCTTGTGAAATAAGCATATATAAAAATGTTACTTGCTTTTTATTTACAGGAACCCACAGCTAAGAAACTGGATTTTTAAAGAGACTTTGGACTTCTAAAATATTGAAATATTTAAAGACTGGGAAAGTTTTAAAAAATGATTTTTTTTATTTTATGATATTAACATGAGAACTTGGAGACAAAAAAAAAACATAGTGTTATAGATTTAAGCTCTATGTTTACAAGTTGAAGTGTCCTAATTAGCTTTAGTTATTAACTTGACACAGACTAGGGTCGCCTGAAAAGTGAGTCTCAATTGAGGTATTGCCCAGGTCAGATTTACCTATAGGTTTGTCTGTGGTGAGATATTTTGAGTATTTATTGACATAGGAGGGTCCAGCCCACTTTGGGTAGCACCATTCCTTAGATGTATGGTCCTGGACTTTGTTTTTTTGTTTTGTTTTGTTTTGTTTTGTTTTGTTTTGTTTTGTTTTGTTTGTTTGTTTTTTATATCATGATAAAGTTTATACAACATATTAAAGAACACATTATTACATTACTTACACATTTATTTTTTGACATTAGGGTAGCCCCATCCTATCTCAAAATTTTTAACCCAGAAATGTTCCTGTACAAAAGAAACACATGGACAAAAATTGGAGCAGAGACTGAAGGAAGGGCCATAAGGAACTACTTCATCTGGGGATTCATCCTGTCTGTAGATACCAAACCCAGACACTGTTGCTGTTGCCAAGAGATGCTTGCTGACAGGAACCTGGTATGGCTGTTGCCTGGGAGATTCTGCCAGCACCTGACAAATGCAAATGCAGATGCATGGTTCCAACCATCAAACTAACCCCCAGGACCCCCCGGGGGGGGAGGAGCTGGCAGAAGAACTAGAGGAAGGGGGGTAATTACAACCCCATAGGAAGAACAATGTTGGCTGGCTAGACCACCTAGTGCTCCGGGGACTAAGCCACAAACCAAGCAGAGTATAGGGAGGGATACAGGGCTCCAGAAATTATGTAGCAGGCATCATCTGACATCAATGGGATTGGTCCTGTAGAAGTTTGATTCCCAAGTGTAAGGGAAACAACACCCTTCTCAATAGTCACAAATAATATAAAATATCTTGGCGTGACTCTAACTAAGGAAGGGAAAGATCTGTATGATAAAAACTTCAAATCTCTGAAGAAAGAAATTAAAGAAGATCTCAGAAGATGGAAAGATCTCCCATGCTCATGGATTGGCAGGATCAACATTGTAAAAATGGCTATATTGCCAAAAGCAATCTACAGATTCAATGCAATCCCCATCAAAATTCCAACTCAATTCTTCAACGAATTAGAAGGAGCAATTTGCAAATTCATCTGGAATAACAAAAAACCTAGGATAGCAAAAAGTCTTCTCAAGGATAAAAGAACCTCTGGTGGAATCACCATGCCTGACCTAAAGCTTTACTACAGAGCAATTGTGATAAAAACTGCATGGTACTGGTATAGAGACAGACAAGTAGACCAATGGAATAGAATTGAAGACCCAGAAATGAACCCACATACCTATGGTCACTTGATCTTCGACAAGGGAGCTAAAACCATCCAGTGGAAGAAAGACAGCATTTTCAACAATTGGTGCTGGCACAACTGGTTGTTATCGTGTAGAAGAATGCGAATCGATCCATACTTATCTCCTTGTACTAAGGTCAAATCTAAGTGGATCAAGGAACTTCACATAAAACCAGAGACACTGAAACTTATAGAGGAGAAAGTGGGGAAAAGCCTTGAAGATATGGGCACAGGGGGAAAATTCCTGAACAGAACAGCAATGGCTTGTACTGTAAGATCGAGAATTGACAAATGGGACCTAATGAAACTCCAAAGTTTCTGCAAGGCAAAAGACACCGTCAGTAAGACAAAAAGACCACCAACAGATTGGGAAAGGATCTTTACCTATCCTAAATCAGATAGGGTCCTAATATCCAACATATATAAAGAACTCAAGAAGGTGGACTTGAGAAAATCAAATAACCCCATTAAAAAATGGGGCTCAGAACTGAACAAAGAATTCTCACCTGAGGAATACCAAATGGCAGAGAAACACCTGAAAAAAATGTTCAACATCCTTAATCATCAGGGAAATGCAAATTTAAAAAAAACCCTGAGATTCCACCTCACACCAGTCAGAATGGCTAAGATCAAAAATTCAGGTGACAGCAGATGCTGGCGTGGATGTGGAGAAAGAGGAACACTCCTCCATTGTTGGTGGGATTGCAGGCTTGTACAACCACTCTGGAAATCAGTCTGGCGGTTCCTCAGAAAATTGGACATAGTACTACCGGAGGATCCAGCAATACCTCTCCTGGGCATATATCCAGAAGATGCCCCAACGGGTAAGAAGGACACATGCTCCACTATGTTCATAGCAGCCTTATTTATAATAGCCAGAAGCTGGAAAGAACCCAGATGCCCCTCAACAGAGGAATGGATACAGAAAATGTGGTACATCTACACAATGGAGTACTACTCAGCTATTAAAAAGAATGAATTTATGAAATTTCTAGCCAAATGGATGGACCTGGAGGGCATCATCCTGAGGGAGGTAACACATTCACAAAGGAACTCACACAATATGTACTCACTGATAAGTGGATATTAGCCCCAAACCTAGGATACCCAAGATATAAGATACAATTTGCTAAACACATGAAACTCAAGAAGAATGAAGACTGAAGTGTGGACACTATGCCCCTCCTTAGAATTGGGAACAAAACACCCATGGAAGGAGTTACAGAGACAAAGTTTGGAGCTGAGATGAAAGGATGGACCATGTAGAGACTGCCATATCCAGGGATCCACCCCATAATCAGCATCCAAACGCTGACACCATTGCATACACTAGCAAGATTTTATTGAAAGGACTCAGATGTAGCTGTCTCTTGTGAGACTATGCCGGGGCCTAGCAAACACAGAAGTGGATGCTCACAGTCAGCTAATGGATGGATCACCGGGCTCCCAATGGAGGAGCTAGAGAAAGTAGCCAAGGAGCTAAAGGGATCTGCAACCCTATAGGTGGAACAACATTATGAACTAACCAGTACCCCGGAGCTCTTGACTCTAGCTGCATATGTATCAAAAGATGGCCTAGTCAGCCATCACTGGAAAGAGAGGCCCATTGGACTTGCAAACTTTATATGCCCCAGTACAGGGGAACGCCAGGGCCAAAAAGGGGGAGTGGGTGGGTAGGGGAGTGGGGGTGGGTGGGTATGGGGGACTTTTGGTATAGCATTGGAAATGTAAATGAGCTAAATACCTAATAAAAATGGAAAAAAAAGAATGGTGGGCAGGAGTGGGTGGGTGGGGGGAGCACCCTCATAGAGGCAAAGGGGATGTGGTGAGAGGACATTTATGGAATGCGGGGTTGTAATTGAGAAGGTAGATATCATTTGAGATGTAAACGAATGGTCCTGGACTTTGTAGATTCTGGCTGGACATAAATCTGTGAGTGAGCCAGCATATATCTTTCCTTAGTGCTTTCAATTCAACTTCCTACTTATACTCCTGCCTTGACTTCCATCAGCAAAGGACTATGACCTAGAAGTATAAGCCAAAAAGATTCTTTTCTTCTAAATTGTTTTGATCATCATTTTTGTCATAGCAACAAAATAAAACTAAAGCAAACATAAAATGTTTACTAATTTTGTTTTCTGTGCTATCTTTTGCTAAGTGATTTCCACATATTTATTATTTAGATTTTTTTCAATGAAACTATGTTATAGTTCCCATTACTTTACAGAAAAGGAAACTAAAGCACACATATAAAGCCCCACAACCTTATGAAATGAATGAATACAGGAATTATTTGTAAGAGGGACTAATAGGCATGAAGTCCACATAGCAGGGGACTTTTGGGTATAAGAATATGATGCAAGAATGTGGACTAACTTCCCACTAGAAATGAAGACACAACAGTATAGAGTCTTTCTTAAATACTCTAGGAAATGCCTTTTGATAAGTTACCTGCAAAACCTTCCTCTTTCTGTCTCTCACCTTCAAGTCTTCTCTGTACTTCCCAAGGCCCGTTTCTAAAGTTCAAGACACAAATCCTTATGTGGACAACCAGAGGCTTTGGTAGGTAGTAGCTGTATATCAGTGTGATGCTTTGCAATCAATCTCACACACTGCCCTTGGTGGCAGCATATGGGACAATTGAGCACTATACCCTCATTATGAACAAGTTCCACCTGGTTTGAAAGACAACTGCAATCACAGCATAGGCTCCTCTGCTGGAAAGATGCCTTAGCAGCAGCCTGTAGATTTGTGACTGGGTAGTGGAGACTCTCTACCTGTATGAGTAACTGGGCTGCCACTTTCTGTGAAAGAAAATACCTGTCTTCAACCATTTGACTTGAATTTATTGAATTCTGTGAGGCATGTACTAAAGGATAGTAGATTCCTTGGTGGGGGAATCATGGAATTTAACTGGTAGTAGGAAATGAACAATATGAAAAAGAAAACATAATGGCCCATGGTGATGAACACACTGATAAAAACTCAACGGGATTCTAAGCACAAGATAAGGGCAAAGGGATGGAATGTAGGTTTAGATGGGTTGACCAGGAGTCAATCCCACAAAGGCTGGGGAAAGGACTGAGCTGGAGGGTAGACTCCATTCAGAAGCACTGGGAATAGAATAAACTGGGGACCTGTAAGGAGCAGGAAGGAGGCTGCTGTGATGGCCTTTCAGTCAAGGAAAGAGTCATCCCACATAAAAGCAGCAGGGCTTACAGGTTAATCTTTTCTCTGTTCCAGAACATGCCCCAACCTGGTTGTGATCCTCAGAACTCAGAAGAGCCAAAACCCCTCAGCAGTCACAGCCCTGTTAGCTTGTCATCCTGCTTTCTCATATTAGTCACAGTTTACCGTGGCTTTCACTCTCTTTCCCATAAACCCCTATCCCTTCAACAAGAAGACTACACTTCTTCCCATCTTTGCTTCATCTTATCCTGGCCACTAGATTAATTATCTTGAGTTTGGGGTAGTCTGTGTTTGCTCAGAAACTTTCCTTGGCTTCCTGCTGACTTCAAAACTAATACCAAGTGCTTTAGTATGGTTTTGGGGGACAATTCCGTGCCAGCCTAACTTTCTGTGCATTCCATTTCTCCATCACTCTCCATCAAGACTACATGTCGAATCAGTCATCTTCTGTGCTTGCTGATTCTGTCAGAAAGTCCCCTGTTCCAGCTTCAGGGCCTTGGTGTAAGCTGTACTAGACAGATCAGTGCCACACTTACATTTAAAGCCCATTCTTATATGTCTCTTCATCTTGACAACTTCCTAGATGGGGAAGTTCCTACCATCTTGAGAAGTCCCTAGTAGGTTCCTCAAGAAGCCTACTCAAACTTCTTTTTATATAATCTAGGCAAATTGTCTGCACATAATAATATTCCCATGTTCAGCCATTTGTGTCCACAAGCGCCATATCCTGGTTTCCTCCACAGTAACTATCATCCTGAGGAGAAGGACTGTGTCCAGGCTCTCTCTACAATAACCACAACAAGACAGAAAGTCAGGTGCTGCTGTGTGTTGACAGATCAATGGTGAGTCAAGAGTGGATCTACACAGAAGAATGAATAAGCACAGGAATAAACCTCCAGCCACAATCTTTATAAAACTCTGAAGATTAAGATTAAGACAGTTGAGCACCCTGGCAGACCCTGTAGTCCTCACACTTGGGCAGCTGAGACAGAAAGTTTGCAAGTTCAAGGCCAGGCTGTGCTGCTTTACAAAACTCTGTCTAGAAACAAACAAAACTTTTTTTGTAAATACAAACTTCAAATCTCAGTGGATATTTATATTTCAAGTAATCATAAGATGTTTTAAGAGATAAGTAATAGATCCATATGCTTTTAAAACTTTATTTGTTTGTATATGTATGTATGTATGTATGTATGTATGTATGTATGTATGTATGTATTTAATGCTTAGGAACATTTGCAGCATGTCTGTCTTTTCACAGTATTATGCAGTACCTAAGGAGGTCAGAAGAGGGCATTGAGTCCCCTGACAATGGAGTTGCAGTCAGTTGAGAGTCACCCTGTGAGTGCTGAGAATCAAACATTGGTCCTCTTGAAGAACAACAAGCACTCTTAACTACTGAGCCATCTCTCCAGTCCCTCCTTTTCTTTGAAATAAGACTGAGATTCCAGACTAGAGAGATGGCTCAGCAGTTAAGAGCACTGACTGTTTTTGCAGAGGTCCTGAGTTCAATTCCCATCGACCACATGGTGACTCACAACCATCCGTAATGAGATCTGATGCCCTCTTCTGGTGTGTCTGAAGACAGCAACAGTGTACTCACAGAAAATAAATACATAAATCTTAAAAAAAAAAAAAAAAAAAGAATCAAATCCCAAGACAAAATCCAACAGAGGACAATCTCCTTCCTCTTGAACTCAACCAAGACAGTGTTTAAAAAAATGACAGAGAAATTGCGATATGGTCTCTGTGTCAGTTTCATTTTGTTGCTTTGATAAAATACCATGACTAAAAGTGACTTATACAAAGACTTGCAGTTCCAGGGGGAGAGTCCATGATGGCAGGAGAAATGTTGCAGCAAACATCTGGAGCAAGAAATGGAGAGACCACATTCTCAACCACAGGGAGAAAACAGAGAGAACAAACTGGAAGTAAGGCAAACTTATAAGCTCTCAGAGCCCTCCCCCTGTGATGTATTTCCTCCAGCAAGTCTTTATGTCCTAAGTTCTATAAAACCTCCAAACAGCATCACCAGCTGGGGATCAAATGCTCAAATATATGGGTCTATGGAGGACATTTTTCATTCAAACCACCACAGACTTGGATATGGTGGTGTATACCTGAAATTCTAGAATGGAAGCTATTAAAGAGTTTGTGACCCCTGGGAAAAGACCATAGATTCAATCCAGTTATAATTGGAAGATTTATTGATTAGCTGCTAGCAGGATGACAGCCTTAAAACCCAAGGCATGTCATGAAGGAGGAATGTGGGAAAGGACTTTTAAAGGGAAAACTACAAGAAGATCTTCAATATGCAAACAAGTAAAAACTGGTCTGTTTTGCCAACTTAAGTGATGAAAGAAACTCAAAACAGTCTTTGGGTATCTACATAAGCAAGTTACAGAAGCCAAAGTCAGGGTTTCTGGGGATTTATCTTTTAGGGACTGGAGTAAGAGACAAATGGCTAGTGGGTACCAAGATGGATGTCTAACATAAGATGAAGTTTCTTTAGCCATCACAGAGCTGAGGCAGAAGCTAAAGCCCAGCATGGGCTGCATAACTAGTCTACATAATAATAATAGTAAAGGTGGTTATTGTTATTTACTAATTGACAATAAAAAATAAAGAAGGCATGACAAAGCAGGGGGAGGGGGAGGGAAAGAATGGGAGAAATTGCAATATGTGTTCTATAGAAAGCCTGACAGGACACTCAGCTTTAAGCCTCTCCTCCACCTTTAACACTCATTTAATAGCAAGAATGCTCACTGTTA
Source organism: Mus musculus (assembly GCF_000001635.26). Taxonomy (NCBI): domain Eukaryota; kingdom Metazoa; phylum Chordata; class Mammalia; order Rodentia; family Muridae; genus Mus; species Mus musculus. Next base: position 39,870,399 of record NC_000073.6, on the reverse strand, counting down.
CATACAAAATATGGCACATGAGTTAGTACAGGTGAGCCCTTCTGTTTTATTTAGGCACATAAGCAAACCATTGTACCCCTACATAGACTGTAGGACCGAGTCCATCATTCATGAGTAGGTGACAGTGCCAGTCCTCCAAGCTACATCAAGAACTTGTCCAGTGCTACTTAGAACATACTCGGCAGACGTGAAGCCATCTCCTACAGCTTTGACATGGTGCTCTACTTTGCCACTTTGAGCCTTTCCCCTCTTGAAGTCAATTGAATAACAGCATCAGATATTGGCATTTCCTAAGTATCTATTCATTACTTTTTATAACAACCCTGTAGGGAGGCACTATTGATAGCTTTATTTTATATATGGTGATCAATTTAAGGAACTTATTTACAGCAATGCTACCATAACCTTGGGATTGAGCCCAGACAGTATGTTAAGCTTCCTACCTTTGAAATGCCAAAATCTCTAGAGGTAGCATCTAAGATCCAGAAGTGAATGGCTCTCTCCTGTTCTCCTAGTATCTCCAAAGCGGCAGACCAACACAGACAACCAACACTGAGGTTTGATTGAGGTTGTCCGAACATGCAAGGATGATAGCTATAACATGGAGTCAGCAGAGGTATGCATGCTCAGCCCAGCCTATGCGACAAGCTTCTTTGACTCTGGACTTCTGCAAGTCTCTTCCAGTTCATTTATGCAGTAGAGTTCATCATAGTTTTACATGGCTGTGTCTCCAAGATGCATATGTGGCATGCTTAGGGCAAGCCCACTGGTGCATCAAATGTTCAGACAGTGGTCCTGCTGTCGTTTGCACCTCCTGCACATGGGTCTCTCATCTGATAATCCATGTATTGTACTATGCAGCAGAATAATCAGAACTTGACAAGTGCAGGTCTATCTGTCTCACTACCTGGAATAGGCAGACTTCCACAGGGGACCAAGTAAGTAGAGAAAACCCTGATACGTATTCTCGGATGCTGGAGAAATTTATAACCTCAGAGACCTTTAGCAAAAAATACATTACATTCTCTAAAATTACAAGAAATATCCATTGCTGAAGTCGCAAGTGAGCTTTGGCCTCCTTAAAGTAAGATCGTGGTGCCTGAGCAAGGGAGATGGTCTGCCAGTTGATTTCTCTGTTCCCCCAGTAAGTGTGGAGATTTCCCAGGCAGCCACCTCTTTGTAAGAAGCCGAGTTCCCTGCAAAAAAAAATGACTAATATTTACTGAGTGCTTGCCAGAGTAAAGTCACCTTTCAGATGCTTTTTCTACTTTCCCGCTGTATTTTCATGGCTGTTATTATTATTTCATTTTATAGATGAAAGAAATAGAGGGTTGTCCAAATCCAACTAATCAAATTAAGTTTGATTTCCTGTCCCATCAACTATTGTCCAATTCCAAAGCCTAATGCCCTCACTTAGAGCAACACTAGATTTTAAAGTCATGACATCAGCCCCATGCCACATACCTATATCACATGACCCTCCCTTAAAGTGACATGATGTGACCTAGATGGCAGCTGTTGTCCTTGCCAGGGCAAAAACTCAGGGAGCCAGATGTTATTAATTAAATTTAATTTATTATAGCATAAGTAATTTTTATTATTTAATTTGTTATTATTATTCTGGAGTCAAATATTAGTAAGTATGGCCTAAGGAACAGGAATTAAGGTTGCCTGAAATGCCACATTTTAACGTGGAATTTCATTTCGTAAGATTTTCTATTAACAGAATACAATAAAGTAATAAAACGAAGTATTTTAAGAATACATTGGCAGAAACATCAGGAAGGCAGGCTAAAACTAAATAGGAAAGCCTCTGCTGTAGGCATCAGATGCTATTTGATGAGGTTCTTTGACTTCTTATTTCAGGAAGCCAGGAATCTGTTTGGGGTTTACCTAATAGTCATGAGAATGCAAACGCATAGTTGCTAAGGTAACTACAGCTATCATGAGGTAATTTGACTCTGATCCTACAACACTCCAGCTCTCCACAATCAGAGAAGTGAGAGCCCATGAACACTCTCCTTCAAAGATGTCATTTTGTGTATTTCTAAGCTTTTTCAAAAATGTGATCTTTGTTTACAATAGTTTGAGGCCTCTTTTCTTGGTTTAGATCAAGCTTTTAATCAATAAAATACAGACAGAGGTTTTAGCATTACAAAGAAAAATGTTTTTTAAATGTATGTATTCTTATTGCATGTGTATGAGTGTTTTTCATATATACATATCACATATATATATGAAGCTATGTGTGTATGTATATATGTATGTGTGTGTGTGTGTGTGTGTGTGTGTGTGTGTGTGTGTGTGTGTGTGTGTGTGTGTGTGTTTCACATTCATACATCGTACTTATGAAGGCGTTGAGTCCCCTGGAACTGAAGCTACAGGCAGTTGTAAGTCACTGTGTGGCTTTTGGGATCTTCTACAACACCAAATGTTTCAACCACTGAACCATCTCTCCAGCGCCCAATCAACAGATTATGTTATAGTTAATTATTCTGTGAACTCAAGCAGGTACAATCCCATTTGAATACTTAAAAAAAAAAACCACACATTTTGACTACTCCCCAATCTTAAATACTCTCTCAGACATTTCGTATTCAGCTGGGTGAAGTGGAATCCAATTGTAATATCAGCATGTGGAAGCTGAGACAAAAGGATTTTGTCTGGTAGCCAGCCTCGAGTATAGAACCGAGCCATTCTCAGAAACAAAGGGCTGTTGAGATAGCTCAGCAGGGAAAAGTACTTGCTGCCAAGGCTGGTGGCCAGCATTGAATCCCTGGGTCCTACATGGTTGAAAGAAAGCTGACTCCCACAAATTATCCTCTGACCTGTACATGTTTGCTGTGGCATGTGTGCACATGTTCACATACACAAATAAAGTAACACATAAAGTCATACAAAGAAGGAAGCAAAACAATGCATGTTTATTTCCACTACTTTCTAAATCCAATGCAAATCTTTATTATGATGAACAAAGGCTGTGTTCTCCCTAGAGTGTGTTGGACTGTACATTATCAAAAAATATAACTCACCCTGCTCAAGGGACAGGAGCCTCCATCTTCTGCTGCAAGCAGAATAAAATAGGGGATTTCCAGAATTGTGTCATTCTGAGTCAAAGCACCCTTTTCCAGGACTCAGGCCGTGTCTGCTTTGCTGCTCTGTAATTCTTGGCCTCTGCCCCAGCTTTGGGTCCAAGATAGCTGTTGATGCAAACCCAGACATGTCACATCCCACTGTACAGAGACTAATAAGTAACTACTTCCTCCATGTACCTTTAACTTTTTCCCCTTATTTTTATAGTGCAGAGGACCTGACTATCTTCCCATCTTGCTTTGTAGTTTTGTCTAAAGACTGCTTTGTGGGTTGTTTTTGTTTTTGTTTTTGTTTTTTTTCTCCTGTAAGTTGTTTACTTGAGGATGGAGTCTTTTTCTTAGTCACTGGTCTGAAGCAATCATGTGAAGCCTTTTCTCTTTGCAGGATCAGGAAGGGCATGAAATATGCATTTGGACAGTGAAATAGGAGGAGGAATAGCAAGTGAGGGCACAGAGAGAGGTGTCTGCTGTGACTTTGCAATGAGAAGGGCATCCCACCGTGGCGAGCAATATGGATGCAGCTCGGTGATGTGATCGCAAGGGAAGCAAGGCTGACACAGAAAGGAGAATATTGCCAAAATAATTTGGATTTAAGGTACACCACGTGATATTTGTTGATGGGATTTGAGAAGGGCTGGGTCTGGAGGGGTTGTTTTGTGGGTTTGATTTTATTGGATTAGATTTTTGAGACAAGCTCTTACCATGCAGTTCATGCTGTCCTTGATTCTCCCGCCTTAGCCTTCTGTTTATTAGGACTACAGTCATGCACTGTCATACCTAGACGCAACACGGTTAATTTTTGTTCTTGTTTTTATTGGAGGTGGTGGTGGTGGTTGTTTTGTTGTTGTGGTGGTTGTTAGAAAGTGCCTCACTATGCAGCCCTAGCTGGCCTGGAATTTACCTTGTAAAACAAGCTGCACTTGAACTCACAGAGACATGCCTGTTTCTGCCTCCCAAGTGTTTGGCTTAAAGGAATGCATCACCATGTGCACCTGATGTCTGGTTGAATATATTTTCTGTGAAGTTATTACTAAAAGCAAGCAAATTAGCATATTCACTGCCTCAGTTTTTAGTGTGAAGGTGCAAATGTGTGTACATGTATGTGCGTGACCACAGGGCCCTGTGCGAGCAATGAGAACACCTGACCTCTACTTTTGTTTTTGACAAATCTCACATTACAAACATTGTTATAGACTATAATAGTCACTGTATTCTATATCTGGTCACCCATACTTATTCAGTTTATGCCTGAAAGTTCAGCCCTTGTGATTAACACCTCCAAACTTTCCCCCAGCCCTGACCCCTCAAGCATGATTCCACCCTCTGCTTCTGAGTCTGACATTTTTGTCTTTTCATATAAATGAGATCATGCAACACATGCCCTCTGTGTCAGCCCTGTTCCTGCCATCATGTCCTCTAGACTCCTCTGTGTCACTGCCCATGACAGGATGCCCTTCTCATTATAAAGCTTTGGAGACATCTGTCCCTGCTGCCCCCAACTACTATCCCTTCTCTTGTCTCATTGTCCAAATGCATATTTCATGCCCTTCCTGAACCTGCCACTAGCAAGGAGAAAGGAATATGCATGGTTGCCTCAGACCAGTGACGCTCTTCCAGGCAGCTGAGGAACAAACTTCTTCCCTCAAGTATATAAGCTTATAAGAAATAATAGATAGATAGATAGATAGATAGATAGATAGATAGATAGATAGATAAGGTAAAGATGAAACTGCAAATAAAGACAGAAGGTCTTTGGACTGTCTATAGTTGCCCTATGGTGACTATTATAAAGACCACTGAGAGATTGAACAACGGTCCGGAATTAAAAGACATTAAAAGACATCTTTGGGGAGTGGGTGGGTAGGGGAGTTGGGGGAGGGTATGGGGGACTTTTGGGATAGCATTTGAAATGTAAATAAAGAAAATACCTAATAAAAATATATATGTATATTAATATATATATATATAAAGTTCCGACTCCATATCTTGAAATTAAAAAAAAAAAAGAAAGACATCTTTGGATATTCAGATTCTAAATCCCAGAGAATTTCTTTAAAATCAGCCAAATTACTTTATGGCTACAGCACAAAGAAGTCCCCATAACAATTAAAATGAGAGGCCATGATTCAGGTGAGATTAAAAGGTTATAGAGAATAAAAAATGATTCGCCAATTTAAATGGGGTGGAGAGGAGCTATCCTAAGGACAAGGTAGAGCTCACAAAGCCAAATTCTGAATTACAGCATCAGATATCTATAAACTGGAGTGGACTTTAGGCACTGGAGAACATTTTGGCAAGCTTACTCTCTGGGCTCTCTTCCTGGCTTAGGAAGAGCAGTGAACCCTGACCCCATGATCCCAGCCCCCTTCTTTAACAGCCCTCAAGCACTGAGAGATGACTTCCCAAAGTAAAGTGCGATGTGTAGTAGAAAAACTTGGGAGCTAGGTGGCCGCACAAGGAGATTGCATCACAGATGCCCTTGTCTAAGAGGGCAGATTGTGACTCAGCAGACCCACCCACTGGACTGAAGAAGATGAGGGTGTCATGGATGGTCTGGCTCTGAATGAGTGCCAGGAGCTGAGCAACCAGTTTCAAGTAGATACTGCTGATCCTCAGAATACCCATACACACTTCCAGTTACCCCGAGGCATTTTATTGGAGATCTGTTTGCAATCAACTGGACTTACTCCATCTGAAATGAGTGAACAGTGGCACTCTGTCTTTTGGGTCATTCTTCTGCATGCCATGGAAAAGCAGAGTTCCAAAGATCTTGTTAACCCTTGCCTGTATGAAAGGGATTATAAAATCAATCATTCGCTCAAAGAATCAGTAAGGCAAATGAAATGTTTACAATCCCGCTAAGATATCCCCACATCCCAGGTAATAAGATAGAAACTGAAAGTTAACACTGTGACCTGTCTATAAAGTGCTTAAGTGGATCAATCAAGTGCCTATCATTCGGAGCCAGCCAGTGGCAGACATGTATAACTAGTCTGGTAACCATAGCAACCCTCTGTACATCCTAGCCTAAGTCTGCCTTTTTGATTATTTGAAAAATATTTTTAAGGTAATTGTTGGATCCCTTTAGCAAATAAGACAAGTTTATCTTAGGAATTAGGCTTGCAAAAACTTAAGAAAGGATACAGGAAGTGGGTTTGAACTCCAAAGTAAATGCATGTGCCAACACCATCCTGTATCTTATCCATGGTATGTGAGAAGTATAAAGTGTTTCAGTATATGAGAGAGGCTTCTGGAAGTTTTTGTTATTTTTTTTTTAATTTGGAGGAAAAAATCTCACTGCATAGCTTAGTCTGCCTTGAATTCAGGATTGTAGGTTATGGGCTTTATTAGTCAGGGTTCTCTAGAGGAACAGAACTGATAGAAAAAATTATATGTACATGTATCCATATATACACACATATAAATACATGTTGAACATATACATATATGTTTTATGACTTATATATACTACATATGTATATATAACTATATATGTATGAATAACATATTCATTATATATAACATATACATTCATTTATAGGCATATTTAAAGGGAATCTTTTATAAAATGGCTTACAGGCTGTGGTTCCACTAATCCAACAATGGCTGCTTACCAAATAGAAAGTCCAAGAATCCAGTAGTTGTTCAATCCAAGAGGCTGGGTGCTCAGCTGGTTTTCAGTATATGCTGGAGTCCTGAAAAAGTAGGCTCTAATGCCAGTAAACGAATGAAGTTGCCAGCAAGAGCAAGCAGAAGCAGACAAAAAAAAAAAAAAAAAACCAAAGCTTCCTTCTTCCATGTCTCTAAATAGGCTGCTGCCAGAAGAAAAATCCCTCAGAGGTGTGCCCAGCTGCTTGGGTTTTAGTTAATTCCAGGTGTAGGCAGGTTGACAACCAAGAACAGCCACCACGCTGGCATTACACGTAAAAGTCACCATTCCTACTGTTCCTTCTTTGTCAAATACCCTAAGAGGTCAATATTATCCTCCAACTCCATTCCCTCTCCCCTGGGTAAAAAAAATTAACCATTCGTCCCCAAAACAGAACATTTTGGATTATCTGCTTGGCTGATTCAAGGTATTAATTTTTCAGAGGGAAAATATTTCCCACACTCTGCCCAGCTGCAGTGATAAAGGAGATTGTTGTTTCAGCTAGAATTGATTCCATAACAGTTCGATGTTTCTGAGTTAGCAAATGGTATAGCGGGGCATCAGTCTGCCTGCCGGTAGAGTAAGGCCACATGGCCACCATCATTCAGTGCTTCACAGCTGGGCCATGATCCCCCACGGCTGTTTGCCAAGGCTGGAAATAAATGATTTCAGATTCCTTCTCTTTACTTGCTATGCCAAGGCAAGATAATACAGTACTTCCTGTTCACATTTGTCTCTGAAGCACAATCCCCTCCAGGGATAATATGTGGAAGTGGCAAGGACCTAGTGCTTCCAATTAATCAGGCTAAGATTACTCATCCAAGAAATGAAAGGGAAATTTTAATATTTGGGAACTGAGTGAAAGCTGTAGCCAGGTATGATTAAAATATACTCTCTGCTTTTAATTTAAATGGCTGGCTTCATTTCATTAGTCACCTAATTCTCCTTGTATTTTTCTGGCCAAGAACCCGGGAAGTTATACCTAGGGGTCTGGGGGCAGGGTTCCCCCAGTGTCCTCAGGAGAAACTGAAGGCATGACTCATCAAATGAAATAGTTCTGTCACAAGCCAGCCATGTCCTTCCCTGGGTGTCAACAAGGCATTTGGGTCCTTGAATTCCCCTTGCAGTGGTCTATACCCTGAATCCTGTAGACTCTGTTCTTTGTTTCCAAATCCAGAACCCAGAATTTTACAGTGGACTTTGAGGAATAGGATGGAGAACCTGTGGGCACTGGCACGATTTTCTATGGTTTGAGGCTTCTCTGAGCATCACCGCTGCACTGCCCTTCCTGCCAACCCTCCCCCTCCCCAATCAAAGCACTGTTGTGCCATGGCCAAGAGGCTCCGGTCAAGAGATAAACAGATATACACTTTGAAGTCTGAGGAACAAACTAAGCAGAGGCTGGATTTGTTATGGGTAATTAGTTTTAGCACTTCATAAAATAAAGGCCTAGGTCCCTGGTTTCCAGGGAAATAATTATAATTACAAATGAGATGCACACATGAAGTTCTACACACACACAAACTGCAGCTCTCCACTGTCTCTGCTGCATCTTGACATTTGTTGGTCATCAGCTCTCTGTGCTTGGAAACCCTGTATATCCCCATATACCAAAATGTGTGCTGGGTGGCGTTCATGTGTATATCCACTAACCTTTGTCCCTTGGTCAGTTCAGAAATGTTGAAGTAAATCACACCTCTCATGTCCCAGAGAGAAGACATAGTTTATTCCAGAGTCAAGTTTTAGTAACCATGACTCTAGGAACACAGATTTAGGTTTCCTCAAAAACTATGCTCTAACATGGAAGCAGTGTCATGGGGTTTTTTTTATAGAAACAAAGCAGAGAAGGCTTTAAGTTCAAGCTTTTTTTTTTTTAATAGATTTGTGGGACCACCTGGCATAACAGGGAAGCCTTGCTTCCCAGAGATAGATTTTTCAGATTGCTAGACCCTAAATGGCCAGCTGACTTCAGGTAGACAAGTAACCGTACCATGTATGTGGGTCACAGGTTAACCAAGCCTCCCTTTCCAGAGAAAGAGTGACCCATATCATATAGCATAGGTAACAGAGCTGAGCTGGACAGTGAGGGCTGGAAGGTCTTAAGGGATGGGGAATTTTAAGGAGGTGCAGGGGCAACACTTTACTCGCTATGGGTGAAAGTGCATGCCTTAGGCCCCAGGTCAATTGTAAAGAATTACAGAAAGTAGCTTCTTGTCATAAATAGCTACCTAGCAATTCACACAACACTCACATTTATTGCTTTCTTTTGCTGCCTCAGATATCCAAAGGCAGCCATCTTAACCAGTGACCTGTTGTATAAATTTATTTTGGCCATTACAGCCTTTATTCCCTTTAATAAATCTTTATCCCCCACTCTTCTACCTCTGCGTCATAGAATAGGCCACACATTAGCTACTCCCCCATCACTGTGGTACAAGACCTCCCATTCTCTGAAAAACTTGGATAGACAATATAGCATGCTAAAGGGATGGACGTTGCTTCAAAACTTTCATCACGTTGCTGTTTGCTTAATAAACATTCAACCTGAAAAAAATTGAGGCTCGGTACCTCTCTACAGAATGTCCTCTCCACAGTGAGTGAAAACACCTGGAATTGTGAGTTAAAAATAATATTTTTCTTGCCCAAGTTGCTTTTTTTGTCAGAGTCTTTTACAACAGCAACAGAAATTCATCTAGGACACAATGTGACCAGCAAGTCCTGGAATTCCCAAGTAGTCCCAGTGTTAAGGATGAAGGCAGATAGACAGGAAAGTGTAAGCTGGTTGTGCTGATATAAATATGTAATCCTAGCACCTGGAGGATGGAGAGAGTAAGATGGAAAGTTCAAGACATGCCTGAGCTATATACTGAGACCCTTTCCAAATTAAAAAAGGAGAGAGAGACTGGATGTCTTAGCGGTCAATAGTACATGCTACTCTTGATGAGGACCCAGGGTCAGTTCCCAGCCCACACATTGTGGCTCACAATGGCCTATAACTCTGGTCCCAGACCATCCAGCACCCCCTTCATCCTCTGCTGACACAGAGCACACCCACAGTACACATATGTAAAGGCAGGTGAAATACTCATACGCATAAAGTTAAAATAATACATTTTTAAAGAAAAAAAAAAAAGAAATAAAATGCCCCCCCCCCCAGATACATAGAACCGGGCATTAACTACTCAGAGAGTGAAAGAAAGAATAATGATATCTATCCAGCTGTGTCTATTCATAAATATATACCCACATATGTCTAAATGTAGATAATATATAGCCACTTCTATTTCTGCAGATCTGTGTGAACCTTTCTCAATTAAAATCACTTTTCCTGATGCCAGGAGCCATCTCCCTAGTGATTTCTGTATCTGAGAATTTACAAATGCTGTCAGACACTCTAATGTCACCATGTTGGGTTCTAATTAAAAGTGAGTCATTGTCATATATTTTTCTGTGAGGCCTACACGCATCTCATTTTCAATAAGACCCAACCCTGACAGAGAGTCACCTCTGTGCTCTAGTACCAACCATCCCTGTGCTCTTTGGAAAACTTGGAAACTAAAGTTGAGCTTCTTCAGAGTCGCAGACATAGCAGCTGCCAGGCATGACTGGTTTGGTAGAGAGGATTTCCCAGAGTCCCGAAGGTCTCTAAACTAATCAGAAAAGGGTGCGATGACCATCCTGGTAAGAGAGGACGCCACAATGTCCGCTTTTAAAAATGTTAGTAGCAGATACTGGACAGCTTTACAAGGTAGACAGTGATGTTTTAGCACAAGTCCACACCATGGTTTAAGTAACTCAAATTATTTAAATTACTATCATCTCAGTCATTTGTGGACTCTCCTCTTGCTGGTTTGGAGTATATGACATAACGGTATTACAATCGTCCTCTCTGAAGCAGAACGTGAGCCTCATTCTTCCCATCTGGCTGTGTCTTATTACCCGTTAAAGCATCGTTCACTGAATGTATTCGTGGAAAAGTCATGCAGATTGACCATGGCAGTTAAGATCTCCATCCACGGGAAAAGACCAAGCCTGCCTGGGACCTTTGCTTCGCACTGACTTTCCAGGCAGGATGTAGTCATCTTACTGTGTCTTCTGCAATCAGAAATCGTGCAGTCAGCATTAAATTGCTTGCGATACCTGGACCCTTCACTTAAGGCCTCCTATCTGAGTGTCTCCCAAAGTAGAATACACATAGTTTCCCAGAGCCTCTCCTTCACCAATATCCTGACGTTATGTTCCAGCGGTTGCCAATGCTGTGGGAACCACTACCTCCTTGACCTGTGCCCTAGTTCTCTTTAACTGCCAACTTTACACAGCCTGGAGTATCTGAGAGGAAAGCCTCCACTGAGGGATTGCTTATATCAGATTAGCCTTTGAGCATATCTATAGGGGATTGCCATGGTTATTGAGGCAGGGGGGCCTAGCCCAGCATGAGCAGCACCTTCCGGAAGCAGGTGGACCTGAACTGCAGAAGAACACTACCTGAGCACGAGTCAGCCAAAAATTCAGCAAGCAGCATCCCTCCCTGGTTTCTGCTTCAAGTTGAATGCCTGCCCTGACGCCCTCAATGACAAACTGTGACCTGCAGTGTCAGACAAATAAATCCTTTCTTCCGCTGAGTTGCTTGTGATCAGAGTGTTTTATCATGGCAAACTACAACAACCCATTTTCTCCTCCCACTGGGGTCACAGCAGAGATGCTACTCAGGGGTTATATGCCCCAATTCACACTCTCAGGTGGACCTCTTGAGAACCACAGCATCCTCCCAGAGCTACAGCAAGCCAGTGAAATGAGATTTATCACTCAAGACTGGTTTTTAGTCATTTTTATTATTAGTTTTTACATACAATATATTTTTATAATATTCTTTCAATTCCTCAAACCTCCTCTCAGATTCTTCCCATCTTTGTACCCATCCAATTTCATGCTTTCCTCTCTCTCTCTCTCTCAAAAAATAAATAAATAAATAAATAAATAATAAATAAATAAATAAAGCATAACACAACTGTTAAAACAAATACAGAAACAAAACAGCAAGTAAAGACAAAAATATCAAAATAAAAGTCCACCAAAAAAGCAAGGTGTCCATTTTGTTTTAGACTTATATTCCTACTCTACCAAGGATTGTGGTTGATAACCCAGAGATATGCCATTGGAAAGAAATGTACTTTCTCTCTCCCAGAAAGCATCAATTGCAAATAGACCTTCCTTAGAGGTGAGAGTTAATGTCTGCTTCCCCTCCCCCCAACACTGGTTTTTGTCTGGCTTGAGCTTGTACAGGTCTTGTAAGAACTGTCACCATCCCTGTGAGTTCATATGTGCATCGGTCCTACTGTGTCTGGCTCTTAAAAGCACAAAGAACCCTGATCCTTGAGGATAGAGGTGTTGCGAAGGGGTTCCATTTAGGGCTGACATATTTTAGTGGGGCTAATGTAAGACCACAGTGGGAATTATAGCTTAAACACTGGGGGTAACGATGAATGCTGGGTAGGCACAGAGCTTTGGCTAGCTACCTCCATCTCCCAGAGTAGTTTAATCACCTTCCTGGGTCATTGGCTAACTCTCCTGCAGTTTCAGAGCTGATGATTTCAAGCTCATCCCCTGGTGACCATTAGGCACCCAGCACTCAGTTCTCCTATTCGTGTCCCTGTGGTTCTCAGCCCTACTTGGCACCAGTGAGCAGGTCTCCCACTTGTGTCTCTGTGGTTCTCAGCTCTGCTATCTCTGAAACTCACTTGCCACACACATTCCTTCTGGCCTGGAAACATCCTTACCTCAGAGGAAACTATTCTTTCCTCTGTTGATGCTTTTGAGCTATAGCCAGAGAGAAGTTTAAAGCAGCGTGCTGGTTAGTTTTTTGCCACATTGAATCAAGCTAGTGCCTTCTGGGAAGAGGAACCTCAGTTGAAAAGAAGTTATACCACCACCAGACTGGCCTTTAGTCCCAAGAGGGTCATGCTTTTCTCTGGTGCCATCTCTTTCTTCACACTGTCTCCATAAGACCATTTGAATTCATTTCAATAGTTTTACTTTCTGGGGTCTGTTGACTGCTTAGAACTCAGAGTTCTGTAAGGGCAGCAGAGATCAAGCTAGATTTTGTGTGTGGTTTCACATTTTGGTAGTGCATGCCTGATTCAACAGCCCGAGTCATACTGAAACCACCAGCATCAGACATAGCTGTGCGATGCTCACACTGTTCACAACACAGTCCATGTCTTATTTTGCAGGCACCCCACCTTTTGCTGCACCTTGGAATGGCATCTCCTTGAGGGCCAGCCCCCCTACAAAACCTTCCTGCCTGCTTTGCCATTCCCTCCCTCCATGGAAATGTGTTCCTTCCCTTTGACTAGAATCAATTGCTACTCATGCCAGCCTCAGGTCTCATCAAGCTGCATTACCTACTCAGACACCTTACAATGAGTCCTTTTGGTCATGACTGAGGCTTTGGCTTGTATTTTGGACCACTGTGACACATAGTAAGTAACGAGAATGAAGATGTGGGCCTGAGGTAGAACACAAAACGGGACAGAAACTAAGGAGGAGCGGGGTGGGACAGAAATAAAGGCATTCACCCAGAATCTGGTTGCTCTAGAGTGCTTTCTATTGCTGTGACAAAAACATTGACTAAAGGGAATTTAGGAAGAAAGGGATTTATTTTATTTCATCTTATAACCTGTAGTCCGTCATGAAGTGAAGTCAGGGAAGGAACTCAAGGCAGGATCTATAACAAAGATCATGGAGAAACACTGATTGTTGGCTAGCTACATTTGCTTTCTTATACACCCCAGAACCTCCTGCCCTGGAGTGGCACTGGCCACAATGGGGATGGGCCTTCCCATATCAACCATTAATCAGGAAAATGCCCCCACAGACTAAAGGCCAGTCTGGTGGTGACATAACTTCTTTTCAACCGAGGTTCCTCTTCCCAGAAGACGCTAGCTTGATTCAATGTGACCAAAAAAAAAAAAAAAAAAAACTAACCAGCACGCTGCTTTAAACTTCTCTCTGGCTAAAGCTCAAAAGCCTCAACAAATCAGGCAACACTGGGCAAGAACACCTATGGAGATGTTTAAAAGAGCCTGGGCATATATCCAGAAGATGTCCCAACCAGTAAGAAGGACACATGCTCCACTATGTTCATAGCAGCCTTATTTATAATAGCCAGAAGCTGGAAAGAACCCAGATGCCCCTAAACAGAGGAATGGATACAGAAAATGTGGTACATTTACACAATGGAGTACTACTCAGCTATTAAAAAGAATGAATTTATGAAATTCCTAGGCAAATGGATGGACCTGGAGGGCATCATCCTGAGTGAGGTAACCCAATCACAAAGGAACTCGCACAATATGTACTCATTGATAAGTGGATATTAGCCCAGAAACTTAGGATACACAAGATATAAGATACAATTTGCTAAATGCATGAAACTCAAGAAGAACGAAGACCAAAGTGTGAACACTTTGCCCCTTCTTAGAAATGGGAACAAAACACCCATGGAAAGAGTTACAGAGACAAAATTTGGAGCTGTGACGAAATGATGGACCATCTAGTGATTGCCATATCCAGGGATCCATCCCATAATCAGCTTCCAAACGCTGACACCATTGCATACACTAGCAAGATTTTGCTGAAAGGACCCAGATATAGCTGTCTCTTCTGAGACTATGCCGGGGCCTAACAAACACAGAAGTAGATGATCACAGTCAGCTATTGGATGGGTCACACAGCCCCCAATGGAGGAGCTAGAGAAAGTACCCAAGGAGCTAAAGGGATCTACAACCCTATAGGTGGAACAACATTATGAACTAACCAGTACCCCGGAGCTCTTGTCTCTAGCTGCATATGTATCAGAAGATGGCCAAGTCGGCCATCACTGCAAAGAGAGGCCCATTGGACTTGCAAACTTTATATGCCCCAGTACAGGGGAACGCCAGGGCCAAAAAGGGGGAGTGGGTGGGTAGGGGATTGTGGGGGTTGGTATGGGGGACTTTTGGGATAGCATTGGAAATGTAAACGAGGAAAATACCTAATAAAAAAAAAGAGCCAGACCAAACAAGAGTGTTAACCTAATAAATGCTTGCTTAGCATCAGGGAGCAGCAAGCATTGGGGGGTGGGGGGTGGGGGGTGGGGGTAATATCCAATTAAAAAAAAAGAGTTTCACTTTTGTCAGCATTACTCACGTACCCACATTCTCAAGCATACCCACCTTACATCTTCAATCACAAATGAGGATTGTTTCAGGCAAGTGTAAGCCCACTATGACTCCAAACATTTACAATACACCTCTGGCAATGTAGGCAGCACTACCCCATTGGCTGAACCCCAGACTCCATGGTAAAGAAAACAAGGAGAAAGCCAGCTGATCTCAGGCGTGTATCACTCTCTGCCTCCTGGCTGCATATATAATACAACCAGCTACCTCACCCTCACAGTGGTGAACTGTGCCCCCAAACTATTAAAATAAATCTTCCCTCCTTAAATTGTTTTCATCAGGCATTTTGTCACAGCAACAAGATCAGGGACCAATATATAAATTTATATTTTTTTAACCTTAATTTTAAAACTTCACGGCATTTTTCCTCCTTTGGTTCTCTGAGACAGTTTCTCTGTGTAATAAGCCTGGATATCCTGGAACTTGATGTTTAGATCAGGTTGGCCTTGAAATCACAGAGATCTACGTGCCTCTGCCTCCCGAGTGCTGGGATTAGAGTGCCTGGCCACTTCACTCCATTTTTTTTTTATATTTACTTTACTCAAGACTGATTGTAAGGTATATCCTGTGAACAATTTAAGTTAAAAACCATCAAAATCATAGATAACTAGAGCTGAGAAATGTGGCTGTGCCTCTCCCTAATGATACCCCTTCTTAAATATAAAGTGAATAGCATCTCTTTTTGTTATCTTTATTTAATAGCAATTCTCCCTCGTACTGGCTTTCTTCTCTATGTTAGGAGCCCAGCCACACTTGGCAGAAGCTTTCAGGGAAGTAGCAGCAGGCGAGTCACAGGCTGCCCCTGAGTAAACCAACAGAGACGCTTATAGACCAGAACTTAGCTACTGTATTATAGACAGCTGCACAACCAGTATTCACACCTCATACTGAGACTCAGACATAAAATTCATTGGTTATTAAAAAAAAAGTTTTTTCCTTTTTTTATTAGTTCCTTGTAAATTTTGTACAATGTATTTTGACCATATTCTTCCAGCTTCCCCAACATCTCTCAGATCCACCCACCCAACTTTGTGCCCTTTTTGATTTTTCAAGCCTATCAAGTAGTTTGTCCTGCCCTTATACTCTTACAGGACATTCCACTAGCGCATGATTGAACTACCAGGGCCCTCACTCTTAAATAAAACTGACTCTACTTCTCCTAACAGCAGTTGTGATGGTTTATATATGTTCTGCCCAGGGAGTGGCACTATTAAAAGGTGTGACCCTGTTGAGTAGGTGTGGTCTTGTTGGAGTAGGTGTGTCACTGTAGGTGTGGGCTTTAAGACCCTCTGTCCTTGTTGCCTGGAAGACAGTCTTCTCCTTCAGATGAAGATGTAGAACTCCAAGCTCCTCCTGCACCATGCCTGCCTGGACACTGCCATGCTGCTGCCTTGATGATACTGGACTGAACCTCTGAACCTATAAGCCAGACCCAACTAAATGTTGTCCTTAAAAGAGTTGCCTTGGTCATGGTGTCTTCTCACAGCAGTAAAACCCTAACTAAGACAGCAGTCAATTGCCAAAAGGTCCTAAGCTTGAGGTGGAACTTCATACCCACCTCCCCTCTCCATGCTGGGATTGTTGTTTGGCTTGAGCTTACACAGATCTTATACATGCTGTCACAAATGCTGTGAGCTGAGACATTCTTTCTTCCAATCTCTCTAACATTATTTCTCTGCTCTCAAGCAGCAGTCTGAAGATGGCCAGGAAGAAACAGAAGCATGAATGGCACCCTCTCCTCTGCAGCATGCATATGTGAATAAGTCACTTGTTTTTCATCAGCCATTCATGATTTGTCAGTTCTTCCATTATTATTGAAAATAAAATAATAGACCATATTAACATAGGTACTAAAACCACACCAATACTCCCAAGATTAGCATGCCCTTACAGAAAGAAACACATTAATTTTACAAAGCCATCCATTTTTTTTCCACAATACCCAAGGTATTAGCAAGGTATATGGCCTAGGTGTCTAGCAGCAGATAAATGAATAAAGGAACTGTGGCGCATATATATATATATATATATATATATATATATATATATATATATATATATATATATATATGGCAATGGTTGATTCAGTTTCTTCATTTCAGGCTCTCCTGAAATTATCTCCCTGGTGATGGGTTGGTTTATATATGTGTGTGTGTGTGTGTGTGTGTGTGTGTGTGTGTGTGTGTGTGTATGATGTAATTCAAATTCAGCCACAAAAAGAGGGTGAAATTAGGCCAGTTTGGGGACAATAAAAAGAGCTGTGTCATTATCAAGTTGTGTAAAATATGCCAGACTTGCAAAGATTAGTATATTGGACCTATGTATTTAAAGAAATATGAAAGAAAAATGATACATTTGTGAAGTCATGAACATGTGAACACCCCAGAAAAAGAACCTGAGTCAGACCAGGTTTGTAGATGCAGCTAGTAATTGAAAGAAACACAAAGAACTTTCTAGAGAACTAAACCAACCCATCACTAGGGAGATAATTTCAGGAGAGCCTGGAATGAAGAAACTGAATCAACCATTGCCACGTGCAGTACACCCCAAGTTCCGTGAACAGGGAAGATACCAACTCCTAAGGTGTAAAAGAGAATTGGAGATGCGAATTAATATTTAATGCAATTTGTTTAAGCTGTAGGCAAACCTAACACTACATTGAATTTTTTGAAAATGGAAAATTAATAGAAAAATGTGTTTTCTGTTCCCACCCTTTGCTTCAGGTGGCTGGGTCACCAGGCTTTGGGGGAAAGAAATTGAGAATCTTTTGCTCTGAACCCTGGGCCTCACCCTTGAGTCTTACATCCAGGACAGAGCCTCTTAGACATGAAAAGGGATGGCCCTGGTCATATCCTCCAGGCAGGGAAGGCAGTAGGCTTTACCGTTGCTCTTCTGCAAGTAGCATCAGATCACCCGATTGTCAAATTCCTTCAAGTTAACCAAGATTAACTTCAAAGGTACAAGGTATAACACAGACTATAAGGGACAGTCCCTTCTCAATGACATTCTAGCCTGTGCATCCCCATCTGGCTACTAAAGATAGTAACTCCATCTTTCGTAACTCCATCTATACCAAACTACCAATTTAATAGGTATCAACTGCTTAACAGAGATTTACTGAATGAAGGGTCCCATGACAGTATCAGGCTGAAGAAAGACCACCATCCCTAACTGGAAAATATGGTCATTTCAACTGTGGATATAACCAGAGATTTTTAAGGCAAAGGTCTGTCCTCCAACAACCCCAAAAGCAAGGCTTAGCCAACATGGTATTTATTTTTAGTTCCTTGTGTGCCTAAACTAGAAGACTCCATTTTAGCAAACTCACTACTACCAACCTCATACACTACCCTTTCATTTAAAGTTTAACTCCACGTTTCTTCCTACTAACTAACGATGAAATTAAAATTGCTTTTGTTGTTGACATTTCTCTGTGTTTTGTAACCAAGGCCTCACTGGTCTAAACTGATGGGTTCTTGAGCACTTTATAGACAGATGAGTTTCATGGCAAGTTCAAAAGGAGATGGGCTGGTAAATAAAGTGTGGTAATGAAAGTTCACTCACTCTTCCACGAAAGAACTGGCAAAATTAAATAGTCAGAAGTAGCCATTTTAAACCTCTGGAAATTAACCAAAGGGTGGCAGTGTCGAGGGAGTGTTTATGCAAGAAAAGCAGCTAAGTCTCAGAAAGAAAAGACAGGGGCATTGACTGTAACCTAGTGTCAGGCCCATTCCTATCTCCTGCTCTAGCTCAGCAGCAATCTCAGAGACAGAAAGGGCCTTATTCACAGAGAACTGGACCTGCATGGTGATTTGCTGAGAGATCTACCTAGAAAGATTAGTATATGTTAGCGGATCAATGCTAAGAGCTTGGAAAAGTTAAGATTTTTGTCTAAAACTCTTGCTAGAAACTATCAGAACAGAATGACTGATGTAGGCAATGAATGGCCTGGTGGGACAAATGACAAACTTATCCAAAGCATAGAGAGAAACAGAGGAATGAGTTGTTGGGGTTTTGCAAAGCTCTGATAGCTCTTCGGGAGTTTAGAAGACCCTGGGAATCTGCCACACAGCCTGTGAATGTGTCCAAGACATAGAGATGACCCTAAGCAGCTACCACAGTGACAAATAAACTCCAGAGAAGTTTAATCACAAGTATTTGTCACCCTGCCCTCACCCTTTGATATAACGTAATATCCTCTGCAGTCCTCCGTGTTGTCATAAATGGCAGAAATTCTTTGTCAGAAAGGAGAAAAGGTTAAGGGTGGGAAAGGTGGAGATGTCCATCAAAGGGTACAAAGTTTCAGTTAGCCTTCAGGAATTAGCTTAGTAATCTCACACCAGAATGATGACCATAATTAATGCTTTCACAACTACTGAGAGTAGTGCTTTCAACAAATAAGCACACAAGCAGTGTGTGCTGTGCTGGATATATTTATTAATTTAGTCTAATAGTCCCATAATATAAACATGTCAAAATACTCCATAAGTACATAAACTTTTTATATGTCAATTTTAAAAGCACCATAAATTGCTGTAAGTTTATTTTAAAAGCAAGTAGGTAAGATATTTTCAGATAACCACAATTCTAGGAAGGTAATTAAACCGAAGACCCTAGGCTATAATCTAAAGACTGCAATTGTCAGCCACCTTATTAAGACTTTATGTACACAGCCCAACACACAGACAACCCATCTACAAATGCCTCCTCTACTTGCATCCAGGCTATTTGGGAATCTCTAAATATTCTGTGGATAATAAGATAAACTGTGGACAGATTTCAGTGGCCATGTGAGGTGAGGTCACCAGCAACAACCTGGGGAACTCTTTCTTTGGAAGCTCCATTCATGTAAAGCTGGGTTCCTGACGACATCCCAGGAAAGAATTAATACAGGTACAAATATAGCAAGAATATAGCAGTGAGATGTCTTAGTGGGTAAAGACTCTTGCTGCCAAGCTAAATGACCTGAGTTCAACTCCCAGGACTGGTATGGTGGAAACAGAGAACTGACTGACTCTAGCTAGATGTCCTCTGACATCTTCCACACATGTTCCATAGCAAATATGGATGAACACAAATAATAAATAAATAAATCAAGAGAAAATTTTTAATTATAAAAAGGAGAGGATGCTAGGGATATAGCTCAGTGATAGAGTGCTCACTCAACTTTCCTGAGGCCCTAGGTTGAACCCCCAGAACTTTAGAATAAAAAAAAGTAAGAGGAAGAAGGGGAGAAGATGATTGGCTGAGCTTAGATGTTTTTGACAGAACAACCTAATGTAATGGGGGCTCAGCTGAGTTTCATTTGGTGTAAGAAAAATAACATGGCATAGATTTTATTCCTATAATAGAAAAATTATAAAAAGGAACCAAAAGAAATCCCAGATTTGAAGAATATGGTAATTAAAAGGAAAGTTAACCAAGGCCTGAATAACAGGTCTGAGTAGGTGAGATAAAGATTAGGAAACCTGAAGACCGAGTAGCTAAGGTCATCTTATCAGAGAAACAAAGAATAGAGCAAAGAAGAACAAGCCGAACCTGAGACCTGCTGACCCACTGGGGTCATAGCTGCTTCGCATGAGGAAAATGCAGATGGCATGAGATGAGACAGTGGTGGCAGCTGTGTGAATCAGAATGGACTAAGAGCCACTCTGTGTGTTGTTTGAGATGGTGATGTTTCCCTGTGTGGTAGTGCACATTTGTTAATACAATCACTTTGAAGACTGAGGCAGGAGGACCCTGAGTTTCAAGTCAGCATGAGTCACAGGATGAGACACAATAAATGAATAAATAAATAGATAAATAAATAATAAATAAATAAATAAGAAAAACAATAAGTCAACTACCCAACCAGTCAAGGTTGGGAAAGACACAGCAAATATCTTTTGTGGCATGTGGCAAATATCTTATGTGCATATCAATAGAAGTCAATAAATGCTTGAAAAGGATCCAATAATTCATACTCTGCCATACAGATTTACACTGTAGATTCCTAATGTATCCCTTGTTGGCTTTGTTTTCCTTTGTAGCAATAAAAGTTAAAGGAAGCTAACCCAAAACCAAAACCAAACGAAAACAAGGGAGTATGGTAGTTTTGGACATATGGACAGTGGATGTTTGTAAATATCAGCATTTGTCAATTCTATGATGGGTTGTAGCTTCATCTACCCAATACAAAAG
This sequence comes from Mus musculus, assembly GCF_000001635.26. Taxonomy (NCBI): domain Eukaryota; kingdom Metazoa; phylum Chordata; class Mammalia; order Rodentia; family Muridae; genus Mus; species Mus musculus. The sequence continues at coordinate 39,849,259 of NC_000073.6, read as the reverse complement.
GTATTACATTCCTTAATGAGGAACAAAAGCTCAGAGAAGGGGCTAGGCTGGCTCAGGCTCACACAGCTAGAAAATGACTCACTGGGGAACTCGTTCACATCTAAAGGTGGTACAACTCAAACTGCTCCCCTCCCCTACTGTAGACACTTGCAGCCCGCTCTCCTATGCTTATAAGATGACCTACTTTGACACAGCAAACTTGAGTTTACTGCTTGTCAAAATACAACAAATTGTGCCAAGAGGTGGTTTTACTGATGTCAGAACATGAGCCCCACCCAAACAGAAGGCAATGTTGATGTAGTAGCTGTGGGTGTGGTGTGGGGTACAGTCTGCATATCAGCAGTCAGCTAATCACCTGAAGAAAAGAACCACATTTGGAAATGAGTCTTGCCACACAAGTCTGCATTAACATCTCATGTGTCCTTACCTCCAGCATCAGTTCCATTCATGGAAAGGAGGGCATGATGCTAAACAGGACATGAGGAAGACCTGATGTTTTCTTCATCCCATCCATGGATGGCTGGAAATCCTGTGCCTCGCAGGTGCCCATCCACATGGTTTATTGGAAGAGCAGTAGGTATCTCACTATCTAGGTACACTTTTCCAGACAAAGAGCTTCCCTGCTCCTCCCTGCAACACAGACCTATATGTTTTACCCTTCTCTGCCATATCAGCACTGACACAGAGGATTTGGGGGGATCATGGGAACCAGAAGCCACAGACTCCTGCTGACCCCTTTGGACATTGTAACCTTCTTCCAGGCTTGGGGTAAAAGATAGTTCTTTCAAGTGGAGAAGATTTACAACCACAACACATTGCTGCTTGCAACACCATGGCAAGAAAAGATGGCCCTTGGTAGTGATGAAGATTCGCCTTCGTAATCAGGCCCCAACACAGTATAACTTATATAATGCAACAGTGCCATCAAGTGGACAGAAAACCAACCGCTGAAGAATGGCTTCCAGGACTGCAATTCTGGTGGAAGTGTTGAGAATCAGTTCCCCTCCCTCCCTGTAGCCATAGCCATTTGCCATGTTTTTAAATTTAGTTGCTCGTTCTAAAACCTTGGGCTTCCTTGGGCACATCTTCAACCTCATTCTGGAGTAGATGTGTGCTACCCTACTGCAGGGTTATTCTAGATTGTGCATTTGAAGCACTATCTTCAGAAATCTGGGTGGTGCGACATCGTCTACTAGGACACTGGCTGAGTCAACTCCTTTAGAGCTGGGAAAAAAAAGAACAAAACAAAACAGCTAAATGGCTGGAGTCCAAGGCTGTTATCTCTACTAATATTTCCAAGGTCAACATTTGATTTCTTTCTTCTTTTTTATTTTTTTCAAAAATCAGAAAATTTGAACCCAAGAGAACTTCCACTAATCAGTGCATTTGTTTTCATAGCACTTAATTTTTATTTTTTACAAAGGTACAGGGTTTCCCTGGGTACTGCAAACTGGCTGTACCTTTAAAAAATAAAATTCCTCTCTGCATGTGGAGCTGTCTCTGTCATACAAGTCTCTCAATCAGCCTTGCCTGTCTAAGTTTAGAGCACTTGTACAGAACTGTAAAGGGTCCCTAGTGACAGAAAAAGAATGATCATTTCCCTGATGAGTTGGGCTATTCCGGGACTCACATCTCCTTCACAGTCATCTACTCGTGTTTTATGTTGTTGATCTTGCCAGCGTGGGCTATGACTATACCTTGTCAACAATGAGCATTCACTTAAATAAAATCCAAGCCTGCAGACAAAATTGCTCACGTTGGAATTTTGCAGAGGCATTACCATCTCTCGCAAACTAAAATGAAGGCACAGTTGATATTGAATTGTGGACTCATTCACACATAAATGGCTTTGTCAGGTCATCATGGAGATGACATTGCTAAGGAACTCTGCAGTACATCTGTGAATGTCCATGCTACTGTCTCAAAAGACAGACAGGCTGTCTATAGGAACTGTGCAGGAGCCCACAGACTTTGACATGTATCCTCGGCATATGCATTGGATAAGGAGATGGAACGAATTAGCCATCTCTGATGCAGGTAGAGATGACACATTTCCAAGCAACACAATGCATGGCAAACCTGGGTGAAAGCTCCCTTACTGCATGTCTAGTGACTGAGAGGACATTCACTTAGACTTTTTACCATGCAGAGAATGCTGGGTCCATTTGAAGAAAGCCAGGTAATCACTGAGAGCGGAATCAGTAGCCTCGGGGCTGAAGAAGCACCATTTTATCTGTTGACTGTCACTCTGGACTCACTGTAAATACCAGGAAGTTGCTTTTTAATGTATATCTAAGACAACTGCCTCAACAGCTTCTGAGTACATATGAATTATGACTAAATCTCATTTCATGTCACAGCTCAATCATTCTTTGTGTTTACATGCTCACTCATTCTATAATAATAATAATAATAATAATAATAATAATAATAATAATAATAATAATTCTTAAGCACTTACCTAGGACTTTCTTCCCACTGTACCAGAGGAGAGGGATGATATTGAAATGACATCTGCCTGCCCAGGAGATCAAAAAGTGTTAGAGCCCTTGGAAGAATATGGTTTTAAAATATAAATTCACATCATAACAATGAAAAGTCACATCAATTACTTGCTTTATTAGGCATCTGACAAGTGATTTTAACTCTTTATGACTTTTTCCTAATTATATTTTTTGCATGTGTGTCTGTGTGGGAGTTTATGAGTATAGATGCTAGCAGACATCAGAAGAGGGCATCTAACCTCCTGGAGCTGAATTATGGGTGATTTGGATCCAAAATGGGTGCTAGGAATAGAACTTGAATCCTCTGCAAGAAGAGAAAATACCATTAGCCACTAAGCCATCTCTCCACTCCCCCCCCCTCTTGTGACAATGTCACATTATGTATTCTAGGCTGACCTGGGTCTCCTTTGTACCCTTTTATTCAGTCTGGACATCTAGCCCAGCTTTCTGGTCAGTCTTCCCTCCTCTAGAGTTAGATTCCTCTGGAATATCCTCATAGACATGGCTGCACAAATGTATTTCTGAGGAATTAATTCTAAGACCTGGTCACGGTGGCAATGAAAATTAACTTTCAGTTACTGAGCATGCTCAATTTAAAGACAGAGTTTAAGGGGAAAAGATGGAAGTTCCATTCCTAAGCCTGTTTAGTTCAGAGACAAGAAGCACATGTTTGAAAGCACACTTCTTTTCATGCTGAAACCTGAAACCTTGTCTTAAAGACAAGGAACAAGAATGCTAATGGCCCCTGTGAGGCTTCTTCCCCCCCCCCCCCCCAAAAAAGTGCTTTAACTGAAACCAAATGGAAAGATGCTTTGATTGATACGGACTTAATGTGGGACTTTGTCCCTAAGGGTTCCTGCCTTGCCTAACTGTTCACAAGATCAAGTACTGGACTCTTCTCCGTTCCTGACTTGAATGTGCCTACAAGAGCACTAGACAAGTTTGCCTCTGTGAGGATCTCGGAAGCAGCCTGAGGTCCAGAGAAGCAGATTTTCTAACAAAATACAGGGTGGTGAGTAGAGGCAAGGCCTATGTAGGGCAGGACCAGGGTTTAGAAACACATAGCTGCTGTGCATGTTTATTTAGATAATAATATTTAGGGAAAAAAATGTCCACAAACACCCACTATATACCAACTGATAAACGGACCCCTATGAACCCAGAACTGATTGAGTAGCTACCATGGGCTTGATGCTATGTTAATACACTTCCCAGGTTCATCTGGTCTTTAAAAAAAAAAATCACTCTACAGTACAGTCACTTAACTTTTCCAAATTCAAATTCATCAAATAAGCCATGACTAATACCAGATTCTGTTTCTTAGCAATGGTACTGACCCACCTTTTTCAAAGGCTGAAGGCTGATGTGTAACCGAGAATATATCCACCTACCCGTTGGCTGACACACACACTTGTTTGAGTCTACAAACACTATTTACCTGAAAATGTTTCAAGTCCCTAAAATCAAGCAAACGAGAAAGTATGGTGCAATTGCCACAGGCATCCTCAGTAGCCTTCTGGTAACTGACATTATTAGGATGCTCTTTGTTAACTTAGAGTATTTTCTAAAGAATTGCACTGTGTCCTCTTTTCCCTTGATTTCCAGAAGACCAGTGCCTGACAACTGCCTGAAGGAAAATATAGAAGAATATGACAGATCTAGAGAGTTGCAATGGGTCCTGGTGATGATACAGCCATCACCATTAGTCTTAGCACTTTGAAGTATTCCAGTCTAACACCAACTGGCCACATTTGCCTGAGTGTTCTCTCTTATCAAACCTGAGGAAGGCTGAAGGTGCCAGGGCAATAACTTCTAGAAGCAGCTATTACCTGATAACTACAGAGAGCTGGTGAGGAAGTACCTCAATGACCTCACTCTTCCTGGATAACTCAGAATCGATCCAGCGCTAGGTCCCAGAGTGCCCATGTTCACTGCGAAATCTCTAGACAATTTATCCATTAGCATCTGTCAACTCTACAACGAGGTTTCTATCTCTGCATATAAATGAATCTTTAACCATATTTACTTCCTTTATTAATCTTTCTTATCCCATTCCTCTCCTTCCCTCTCCCTTTTTACATGCTCACTATTTCTCTTTCCACCTTGGGGTCCTTTTTCTTCCCATCCTAGGTTCTACTTATACAAGAAAATCAAACATGGCTGTCTTTGGGAACCTGTCTTACTGCTTCACAGGATGCAGTGGTTTGAATGAGAATGGCCCTTGTAGGCTCCTGTGTTTAAATGATTGATCCCCAGTTAGCATAACTGTTTGGGAAGGATTAGGAGGTGTGACCTTGTTAGCAAGGTGTGTCCCTGGGGGCAGATGGATCTGATATTTCAAGAGCTCACATCATTCCCAGTTAGATCTCTCTCTCTCTCTCTCTCTCTCTCTCTCTCTCTCTCTCTCTCTCTCTCTCTCTCTCTCTCCCCTCACTCCACCACCCTCTCTCTGTGTCTCTTGCTGATGGATGTGAGCTCTCAGCTACTGTTCCAATACCATGTCTACCTACCTTCTACCACGCTCCCTGCCATCACAGCCAAATGAGCCCCAAATTAAATGTTTTCTTTTATAAGATGCCTTGGCCATGGTGTTTTGTCACAGAAATAGAAAAGTAGCTAAGACACATGATGATCAACTCATTTCCCTGCAGATGTCCTGACTTCATTCCTATTTATAGCTATGCAATGCATCATGGTGCATATCCAGTACACTTTAGTTATTCCTTCCTCTGTGATGGGCAGCTAAGTTGACTGCCTAACTTTGCTGTTGGGAATAGCACTGTGCTAAGTGTGGGCCATGTACACATCTCTATTGGGAATAGCACTGTGCTAAGTGTGGGCCATGTACACATCTCTACTGATGCTGAGCTGGATCTTTTGGCTATATACCACACGCATGTACGCCATCTGGATGTGTGCCATGTGGCTATGAGGAGGTCAGAGGACATTTTGTTGGCATTTGTTCTCTCCCTCTACCCTGTGAATTCTTGGAAATAAGCATCAGCCATGATGGCTTGTGCCTTTACCCACTGGCTCATCTCTCTGGCCCTTTGTGTGATTTCTCTCCTGAATAGTCTTATGTGGCCCAGCCTGGTTCAAAATTAACTACGTTACCACCAAGGCTGGCCTTGAACTATCAGCGATCTCCTTGCTTTGATCTTCCAAGTGCTGAGACTCTAGGCATGGAACACTATGTCCAATTTCAGATTCATTTTTAGGAACCACCATATGTATTTCCGTAGTGATCAAATTAATTTACATTCCCTGACATTCTCAACTATACTTCTTGCTCTTTTGCTAGACAATCAGTTCAACATGCTCCAAAATATTAGGAATGGGGAAAACATCTGTGTTTCCTGACTTTTGCTGTATTTATTCTTAATCCTGAAACATAGACAAGTTGTGCCTAATACTGAGCCTTGCCTCTCAGCAAACCATTTCAAACAGAACCCTAAACCTCTTTTGTGCTAGGCATCAGTCGGTGATTGCTAACAGGAGGGAGTAAACTGATTCCCTAGGCCCAAATACATAATTTTAAAAGTTTAAATTCACTATTCTAGAAGTTCTGTCCTAAGATGGTGCTAGATCACTGGATTTCACAGTACTCATTGCCTCAAATACACAATTTCAGTTACAATTATATATACATTTATTATAGGTAGTTACAAATATATAAATATATGAATAACTGAAATAGTAATCTCAATTTTCATTAAAAATCCTTCAAGATTATTAATTATAATTTACATTCTAAAATTTAAACCTTCAGAATTTAATTTCTTGTTAATGTACAATTCTTTAATAGAAAGAATACTTAATCACCAAAAGTATTACTCTTAAAACAACTGTCAAGCCTGGGTGAAGTGGAAACATCTAGATTCTTTGGAAAGTCGATTGTGTTACTTGGTGTTTTGCCAAAGCAGACAGGTGAAGGAACATTTAGCTGAAGTAGACACAGATGAAAGGATGTTTCGCTAAGGCAAGCATGTGAAAGGTCGAATGATGAAGGACTCTTCGCTAATGACATGCACCGTATTGGTTCTCCTTACATGCACATTTTTTGAGCTCCATTTGTTGTGACTCCATAGAAAGAAATGCACCCCAAAAACTTTTCATAAGGTTCCTGTGGCTTCTTGCCACTTCTGCAGACTTAGATCAGTTAGCAGAGTGATGTCAGCTGATATAGACTCTCTTGGAATTTTGCTAAGACAGACTCATGTGTTGAGCAAGACACATGATGAGGCTAAGACAGACTCATGTATTGAGGCAAGACCCATGGAGAACATGTGATGTTTGGAGGGAGTATAAATAGGACCTAAGGGACAGTGATAAGGGGCTTGCTTGTTTCTTTATCTTGTGTCTTTCCTAATTTCTGATTTGTTGAGAGAGGCACAGCAAAGAATTTCCCCTGTTATCCTTGCGGGTCCTAATCCCTCCTGCTGAATCCATCCAATTCAGCTAAGAACCAACTCTTTCTGCTAGGTCATGACACTACTGAACTGGACTGCTGATCTATTTGTGAAGTGTCTGTGAGCAGATCAAGCTGCCGCTGCTGACCTATGAACTGAACTACTGATTTCCTGATAATGCAGATGGGGTTTGCTCCAAAGAACAATCTTTAAACAGGTCCATTTCCCCTGTACCTTAATAACCTTCCTTTTCCACTACCTCTGGTGGGTAGTGAGCTAGAAGGGAGGTTCGAGCATGTAAGAACCATTATTAAAATTAGGGTTGAGAAAATTTAAGCCTATACCTAGGGCTAAACCAATAAATTGAGGATGATTTCCAGAAGTGTCCTGAGTCAAGACTCAGAACCGTTAAGTTCTGAAAACTGAAACCAAAATTGTCACAGACGTTAAAGGTGAAGCTGGAGTTGATTTTCAGGCCTCCAGGGTTTGGTTCTACAGAAACTCTCTGGATGGCAGAAACCTAGAAATGTAAAACTGTAAGATGGCAATCACAGCATCTACTCTTTTTTTCAATGCCACCTACTTGTTTATTACCACTGCAATATTTGCACCAAAGTACATAGCAATGATAGCAGGTTTCTTTTGAAAGCTTAGTATTCGATACTAAATATCTCCACCGTTTTGATACTACATTACTGTTGCAGGCAAGAAGATAGATACATATAGTTAGTATAGCAACAGTTACACTTTATTATGCTGAGGGTTATTACACAAAGTTCATACCCTAAATTCCTAACTAAGGTCCTAATCCTATCTCCCCAAAGCTGTTCACCTGATCGACTTAGCTAAAGGTCAGGTCCAGTGTTAGTATTTGATTCAAGGGTCAGGATCCTGAGGGAGACTCTTCAACCGCAAGGCAGATCAAGGTGACGTCTCTCCAGATGTGCAGAGACGAGCATTGCTCTTGGTGTCTGCTAATATACCATCCAGTGAGTGTCATAGGGTTCTAGGGCTGTGTCTGGTTATCCTGAGTGAGTGATGTCACTGAGTCCGGTTATTAGATGCAGCCTTGGGTGTGGTGGGGATCCTGACTAAGCTATTTTTACATGTCTAAAAGACTCTTTTCTTTACTATGCTCATTACAATTATTCTTCCAAGAAGAAAGTTTTAAAACTCAAGCTACTTCAAGCTGAGATGCACTTCCATGGTTAGCTGGGCTACAATCAAGGTGATAGGTTTTTTTGTTGGTTGGTTGGTTTGAGGGTTTGTTTGTTTGTTTGTTTGTTTGTTTGTTTGTTTTCCTGCCATATATAAGCAGGTCTAGGCCCTAGAAAGGTGGGACCAAGGTATGATTGTTTTGTTTTGTCTTATTTTAAGATCTCCACAGGTTAGTCAGCATTTACTCTTAACAGCTGTAGCAGAGAGACTACAGAAATGCAAGGCAGCTGTGTGATCCACCCAGAACACCTACTCGTGTTAAACAGGGTTGAAGAGGGGTTTTTTGTTTTGTTTTGTTTTTGTTTTCTGGTGGCAAGCACTAAATCCCTGGACTGCAACTCTAGCTCTTAATATTTTGGAGACAGGATCGTGCTGTGCACCCTAGGCTGACCTTGAACTTTGGATACACCGCCTCCATCTTCCAAGTGCTGGGTTTACAGGTGTCTGCTGCCATACATGGCTAATATCGTCTTGTGTTAATGAAAGGATTTGTTTCCCTTGACATTTAATTGCAAAATACAACATTAAATATTATGAAGTATCAATAGTAATAAGTGTTATTAGAAATCCAAATGATATGCCACAAGTATGAGGCAATTACTGTCTGGAGCTCCTTACCACTAACCTTTCCTTTCTACCTATCCCGTGGGTCTTTATATCTCATCCCTCCCCTGATTATATATCTCTTTGCAAAGTGTATACTCCACGGCATTAGTGTAACTCTGACAGTCTCGACTCTTCTTGTGCATAAACTGCATCCCGAATCACATCAGAATCCTCCCAGGGCAAGATCCCTTGGTAGCCAGCCTGTCCCATCTCCCACAGCACATCACTCACTGCTGGCCTGTTGTGATAATCCTGCCCAAATCTATTTTGCTAGGATACCAACCTAAGTTGAAAGAGTGCGTGTGCGGGGAGGAGCTTAAGAAACCCCTCCTGAGGACCAGTGGTCACTAGGTCTGTAGGATTCTGTCTGAGATCATTTCTAGTTTAACTTACAGCAGACTATAGAATGAGCAGTAATTTTTTTTTCTTTCTATTTTTTATTTTGGAGATTATAGTATAATTACAACATTTCTTCTTTTCCTTTTTTCCCTCCAAACTCTTCCAAATAATCACTCAACCTTCTGCCCCCCTCACAGTCCCTCCCCCATCCCCCTAACTCCCACCCCCTCCTTCCCTTCTCCTCTGAGAGGGTAGAGGATTCCCCTGAGTCTCCCCCCACCCTGGCACCTCAAGTTCCTGCTGGGTGAGGTGCATCTTCTCCCACTGAGCTAGGGGAATGTATTCCACAGACAGGCAACAGCCTTAGGTACAGCCCTCAACTCCAGTTGTTGGGGAACCCACATGAAAACAGAGCTGCACATCGAGCAGTAACTTTAAAAAAAAAAAAAGTAAATTTTATGTGTATTTATTTGCCTGCATATGTGGACCTGAATGTGTGCCTAACTCCTATAGTGATCAGTGTGAGAGACCAAACCATAGGAAACTAGGTCCCACCCTAAAGAGCCGGCTGACCCTTTGAAGGGAATTATGTCACCCCCTCCTTCATTGCCTCCACCTGGCGCCTGAGACTGCCAGCTTCACTCCCTTCTTCACTTGGCGCCTAGAACTGCTTAGATTAAGGCAGCTTTACCTCCTCCTCCATGTCTCCATTTGGTGCCTGGGACTGTTTATGGCACTCCAAGATAGCTACAAGATGTTTGATGGCTTCCTGGGACTGTGAGGTCAGGGCTGGCACCCCAAGATAAACTGCAGAATGTTTGAAGGCCGCCCGGGACAGTTTTAGGGCCGATATTCCAGGATAAGTTGCAAGAAGCCTGTAATCAGCATTCGCCCCAGATGTCCATCCCTTTCTCTGTATTTTATTATGCCCCCTCGACCCCTCCCTATTTTCATTCACTGTGTGCTTATAATCAGGCTCCTAGCCTTCATCAAACAGACCTTGACAACTCTTTGCTTGGTCTCGATTCCCTTTCTCCGCTCATTTTTCTTTCAGGCCCTGGTCCTCCTCGACCCACGGAATAACTAAATCCTGCTGGACGGGACAGATCAGAAAGAAAAGGGGGTCAGATCCCTCTGAAATAGGTGTTACAGGTGACTTTCAGTCACTGCCCTGTGGGTTTTGTAAACCGAAGTAAGTGTAGCCAATGCTCTTTTTTTTTAATTAGATATTTTCTTTATTTACATTTCAAATGTTATCCCCTTTCTTGATTTCTCCTCCTAAAACCCCCTATCTCCTCTCCTCTCCCCTTGCTCACCAATCCACCCACTCTCACTTCCCTTTCCTGGCATTCTCCTACACTGGGGAATCTAGCCTTCACAGGTCCAAAGGCCTTTCCTCCCACTGATGACCTACAAGGCCATCCTTTGCTACATACATGGCTGGAGCCATGGGTCCCTCCATGTATACTCCTAGGTAAATGGTTTAGACCCTGGGAGCTCAGGGGGTACTGGTTCGTTCATACTGTGGTTCCTCCAATGGGGCTGTAAACCCCCTCAGCTCCTTCAGCCCTTTCTCTAGCTCCTCCACTGGGGACCCTGTACTCTTAACTACTCAGCCATCTCTCCAGCCCCATGAATAGTGGCTTTAAAACAATCCTTTCTTGCAATTAAGTGTGTTGGAAGACACCAGTAATTCAAGCATTTAGGAGGCAGGGACCACAGCATCTGGGTTGTATAGTGAGAGTTTACCTTAAAAATGGCCAAAAGGGCCTCAGGGAAATAGATCAGTCAGTAACATGCCTGCCATGGGAGCATGAGAATCTACATTTGCACTTTTGTACATACTTTAAAAATAAATAAATAAATAAATAAATAAATAAATAAATAAATAAATAAAGCACCAGGCTCAATGGTGCATGCCAGTCCTTGGTGGAGACTGAAGGTTCCCTGGATCTTGATGGCTAGCCAGTCTAGCCAAATCTGCAAGCTCCAGCTTGAGTAAGACACCTTGCCTCAAAAGATAAGGTGGACAGGGTTAAAGAAGGTACTCAGTGCCAGCCTCTGGGCTCCAAACATGTATACATACATGTATGCATGTACCTGCACACACTGGAACACACACATGCTGGAACACACACACACATACACACACACATGGACAGGGACACGGACACACACATTCATAAAGACAAAGAAATTCTTTCCTATAGTTCAAGAAAAAAGGTCCAGAAACACATATATGACCCAAAGCAAGCAAAGTATGACTCAACACAGTGACATCTGTCTAGAGGAGTCCTGCTGTCCACTACCTGGTGTGTTTAGGTGACTGGTGGAAATGGAGCTGTGGTGCAGGAACAGGCTCACAGGGAACCACAGCAGTGGGGAGCCCCAAGAGCTTCCTGCTACAGTAATCATATTCCGTTTTGCTCTTCTCTTACTGTGGGAAGCCACATGTGCCGTTGCAGAGTGGCACTGACTACTGCTGGCCACCACGCATAAGATTGGACAAACAACCAATGTGTACATATGCAGTAAAGTTTTTTGCAAAGACACTGCCTGGCCCAGGCATGATAATGAGGTTCTGTAAGGTACTGAGAGTATAACCAATCAGATGTGAGACATGCAAATGAGGTATGATAATGAGGTTCTGTAAGGTACTGAGAGAGAGTAGCCAATAAGATGAGGAACATGCAAATGAGGCTTAGTGCATAACCAATCCGGGTGTGAGACACGCCCCTCCTAGGCCTATAAAAGCAGCACCAGTTCTGGGCTCGAGGTCTTTTCGCCTCTACAATCAAGCTCTCCCAATAAACGTGTGCAGAAGGATCCTGTTGCAGCGTTGTTCTTCCTGGCCAGTCGAGCGCGCGCAAGATCTTACATCTTTATGAAGCATTTGAATGGGCTTCCTGTCAGCTGCAATTTAAAGAGCCTTACTTTCAGCCAGGCATAGTGGTGCATGCCTATAATCTCACTCAGCACGTGAGAGGCTGAGGCAGGAGAGTTATACATTAGAGACCAGCCAGGACTCCAAATTGAGAGCCTGTCTCAAATAAATAAACAAAGGGTCTGACTTTTATTTGAAGCATAAATGGACTAGAAAGTTCTGCCAATATAGTTCATTACAAAATTACCCTTTCTTTTTTAAAGTAATCTTTTAAAAGCAAACATTTTATTGTTTCATTTTACCGTCCAAGCAGCCAGTGACAAATTAGAGCTTTGTGTTATAGACAAGGAATTTGTGCCCATCATTCAGGACCCGTGACAGAGTCAGCGATGGACCTAGTCACATTACACAACTGCCTGTGCAGAGCTAGCTCTTTTCTGAAGTTTCCCCAGCTTCACCTATAAACTGCTAATGTCAGAAGGAATTCTGATCCTTATCCCTAATCCCACAAAAAACAACCATGATGTGATAAGATCCAGGTAAATCTTCTATGAGTCAGCCTCTTCCAGACATGCTGCTCTCCTTAAGACTGCATGCTTTGTGATGTTTAACTCTCTGGTTTTATGAGCCCACTGGAAGAATGAAAGGATCACTACAAGGTTGCGCTGGACATGTTGAATCAGCTAAGGGTAAAAAAAAAAAAAAAAACAACAACAACAACAAAAGAAAAAAAACAGTGACTCCGGCGGAATAAGAATGGATGTCTGCAGAGAAGCTGAGGGTCTGGCTTTTGGTATCTGGTGTTATCTGGTCAACATTTTGCTGTTTCATTGTTCTTGGGTATGGATAGCAGGAGGGCTTTCAAAAACCTATGGAAGTTGTCTTAAACTCTTTAAATTAGAACTTACCCTCGGGGAATTTTCTTTTCAGTTTCAGGAGCTCTATGGACTTCAACAACCCTAGAAAGGAAGAAAATGTTTTATTGATTTTAGTTCCATAATTTAATCAGTGATACTGGATCTGGGGCCCAATTCGTGGGGAGTGGGGTGCATGATACTGCTGCAGATCTAGCTAAAATCTTACGGCTAGGGATGTTGTAAGCCCTCGAGCCCCAGAGTACTACTATTGTTTCATTAGATAGACAGATAGGCAAACTGTTGTTTAAATATTCATAACTTCCTCCTAAATATTCATGTTTATTTTCTCTCATTTTGCTCTCAGCCTTATACAGAAAAGCTTCTTTTTGCAGTGGAAAGTGTTTAAGAGAGACTCTTAACTAGCCAAAATGTTGGGAATATGTGACTACTGAATGCTCGGCTCTAAATGGGACTCTAGGGGTCCGTGAACATGAACTGGAGTTCACCAGAGGCAAGGGAGTAGAAAAATACAAGAATTAAGGGATGGCACCAAGTGCTGTGTCGTACAGTCTTCTGGATATCACGTGACTGTAGCAGTCATGGGCCTCCAGAAGCTTTCCTTATCTGCACAGTATCAGGCCCGTCAACATCTTGTCCACCTTACCATGGAT